>NC_045795.1:91904197-92220249 GCF_009873245.2 Balaenoptera musculus
AACTAAATAATATAGCTTGTTGGACTCTGGGAATGAAACCCTTAAATAGCAGACATTCCTAATAAACCAAAATTGGATTGTTCTTTTTGGAATCTTTGCAAAGTCTGACCATGTCCAAGTAGATCAAAAAATACAGAAAGCTATAGTGAATGCACAAACATATCTCTTTCTATGAGGAGTGTTCTCAGTTAAGGAATGCTTCAGTTAAGGAAGTCTTTTTGCCCTTTAAATATTCCATTGCTTTATAGAGACCTTGCTTTCTAAGATTCCAGATCTGCTAATGATATAATCAATAATAATAATTATTGTACAGTATTTGCAGTTTGGAATATATTTTTTCATAAATATGATCTCATTTAAAAAATAATAATACAACTTATTATGCTGTATTAATACAGCATATTAAGCATTATGAAAATGCTTGGCAAGAGCTTGGACCTATCAGATGACAGTCTGGCTGAAACAGGGGAAAAGGGGAGAGTTCCTCAAAATGAGGTAATAGAGCTATGGGAAAGAAGCCAACCTATACAGCGCCTTAAGGCCCATGGCAGGAGTTTAGGTTTTATGCTACATGCAGTGGGAAACTAGTGAATGATTTTCATCAGGCAAGTGACAAGGTCAGATTTAAATGTGTAGTTTGTGGAATGCTGTACTATACCCATGTAGTCATGTGATAACTGCTAAAGAGTGAGTAGGTCAGTCAGGGCCAAGAAATCAGGCAACCTGACTTGGCCCATATAGAGACCCAGACCCTTGGCCTTATTGTCATTAGAACAGTGCCATTAACCCTAGGCACTGAAATAAATGCAGCTATTTCTGCTGATGGTTATTTTCTCCTCATTTACTGAAAGTGAAAGGTCTTCTCTTCATGATTCATTCACAAGTCCTGCTGATCCTCCTAATTTAAAAGTTTTCAAACAAGTTGATACATTAGTTATTATGAGCCCAGACACACCAGGCATAAATCCTTTCTGCCACCCATATGCATGCCAGGATTTCACTGCTGTATCTTTCATCATTATGAGGGAGATTCTTCAATATAATTTTCATGACACCATCTGCCATGTTCTCCTCTCAACTTTTTTGGTGGGGTGACTGCTCAGTGATTATGAATATCATATCTGGCATCTTAAAAAAATAAAACCCTAACAGAGACTCAAGGGGAAAAAAAGAGTTATAAGACTTATCAACTGGGAAGTGTCATGGAGCACAGACTTAGGAATGCACTGTGGGTTATGCTTTTTTACACCAAAGTCAATAATGCAGTAAGAAATAAACTGAATTTGTAGTCATCTTAGGTTTCAGAAAATTAACTGGCTCATTCTTGCGTCCTTTTTAAGTATTGCACCTTTTCATCAGTATAACTGGTTATAAAGGCGGAATGGGCAATTCTGAAAATTAAGCTGTCTCTCCACTTACGTTAAACCTGTTTATCCAAGGACAGGACTTTGAGGTTCAATCTCCTCTGAGGTAACTTCTCTAATTAATCCAATAACATGATTTATTCACATTACGTGACATTATATGTGGCCTCTGGCACAAAGCCACTAGCAAATAGGCATGTATCTTATTTGGGTTTTCCATTTCCCACACCATGCCCCACGCAATTAAAAAAAAAAAACCCACTGAGATAAGGACTTGGGTGCAAAGAATTTACTTTGGAAATACTCACAGGAAGCAGCAGTTATGAAATAGGGAAAATAAGATACAGAAGTAGGAAAAAGGGGGTGCTGATAACCACTGTGGGCAACTGATGCTCAATGAATCTGGGGACTGATTCTTGAGAGACCACAGAGAATGCACCTAAGAAGTTCTTCTGAAGGACAAGAGGCTGAGGCATTTATCCTGTTTTCCACTGGCTGAGGTTTGCCACTGGAGTCATTAACTCCATGCTGTTCTGTCCTGCCCAAAAAGTGGACTAAGTGAGCTTCAGGGACTTCAAAAACAGTCCTGAGGCAAAAGAGCTGAGAGAAACGGACGGCTCGTAAGGTAGGATGTGGTCAGCTTACATGGGAACTGTCCAGCACAGCTACAGCTGAGATTCATGGTGGATAAAGAGAATGTGGCACAGGACACAAAAAGTATCTGCTACAGCACAGAAGGGCTGTTGCCAGTGATAACACTGAAAGGGTGAACAATTGTATCTCTTAATTCTTAGTGCTACAGAGGGACTAACTGATCAGCTAGCTGAGTCTGAGAATTGCCTGACAAGTATTAAATGAGCACCTATTGAACACTATCTGAACAGTATGGGGAAATACAGATGTTAAAGGCAAGGTGCCCAACTCCCAAGGAGTTTACAATTTGGTAGGGATTATCAACAGTCACAAACAAACTAATATGTAACTGCTGGTTCTGACTATAAAGGCACAAAAAGTGAAAAATAGTACCATGAAGTGATTAAGAAAATGCACTCTGGAGTCAGATAGACCTAGGTTTACATCTAAGCCAGGATGTGCTGTGTGACCATGGACAAGCTGCTTACTCTCTCTGTGTCATAATTTGTTTATCTAAAAATTAGGAAAAACAATAGTATCAGCTTCATGGGGTGGTTGTGAGAATTAAACATACGTAAAGCACTAATCACAGCCTGGCACACAAGTATTCGGTAAATATTGGTTATTTTCATGAAAGTTGAGTAGAAATTTAATAGAATGAGATTTCGAGAAGAGAAGAAGGATCTCATCTCCATGCCAGACACTTTCTCTTTCTTAAATATAGATTTTCTATAGCCCCTGCTCTAGCACCATTTTACCTTTGTTAGATGCTACACTATCCAAGGAACTACTTATATTAAGACCAGAAGACAGTAATTTTAAGGTGCATAAATATAGCATAAGATGTATGGGCTTTAGAGCAATACTAACCTAAATTCAAATCCATACATTTTGTCACTGCATGATTTTGGATAAATCTAAGTGCCCGCCATTCAGTTTTATCATCTATAAAATGGGAATGACATTATCTGCTCATAGGGCCACTGTGAACTTTAAATGAGAGTATCTCTAAAGGGTTCACAACACATTTTATACCCTGAAAAGTGCTGATCGTTACTAGTCACTATTCATTCAGTGGATGCTTACTAGGCACCTATTATCTGTACCAGGTTCTGGGGAATAAAAAGAGAAGGGCATGAATAAGGTGCCCTTATTATTTTGACTTTTCAACAGTCAAAAGTCTTACAGGTTAATGTTAATACTTAAACAAACCTGGCCATTTAATGGTATTCAAATTAGTAAGTTACCCTAATATCTATTCCTATTATCCTAATATCAAAGGGAAGGAGGGAGTAAGGGAAGGAGGGAGAGAGAGAGGGAAGGAGAGAGGGAGAGAAGAAACTAAGCTAGTTAGCTCTGAGACAGGGTTCCTGGAAATACAGGATAATGAGATCTACCTAAATTCATAACCTCTCCAAGGGTAATTAAAAGCCCACAAAGTGAACCAAACTCAGAGAAGTTTCCTCTAACATAGGGCTAAGAATGTATAAGGCTAACCTATCCACCCTGGACTTGGAACACATAAAAATGTTGCTCTTCCCCAGTCTTTCAAAACAGGTGAAACCAGGATGAAATATCCATTAATGACAGCCAGGAAGGGAGGTGATGTCATAACGTTGAGTAGAGAGGAAAAAAAGAACAAGGTGAGGGTAAGGATTGCTCTACCAGCTACATTGCACATAAGGCCTCACCTATTTCTTAAGTCACTGCCTTGCAGAGCTGTAATGGGGGCTCTTCAGAGAGGAGGATCTAGGATGTTATCCCAATTTTATTTTATCTCAAGAATAGGTCTCAGGATGAGCGTGATCTTTACAGGGCTATGCTCCTCCTTGGCTCAATAATGTTCCTTCCTCAAATTTGCAGAACACTTTATAGTTCACAAACCACTTTAATGTCCATTATCTCACTTAATTCTCACAAAACTCTGTGTGATATGAGCCTTTTTATCTCCATTTCATAGATGAACAATCTGAGACTTGCAAAGCTTATGCAACCTGTTTGAGGTCCTATATCGAAATGCAAAAGAGCTCAGACTAAAACCCAAGTCTTCTGGTCCCATTTTCTAGTCATTTGTCACACTTGCATGGACCTCTGAGGAAAGGGAAGGTAAAATCAATGCAACTGGAAAGAAGTGACAACAGGAAGCAATGTGTCCTCAGAGACCTTGAGGGATCTCCCTCAAATAAGAATTCCTAACTAAAGAACTGGTGACTCCAACTCTATGCCATCACTCTAGGCAGTTAGAAGTGAAATCCTTATGAGTGTGAAGCTTACTCCATGAAGAGCACCATTAGATCCAAGATAGTAGAATTCATTTGAAACTAACTGGTGAGTAATGAAGTTGCTAAGGGTTATGAGCCTTGCACGAACACTAATACAGAGGTACAGTGTCAACAATAAAACTGTAACCACTCGCAAAAGGAGCCTGCTGTGGAGAAAAGGCAGGTCTTTTCCCTTGGCCTAGAGGCAAAAACTGCATTAGACAATTTCAAGAATGATAACATCACTTTCTTTTTCATGGTCCTAAATAGTGAATACAAAGAACAGCTTCACCCTTAGAAATAACTGATTGTTTGATATTGGGACAAGGAAAAAAGTGTGTAATTCTCTAGTTAAAATTTCAAGCATTTAAGAAAGTGGGTATGTCTATATAATATCCTTCAAAGCATGCCCGGAGACAATAAGAAAATACAGAGCCCTTTGCATCCAAGCCTGCACATGCAATTGTCTGCTACCACAGAAGAGTGCCAAAGAAAATGTGATTTTTAAGCAGAAAAGGACTGACCCCAGTGGACCTGTCAGAACACATTAGCCTCCTATGCAACCCACAGATAGCTGAATGAATCAATCCATTGAGTGATGAGGAAAATCTACTGCAAAACAAACAAGCTTCTTTGCTTGTTTGGCCTCCCATCTGAAGGCCAAAAGTTCAAAATCAAGAGTTGGCAGGGTTGTACTCTATCCAAATGCTATAGAAGAAAATATCTCCTTGCCTCTTTCAACTTCTGGTGGCTCCAGGCATTTCTTGCCTTGTGACTTCATCACACCAATCTCTGCCTCTGTCTTCATAAGGTCTTCTTGTATTATCCCCATGTCTTCTCTCTGTCTCTTATACGAACATTTAGGACCCACCCAGATAATCCAGGATGATTTCATCTCAAGCCCCTTCATTTAATTATATCTGTAAAAACCCTTTTTACAAATCAGGTCACATTCACAGGGGGTAGGACATGGACATATCTTTTGTGGGGTCACCATTCAACTCACTACCGGCGACCATAACATAATACAGAATTGTTTTTGAAGGCAGATCTATCTGAATTTCAATCCTTATTCAAAAGAAATTTTGCTACTTATTGTGTCACCACAATAAGTGGAACAAGTATGTAAGATGGTGATAATAAATTTTCATGGGGTTGTTATAAGGATTATGGGTCATGTACCGATCTAAGATACCTAGCATAGTGTCTGGTACATAGTGGATTCTCAATAAATTGTAGCTAATGTTAATCATATAAACGGACTAGTGTCACGTGAGATCTGTTAAACAGGCCATATATTTTAGGGCTTAAATGCACAGGGTTGAGAGATGAGTGCCCTGGGTGCAATTCTTAGCTCTGTAATAGCCTTTGTTTAAATCTGAAGTCGGTAAAATGGAGTTGATAATATTAACTACATAAATTAGGATTAAAAGAAGTAATATATGTAAAATACTCAGCCCCATCCCTAGCATATAGTAAATCAGCTACTTAGTAATTATGAATGTGAGACAAAGGATCATATGTGAGAGGGAATCTAGTCACTGACATCCAGAGATCTAGTGTTTAGAACATAAATAAAGCACTTTCATATGTAATATCTCATTTGGTTCTCCCCAAAGCTGTTTGTCATCTTATTATTTTGTGTCTGTGCCTGAGGCAAGAATACTGCCCCTCCAGATGCTCAGGGAGAACACTGCTCCCTGGACTATATTTTTTTCCAAGTTAAATACTGCTGAGAATTTTCTGGTGACTTTTGGAGGGCAAAGGGGCCAAAAAATATAGGCTCTGTGGAAAAGAACACCTGTGTGTGGAGTCCTATAACTCCTTCCATAGGCCTGAGCAGAGACTGCTGCATGAGGAGCTTTCTCACTCCGTCTCTTGCCATCTTGCTTCTTTGCTATGATCCTCATAAATAAATCCATATGGAAAAACAGGTCAGCCAACACCTGCTCACTCCAGAGAAGCTGCACAGAGCCCAACTGTGAGCAAAAACTAACGTGATAACCTACTCTGATACTAGAAGTTCTGTCTCTGCTTCAACAAAGTACAGGGGCTCTGCTCTAAAAAAATTAAAATAATAAAAAGCTAATTAAGGGCTTCCCTGGTGGCGCAGTGGTTAGGAATCCGCCTGCCAATGCAGGGGACACGGGTTCGTGCCCCGGTCCGGGAAGATCCCACATGCCGCGGAGCGGCTAGGCCCGTGAGCCACAACTACTGAGCCTGCGCGTCTGTAGCCTGTGCTCCGCAACGGGAGAGGCCGCGACAGTGAGAGGCCCGCGCACCGCGATGAAGAGTGGCCCCCGCTCGCCGCAACTGGAGAAAGCCCTTGCACAGAAACTAAGACCCAACACATCCAAAAATAAATAAATAAATAAATAAATAAATTTACTTTAAAAAAAAAAAAAAAGCTAATTAATTGTTAGAGTGCCCATGTGAAGCAGATCCTGGGCAGCTTTTGTCATTTCCATTTGATGCTGGGATCAGTGAGGCAGAAAGAAAAAGCCAAGGTGAAAGCACATAGTGAGATGCTCAGAGAGCCTTCACACTGTTCTGGGCACTGTCAGGGCTTCAGACTATGAAGACAACAAGGTTCAAAAACAAAGAGCTCTAAATAGTCAAGGACACACAAAACAGACAGGTACATCACCTCAGAAGAGAAAACAAGTAAATTCAAGTACTGCCTAAACCATAGAAATATTCTAAGGATTCAGATCTAGTCAAATACATTGAGAGGAGAGTGACCTATTGGCATGAGTGAGGCAGAATAAAGAAATGGTACAGACAGACCACATTCCTTTTCAATGAAGAAAGCCCCATAGCAAAGGTGAAACTGAAACTAGATTTCTAAACAATCTCATATCAGGCCCCTTCCTCGTCATTCAGACAGAACCACTCCCATCATTCAACTCCTACAACGATTCCTAACTAGTCTTCTTCTCCATCTTCAGTTTTCACCCATTCTTCACACAGCTATCACTTTAGCATTCTTCCTAAGATATACAAGTGGATACACTGAAATAGAATTGCACACGTGCTAATATAATAACAGATAAAGGTAGAGGGAGGAAAAGTGAGTACACAATCTCTTTGATAAAGGAAGGCCATTTATTTTCTAAAGTTGAAATATTTATAAAATAGATAGCCATATTATTAAAAGAAAAAAATAGAACCACTATGACAACTAACAGAGAGTTCTTCTCACTATGTCCTCACATGGCAGAAAGAGCTCTCTGGGATCTCTCTTATCAGGGCACTAATCTCATTCATGAGGGCTCCACTCTCATGACCTAATCACCTCTCAAAGGCCCTACCTCCAAATACCATCACATTGGGGGTTAGGCCTCAACATATAAATTTAGGGCGGACAGAACTTTTTTATAGCACTTCATTTTGCATTTTCTGTCAAGAGAGAAGGAAGAGTGGTCAGTTACGGAAAAAGAACAAGGCCCTTTTCTTCCCCATTTTTTCTTCCCAAGATTATGCTCAAAAAAGAAAGACCTCCTGAATTATGGATGCTGTTCCCCACATGAAAGGTGTGGTCTCAGGCTCCTTATCTGGAAACTTTACGCCTTACAAAGACCCACCCAGATAATCAAAGACAGTAACAGTCCCCTAAAACTGCCTGAAATGTTGAACTAAACTGCAGTTAAGTGTGATAAGAGAAAATTACAGTCAAGTTTGAGGCAAAAGGACTATTAGCCTTGTGACCATGAAGAAACCACCTAATTTCTCTGAATCAATCATCTCAAATGTTAAATGGGAATAATAAAACTTATCTTGGATACCTTACAAGCTAATTTTGAGAAGCAAATAAGGTAACAGACGTAAGAAAGATTTGGAAATTATAAAGTGCAATATAAATATAAATCAATGAAACAAATACATCTATTAAGTCATCTGATCTTTATAACAACTCCAGGATATGGGCAAGAATTATTATCCCCATTTACTGATGGGGGAAAAAAGAAACAGAAAAGGGTTAATCTAATTGTTTAAAGTCCCTGTGCAAGTTGATTACCTAGCCAAGACCAGTACTTAGTACTTGGACCTCCCCTACTTCCTGGCTCTCACCTGTCTAGTTATTCTCTCTTGTGCTGTTATTCCCAAACCATTCTCTGCCCTTCTGTGCATCCTGTCTCCTCTGACTTCAGCTTGGACTTACCAAAAGAAGGACAAGAAGAGAGGAGAGGAGAGAGAGTGGGAGGAGAGAGAGGTTGGGACATTTCTTCCGATGCTCTCCCCTTGCCTCAGCACTGTGGCTCTGGCAATGGCTTGATCCCTCTACAATTTCACCTCATGTCTAGAGCGTCATTCTACAGTGATAAGTCTCATGGGGCTCCAGTAACACTGGGTCCCAATGTTCACCCCTTGCTCTTCAGACCTAGACAGTGTAACAGCTTCTTGATGTTGCTAATTCCCGGCACTTCATCGTCTTTTCCTGGGTGCCTCAGCCCTGCCTACACAGCTCTGAATAGTACCTTCATTAAATTCTCTACAACATTCTAGTTAAGCATGCTTTCTCTTGTCTGCTGACTTCCTGACTGATAAACTCCACATTTCCAAACTACTTGTTCATAGGCTACCAAGGAAACGTTTACCACCTATCTCCAATTCCTCTCTCATCCCTGTCCTCACTTTTCCCAGACTCCTTCTGCAGGAAACCCAGGCCACGTCCATTCTTCTCCAGGTACTAACTTGCCATCAGTCTGTATCTTCCTTTTCCCAATTCTTCTTTACCAATTTAAAAGCTGCTAAGCCCTCTCCTTAGCTCCTATTCCCCCAGCCTTTCTTATTCCTCTGTCTCACACTTCCTTTCCCCAGAGTTGACCTGTCTGGGTTAAGGAACAGCATTAATGCACTCTCTGAGTTTACCTCAGGGGAAACATATTCTATTCAAACCATGAATTTCTCTCAATTCCAAATTTGCAAACTATCCTTTTTTTTTTTTTTTTAATTTATTTTTGGCTGCATTGGGTCTTCGTTGCTACGCTCGGGCTTTCTCTAGTTGCGGAGAACAGGGGCTACTCTTTGTTGCAGTGAACAGGCTTCTCATTGCAGTGGCTTCTCTTGTTGTGGAACACGGGCTCTAGGGGTGTGAGCTTCAGTGGTTGTGGCATCCGGGCTCAGTAGTTGTGCCGCACGGGCTTTGTTGCTCCGTGGCATATGGGACCTTCTCGGACCAGGGCTCGAAACTGTGTCCCCTGCAATGGCAGGCAGATTCTCAACCACTGCTTCATCAGGGAAGTCTCACAAACTATCCTTTATAAAAAAGGTAATTCTGCCTAAAAGGGATAAAAAATATCAACCACCCTATCAGTTTTTTCCTCAAGGTTATATATACTGTTCTTACACTGACAGTACAGTCAAGTCCCTCTTCTTTCAAACGAGATCACAATTGTTACTAGGCATGTGGGCTGGTAACTATCTCCAAGGCTGCAATAATCAGTGGTCCAACACTCTTTTCCACCATCAAAATTTATGGCAGAAACAGGCACAGTAGTCATTTTGGCCTCTAGGGTGCTTTTTCACTAAAGACCATGAGTTTGGTGGTTAGGCATAACCTATGATAATAGCTTTGTCTTCCTAGAGTGTGACTGGAGGGAAGAAAAACAAACAAAAATGTCCTTGCCTTCTTGTGTTAGAATGCACAACCAAAGCATCCAAAAGCTGACATTTCCTTCAGAATTCCTGAGCTCCCTCCTCCTCTCCTTGCTGTGAAAAATAATAATCTGTTGATCTCTGCTTGTCATTCAAACCATGTGCCCACGAAGCCAGCATCTGTCTCCTCATTGGCCTCCTCTTCCCTAAATGTACTGACTGTCACCAAAAGGGAAAGACCACTTTTCGTGACACTTTGCAAACCACAATAGTCATGAAGCGCTGAAGATTACGAACAAATTGAAACAGGTGCTCCAAATGATGACTCTACAGACACACAAAATAACTGGTATTTTTACTACAGTTCAAGAGTATAAAAGTTCGTAAGTGATTTTATGACATTTTGGCTACTGATAACAGGTACAAATTATCCATGCTCAATTAAAGGAAGATGAAAGTTCAGCTTTCCATAATTATACCAATAACTTGTTCAGCCTCAGGGCTGGAAATAAATGTTAAGGTTTTGTGCCTCTTGCGATCCTGAATGAAGAATTATAGAAGAAAACTCTACCATCATTGATTTCCTTAAAATCAAGGTTTTATCCGTATTGGCAATTATTCACAATGGGACTTTTAGACAGGGAAAAATGAGTCATTCTCATACTCTTTTCGCTGTCATACAGTGAATGACTTGCTTCACTATTATGTTTTGAATATTATATCATTTAGATCACTCTCGGCAAATCAATCCAAAAATTTTCTTTGGAGCCTGCTGCAAACATATGTAATTTAGGAACTTGAAAAATACCTGAGTATATTTTAGCATAAAAGAAAAAGCCCAAATAACCAGCTCTGCAACTTACTACATCCCTGTATTTCCTTATCTGTAAAATGAGGCGTGATGATCGGTTTTATGTGTTAACTTGGCTAGGCTTAATCCCCATTTACTGAACAAATACTAATCTAGGTGTTGCTATAAAGACATAGGAGTAAGGTCGGTGTTCACTTTTGTAAAGGAAATTATCCTAGGTAATCTGAATAGGCCTGATTCAATCAATTCAAAGTCTTTAAAAGCACAACTGAGGCTTCCCTGAAGAAGCAAATTTACCTGTGCTTTTCAGCTTATGCCCAAGAGTTCCAAACTGCCCTTCCTGACAGCCTGCCTTACAGATTTCAGATTTGCCTAGCCAGCCCTCTCTTGTGTAAACCAGTTCCTTGCAAACAATCAATCAATCTATCTATCCACCCTAGTGGTTTTGTTTTTCTGGTTATATATGACTGATACATGGGGATAATAACGCCTATTCTGTAGGAATGCTGTATGAATAAAATGAGATAATGAGATTATGTGCATAAAAGTGAATTAACACAAAATGAATGTAACGAAGTATACACAGTATTACTTTTGGATGTGACTAACTCCAATCTAGCTAATAACTCCATAAAAACGCATTCTTTCCTAACAGGCCTTACCAAACCATTGTGTTTTTTAGATATTGCAAATTCTCTTACACTCTAAGGCTACTTTTTAACACTACCAGATCCTTAGTCTCGAAGACTAAGACAGACAATCATACTCAAAGCCACAAGCACCCCATCCAGATATGTTACTCTTCATGAGAAACTGATCATGAACTTGAGACAGTCTGTGGGCATGGATATCAGAGGTCAAGAAAAGACATAGGAGTAAGGTCGGTGTTCAAACAGGAGCCTAGACATGCCCAAGATGAAGAATGCATTCAGAGTCAGAACTAAAGGATAAAAAGTTAAATGAAATCACAGGAGGGGAGGGTGGAGTCGGGGTGAGATCAGGGGCTATTCCAGACACTAGCTCTGGTCTTACCTGATCTGGGCTGACTCAGCTCCCCAGTGGCTGGGTGAGCTGATGGGCTGGGAAGAAAACTCCTGACCCAAGTTGTGTGCCAGATGACCCTCAGGCTCAGGAGCCCTCATACCAAAGAATCAGGTGACCAGTGGTACCTTGTGAGAGAGATAATCACCAAATTCATGTCTTTTTCTTTTAGGCCACCCAGCTAAATTACACTCCCCAGACTCCCTTGCGCTTAGATATGGCTGTAAGACTGAATTTTAGCCAGTGGGATGAGAGCAGAGCTTCCCACTTCCAGGCCTGGCTCATAAACACCTCCCATGCCCAACTCTTCCTGTTCTTTTCCTCTGCTGTCTGGCTGGAATGGAGCCAATTCCCAGGGCAGCCGTAAGAGCCGCATATTGAAGATGGAAAAGCCATACAGTACAGAGCCTAGGTCCCTGAATCACTGATTGGAGGAGAGAGATTCCAGGAGAGCCAACTGATTGAGAACAACTGCATCCGATTATTATGTTAGCAAGATAAGAATTTGTACTGTGTTAAGCCACTGAGATTTGGGAGTTTATCTGCTAGATCAGCCAGCTAACAAAAACTGTGACCGAATTTGCCATGCGGTTGTAATAAAAATATACAGCATTGGCTTACTCAGGTAGCCAGTGGCAAGGAAACTGAGAATGCAAACGGAGAAATGGGAATTCATGCTACACAGTAAACAACCCAGCACTTAAGTCAACCACTGATTAGAGGCTTTTCCTAAAGTCAGCACAATAATATGACCATTGTTTTAACTTTTTCCCACCAATTTCCCTCTCCAAATGGCCAGATTCCTCTGTTTCTGATTTCCCACTTCCTCCTTCAGTCCTTTAATCAGGCTGCTTATCCCATCTGATGGCACCATCCTCCCATCTCAATCCTCTTCTTCCTCAAGGCCAGATCAAGCCTCATCTCTCTCCAGCACTTTAAGAAATGCTTTAATACATGGTCATCCTGCCCTCCTCTAAACATACTGTTTAGACCATTTGTTTGGACATTTAATCATACACTGTCCTGCACTTTCCTTTGATCCCATACCCCCACCCACCATGGGTGCCCTGTAAACTTCTTTAGGGAAGGACCAATCCATATATTAATTAACTTAACTAGAACACAGCACCTTGCAGAGCAATGGACATACACAGTGGCTCTTAGTAAATGATGAAAATGAATCATACTTCACTAGCTCTAACTTTTACAATAAAACCAGTAATAAGCTGAGATGGTTGATCAAGAAAAGATGCTAATACAACACAGAAGGAGTGGCCAATAGATGTCTTTCGAACACCAACACCAATGGAGTAGTTGTGTGGCTGCCTGGAGCACTGCGGCTCCTCAGGAAAGAGTGCTGTAATCTAAGAGCGATGTCTGTATGGCACTGGATAGGGGAGTGGCATCATGAAGTTCTAGTATTTTCCACAGGCTTATATAGCCAATGAGTGGTGGTTAGAACACTCAAGGCTTTTAGAGCCAAGTACGTACTTGATAACGCCACTTGGATGTCACCCCGGCATCTCACACTTATTTTATCTAATACTACATGCTTAATCATATGCTCCCACCTCTTCTCTTCTCCCAGATTTCCTCATCTCAGTAAATGACACTACCATATAGTCAGTTGCTCAAGGCAAAAATCAAGAAGTCAATCTTGATTTCCATTCCCTTTACCTTAATCTCTCCCAATATCCTGCCAACTCTCTCTCCAAAACATATTTCCAGTTTGTCCATTTTTCTCCCTCTCCTCCAGACTATTACCTTAGTTCACTCCATCACCACCTCTCATCCAAGACTATTGAAATAAAGTCCTAACTGGTCTCCCCGCTTCTATTCTTATCATTAGCAGGCTATTTTCCACACAACAGCAGAATGATTTTTTAAATCATTAATCAAATTGTGTCACCCCACTGCTTAAGACTTCCCAGCAGCCTTCCTTTCCTTTGTACTTACAATAAAATTTGATCTCCTTTTAGTGGCCTAAAACCCTAGAATTTTTAACTTATAATTTATAGTACTAATCACTGTTTCTCTGTGACCAATATTACCCTAGATCACTGGGCTTCTACCACACTCAGATGCAAATAAACTAAGTGTATCCTTGCCTTACAAACTTTGAACTTGCTGTCCCTTCTGTCTGGAAAACTCCTGCCTCAGATCTTTGTGTGGCTGCTGCCTTTACATATTTCAAGTCACAGCTTAAATGCTACCTCTTCAGTGACTCTTCCCTGGTTATCTTATATAAAACATCCCTCAAGTTCATTACTCTTTGTCACTATAACCTGTTCGCTTTTGGAATTATTTGTTTTCTTGCATTTTGTCTCTCTTCTTCAATGGATCATTAGCTTCACAAGAGAAGGGACCTTGCCTAACTTCTTCATTATTATATCCCCAACAGTGTGACCTGGGCCATCTCATTCCCCTTTCTAACCTTTATTTTCCCATTTTCAGGATGAGGACTTGGCATTAGCAGTTTACTAGGGAATGGCTCTGACATTCTTTGCATCCACAGTTCCAAGGAGGCTTTAGGGCTCAGGGCTTTCCAGACACTGACATTTCTAAATGCATTTTTCAGATGAAGTCAACCCCCTCAGGCAGCTCAGTGGGGAGGTGATGGAGAACCAGCAAGAAGGAAGTCTGGTGAGCTGAATTACACATTTTCTTGGCCATGCCACTCCACCCATACTGAGGAGATGCAGCTCATTAGGTACTAAATGTTTAGTGACTGTCACTATTAATTGGTGGGTATTAATACTCTAAGGAGACAGTAAATCTCACATTGGACTCAATGACATCAGCCCCTGGCAGTCAGACAAAGCATTAGAAGTTTGAATTTAAACATTACAAAAAAGAACCCAGGACTTCCCTGGTGGCACACTGGTTAAGAATACACCTGCCAATGCAGGGGACACGGGTTCAAGCCCTGGTCCCGGAAGATCCCACATGCCGCGGAGCAACTAAGCCTGCGCACTGCAACTACAGCGCCTGCACTCTAGAGTCCGCGAGCCACAACTACTGAGCCTGCATGTCACAACTACTGAGCTCGTGCACCTAGAGCCTGTGCTCCACAACAAGAGAAGCCACCACAATGAGAAGCCCATGCACCGCAACAAAGAGTAGCCCCTGCTCGCCGCAACTAGAGAAAGCCCACGTGCAGCAACGAAGACCCAGCGGAGGCAAAAAATAAATAAATTTATTAAAAAAAAAAAAAAAAAGAACCCAGAGCTTGTCCCTTCCCTACCTGTAAGAGTAAATAGTGATTGCTAGTTATATTGAGCATTTCCTCAGTTACTAAGATTGGTATTAAATATTTTACACACCTTTTTAATTTCATCTTCACAACAAGCCTAAATAATAGGTATTCATATACTCATTTTATGGAAGGGAAAACTTCCATATAGAGAAAAGAAGCACCTTGCCTAAAGATCACAAAGCTAATAAGTAATGGATCCTAGATTTGAATTGGGGTCTGTCTAGTTCTGAAGCCTATGATCTTGGCTGCTAAGTAACATCACCTGCTTTTTATAATTATTATCTCATCATATAATTACAATTATTTTTATCAAAGCCATTTCCATTCTTTAAGTCTGAGCTCAAATGCCGCTTCTTCCATGAAGACTTGATTAAATTGCAGACACACCCATCCCCCACCTCACCTTTCCCTGCGTTGGTCATGTGGAATCAATCATATAGGGGAAAGAGGGTCAAGTAACTAACATTTAAGATGTGGTACATATATACAATGGAATACTACTCAGCCATAAAAAGGAATGAAATTGGGTCATTTGTAGAGACGTGGATGGACCCAGAGACTGTTATACAGAGTGAAGTAAGTCAGAAAGAGAAAAACAAATATCATATATTAACGCATATTTGTGGAATCTAGAAAAATGGTCCAGATGAACCGGTCTGCAAGACAGAAATAGAGATGTAGAGAACAAACGTATGGACACCAAAGGGGGTAAGGGGGGGTGGGATGAATTGGGAGATTGGAATTAACATATATACACTAATATGTATAAAATAGATAACTAATGAGAACCTGCCGTATAGCACAGTGAACTCCACTTCACTGTACAGTAGAAACTAACACACATTGTAAAACAACTATACCCACCCCCCCTAAAAAAAAAGAATATACTATGTGCACGGTCACAATAAAAGCCTGTATCATTCTCACAACTATCCTATGAAGTAGGCATTAAATCTGCTCTGAAAGGTGAAATGCCCCGGGCAGGTTCTTACAGCTCAAAGCAGCAAAATCCGAATTTAAACCCAGGTTGGCTTGACACCTGCCTGAGCCCAAGGCATTTCCACAAAGTTACTCTAAGCTCTCCATTACACCCCTAGACTAAATAAATCCTCCCCTCAAAGGGCCATATACCTCTTCTTTGTAATCTTTTCCATAGTTAATATTTTATTTATAACTGCATGATTAATTTTAATTCCCTTTTTAGCCCCTAACTCCATGAGGCAATGACTATATCTCTTTTTGCTCTACTAAATTGCCAGAACTTGACAAATATAGTAGTAATGGACCTACACAAATATGCCTGAATAAATGAATGAACTATGTACATTTCATTGTATATATTTCATATGTAAATTTAGCCCATTTCTGCTAGACTATAAGCTCCCTCAGGCAGGTTACCTACATAATTTATCTCTGCATCCTTCATAATGCTCTGTACATAGTAGGAGTTCAAAAAACATTTGCAAAACACATTTTACTTATAGGTCTGTACCATTTCAAACCCTATGTCATTGAAGGTTCCTAAGTAGGGACTAGATAAAATCACCACATAGTTTCTTTACAGGAGAAGTTTATTATCTAACAGGTATAGGTTTGAAAGCCAAGAAAAAAAAAATCTGTAATGTGAAACCCAAGTCACACAATATTATCAGTCAGGATACATTAAGCTATGCTGCTATGATAAGCCCTTGACCATCTCAGTGGCTTAAAGAAAAGTTTTTATTTTTCATTCTCACTATAAGATATTGTAGGCTGAGGGCACTGTTCTACATCATCCTAACTCCAGGGAACAAGTTAACAGAGCATAACTGGTTGCCATGGCAGAAGGTAAACGAGAGCAAAAATCATAGAGCAGCTGTTAAAGCTTCTACCTGGAAGTAACGCTGTGTCACTTCTACTCACATTTCATTAGCTACCTACAAGAAAGTAAAAAGTGCACAAATAATAAATGCTGATGAGGGGGTAGAGGAAAAAGGAACCCTCCTACACTGCTGGTAGGAATTTAAATTGGTACAGCTACTATGGAGAACAGTATGGAAGTTCCTTAAAAAACTAAATATAGAGCTACCATATGATCCTGCAATCCGACTCCTGGGCATATATCTGGAGAAAACCATAATTCAAAAAGATACGTGAACCCCAATGTTCACTGCAGCACTATTTACAATAGCCAAGACATGGAAGCAACCTAATGTCCATCAACGGATGAATGGATGAAGAAGATGTGGTGTGTGTGTGTGTATATATACACACACACACACACACACACACACACACACATACAATAGAATATTACTCAGCCATAAAAAAGAATGAAATAATGCCATTTGAAGCAACTTGGATGGACCTAGAGATTATCATACTAAGTGAAGTAAGCCAGACAAAAACAAATATATGATATGATATCACTTATATGTGGAATCTTAAAAAAAAAGATACAAATGAACTTATTTACAAAACAGAAATAGACTCACAAACCTAGAAAACAAACTTATGGTTACCAAAAGGGTTGGGGGGAGGGATAAGTTAGGAGTTTGGGATTAACATACATACACTACTCTATATAAAACAGATGAACAACTAGGACCTACTGTATAACACAGAGAACTATACTCAATGTTTTGTAATAACCTATAAGGGAAAAGAATCTGAAAAAGAATACATACATTCAAACTGAATCACTTTGCTGTACACCTGAAACTAACACAACATTGTAAATCAACTATACTTCGATTAAAAATTAATTAATTAATTTAAAATTTTTAAAAGAAGGATAAACCTGAATTCACACACACACACAAAGAAGGTGTGAGAATGCCTTCCCATCCCATAGCAGGGAGGAGAAGCAAAAACATTGGTGAATGGCTCTAATGACTGCCCCAGTAACAGACTGCTCAGGAGAAAACACTGAGAAATGACTTAGTTAGAACCTGACATAGCATCCAGAAAAACCACTACATATTCTAAAAGCGATCTATTGTTACTAAAGTGATGAAATTGGTAGTTTTTCCATCAGCTCTTTAGAAGTTTATCTCTGGACCTCTGTGTCCTTATCTGTAAAATAGGAAAAAAAATAGAATTTCAGAACTTCTTTGGAAACTGTAATGATGTATGTGAAAGCACCCATCAAGAGCCTGGCACAGCTGATCACTAAATATTAGACTTTGGGGAAACACAATCTTCAAATCCAAGTACTGTCTTGTGAAGTGTAGGAAAAATTAATTCCTCCAGATCTTGGAGAGACAAAACCACCCACTTTCCCTTAAGCTTGGCAATTTTATTTGGCTGATATTGTTGGTTGTCTACCTGTTAAAATGACTTGCTGCAAACACTCATCCACACACCCTTCTAATACCAGAACTCAAATAATTAGGAAAGGACTAACTGTATATGGCAAAGGAGGAAGGAAGGCAGTGAAAGAAAACCATTAAAATAATGAAACTACCTGTCCTTCCCAGACAGAACCAAACCAAGGGTTTGTACCTTGTATCCAAGCCCTTGTATCCAAGGGCTGCACAAATTGCCAGGGTTTCTCTATCCTTCTGCGTTGTCTTCATATCCCTTCCCCGCACAGGGCTCAGTGGAGGACCCGTGTTGTACATTTCCCAGCTTGCCTACTTATAGATAAGACTCAAGACCAGGTCCAGCAAGCTCGTAGTACTTCCCATGATGGACAGCATTTCCACTATCCTACAGTCTACACTCATCCAAGTGTGTGACTGAAGGAGCTTTAAAAGGTAAATACCCCCAAATTAAATATTACTATACCCCCTATTCCATACAAGTGTTCTCAGGATGAGGGGATAAGCACATGTTAAAGCTGTATTGTTTCTAAATAGATGTGCTATGTAAATACCTAAGAGGGAGGAAGCCCTCCACTTTTTCCCTCCCTACTCACATCTTCATTGATGCTTCTCAAGGACATGGCCTGATTCCAGGACACTGGGCCATGTTTGCTACTGAAGGCGGGCTATTGGGCAATACAACACCACTGCTTAGGCGCTGCCTTGTGTCTTTTCTCCCTTTCACGCTACTGGAATTATAAGGATGTGGACATGCTCCCGCATGGGAAGGGATCTGGCCTTCTTAGCTCTTAGTTTTTCTTCCTTCACTTCTATCCCTGCAGCATAAGTGCTAAACTGTCCCAGAGAAAGGCCATTACTGCACTTTGGATCATGACTGACACAAAACAAGAGTATCAACTAAGCACCACATGGCATTTTAACTTTCAAAATGTATTTCATCTTCTGTCTCACTTGATCTGCAAGGCAACCTGTATGAGATTCCTTGGGCTGCTGCATCAAAGCACCACAAACTGAGTGGCTTATAAAAAAACAGAAATTTATTGTGTCTAAGTTCTGGAGGTTAGAAGTCTGTAACCAAGATGTCAACATGGATATCCTCCCTCTGAAACCTGTAATGGAATCCTTCCTTGCCTCTTTGTAGCTTCTGGTGGTTTGCTGGAAATCTTTAGCGTTCCTTGGTTTATATCACTGCAATCTCTGCCCTCATCGTGACATGGCATCCTCCCTGTGTCTTCACATGGCCATCTTTTTACAAGAACACCAGTCATATTGGGTTAAAGGGCCAACTTACTGCACTATGATCTCGTCTTAACTAATTACATTTACAATTGGACCTTATTTCTAAATAAAGTAACATTCTGAGGTACTGGAGGCTAGAACTTCAACTTATCTTTTTTTAAGGTGGGGACACAATTCCACCCATAAAACAACCCTATGAGTAAGTTTTTCAGGAGGTATTTTTGTTAATGGGTTGAAAGAGTTTATTAAAAATTTCTAGATCTACAGTCCCATCTCTTCATTCTCTACATATGAAAACTGACTCAGAAATGAAATGACCTCCTCCTCAATGTAACATGATGATAAGTTACAGATGTGAAGGGAAAGGATGGGGGAGTGGTGGGTGATTTGGTTCTGTAAAGGTCACCTTGCTGATTCAGTAGGTTTGGCTGACAGGACAGGTATAGCCTCCAAATACATCCTTTCCACACATCATTAGTGAAAGAGAATGAATACTCCAGTAGGAGGAGGGCAGGTCTACAAATGAGGGGTTTATAAGTAGTTATCCTCCTGGAACTGACCCAAGGCTAGTCTCAGATCTAGCCCAGTGCTCTGTACATACATGCTTAACCCCCCTTCATGTGTTTCCCAGGGAACTTGCAGCTCATGAAAGCTTCCAAGAGAACTACTATAATACCAAAAAACTGCTGGAGAAGCTCCTCTCTCAAATGCAGTATTACTGACCTAGGTGCTTACTTGAAACTGCTACATAACAATCCATCTTTTTCTTTGAATTTTTAGTCCACTATTTTTGCACACATAATCTGCTCCTCACTATACCTCTGAGAGATAGGTAGAACAATTATGATTTGAAAAATGGAGAAATAAGGATCAAAAAGGCTAAGAGGAATGCACACATTTACAGCACAATTTAAGAGCTGGACTAGAATCCCAGAATCTCCTCTCCCAACCTACAGAGTCCCCACTGCCCTCCCCTATCCATTTGACATGGCCTTTAAAACTGGGGGAAAGAATAGTCATAAGATTCCAGAACTGGAAGGAAACTAATCTTATTAAGTAGTATAGAAGGGAGAGGGGAGGACAAGCAATTCCCAAGACACACACTAAAACATCGAATACCTGTCATTGCCTCCATGTGGTCTGTGTCAGTTAATAATTTCACCTTTCCAGTGGAAGAGAAATATGAAATATGCATAAGCTTAGGAAGTAATAAAACACCTATAAAATCCTTCCAATGAAAAGTAAAGTTTCACCATAATCACTGTCTCTAGAACAATTTGGAAGCCTTACAATCACCTTTTCTGTGGGTTAAAAGCTGCCACCTTCCACAAAATTAGTCTCTACCAAATCAATTACCAAAACAATAGTAACACATTCAAAAAAGAATGTCTGAGAAATAATAAAGACCAATAAAACTAATCACATCAGAGAGAACTCAAGCATGACCTTTTGAGCAATACCATTTGTTTAGCTGACACTCTGTAAAATAAATAACTTTTAAATAAATAAATGCAGGTCAGTAGTGATAAAAAGAATAGTATACGAGCATAATTTCAATGCAGATCTCTAATATGGCTTTCAAAGCAAACATACCTTCACCTGAAGCAACACAGATTGAATTTAAAGAATTTATCATATAAATGATAAAATGTTTTGAAATGTCAGTGCTGGGTCCAGAAATCCTCAAAGGAAACATAAGATTAGTAGAAACTGAAAAATTTGCTGACTGCAGCAAAAATGTCATGACAATCTACCACCTTGTTAAATTATTTTTCTTTTATTATCTCTCTGACATCAGTATCCCATCCTCTGAAACCTCTGCAAATGCTGTAGCAAACAGTTAAAATATTTTATACAGGTGTATTTTTATTTGCCTGCTTTTAAAGACTTCTTTACCCTCTACCCTCCATTTATGTCACAATCTTTTAGCATCAAGAGCATGCCTGTTCCCAATACTATGTAATATTTATGAGATACTCACACTGTGCTCATTGCAAATAACACACAGAAGGTCTGACATCTCCATACCCAACCTTCTTGACCCAGAATTCAAGAGAAACTGATAAATAAACAAGAATAATAATACCTTTTAACAGGTATCAAGGTTTGGCTTTGTGCCAGGAACTATGCTACGGCCTAATACACATAATTTTTGTCATTTGCACAATAAACATGGCTCTAAGTATTATAATTATCCCCATTTTACACAGAAGAAAACTGAGACTCAGAAAGGTTAGGAAACATCCCCAAGACCACGAACGGGATATAAACCAAAGTCTCCCCAACTCCCACACCTGATGAACAGCACTCAATCAACACACTGCACAGCTTCACCAGCTCACTTTCCTCAGTGGTGCTGGAGAACTAGATACTACAGTGGAGGGAGGATACCCTTTCTTTATTCAGCATGTTGCTGATACTCATCTGCTAAGCCAAATCACTGCACACAGTGAAAAAGAGTTAGGGAATGGTTGGAAAATGCTCTGGTACAAATGATGTTATAGCAAAAATATAAAGAAGTGGAAAAATGTGAAAAGGAAAAAGCAGATTTTAAAACATTACAAACATGCAAAATGATGTTAGCTAGCCTTTATTGTTTACTATGATCCAGGTATCTTCTGAGCTATTTTTCTGTATTCACTGACCCCTCACGACAACTCTATTTATTTGCATATACCAGGTGTATTCATTTTGTATGGCTACTATAACAAATTTCCGCAAACTTAGCAGCTTAAAACAACACGAATTTGTTATTTTACAGTTCTACAGTTCAGAAATTTCAAGCAGGTCTTAGGTGGCCAAAATCAAGGTGTTGGTAAGGCTTCATTCCTTTCTGGAGGCTCTACAGGAGAATCTGCTTCTTTGACATTTCTGGCTTCTAGAGGCCTCCCATATTCTTTAGCTCTTTTTTTTTTAAATTTTTATTGGAGTATAGTTGATTTACAATGTTGTGTTAGTTTCAGCTGTACAGCAAAGTGAATCAGTTATACATATACATATATCCACTCTTTTTTGCGATTCTTTTCCCATATAGGCCATCACAGAGTATTGAGTAGAGTTCCCTGTGCTATACAGTAGGTTCTTATTAGTTATCTATTTTACATATGGTAGTGTGTATATGTCAATCCCAGTCTCCCAAATTATCCCTACCCCCCTTATCCCCTGGTAACCTTAAGTTTATTTTCTATATCTGTGACTCTACTTCTGTTTTGTAAATAAGTTCATGTGTACCCTTTTTTTAGATTCCAAATATAAGCAATATCATATGATATTTGTCTTTCTGTGTCTGACTTACTTCACTCAGTATGACAAACTCTAAGTCCATCCAAGTTGCTGCAAATGGCATTATTTTGTTCTTTTTTATGGCTGAGTAATATTCCATTGCATACATGTATCACATCTTCTTTGTCCACTCTGTCAATGGACATTTAGGTTGCTTCCATGTCCTGGCTATTGTAAATAGTGCTGCAATGAACATTGGGGTGCATGTTTCTTTCCAAATAATGGTTTTCTCCAGGTATATGCCTAGGAGTGGGATTGCTGGGTCATATGGTAGTCCTATTTTTACTTTTTTAAGGAACCTCCATATCGTTCTCCATAGTGGCTGTACCAATTTACATTCCCACCAACAGGGTAGGAGGGCTCCCTTTTCTCCATTTCGCCCTTGATCCTCTTCACCTGCAAAGCCAGCAATGCATGGCCAAGTCTTCCTCACACTGCCATCCCTCTGGTTCTGTCTTCCAATTCTCTCACTTTTAAGGACCCTAGTGATTACATTGGGCCCACCCTGATAATTTAAAATACTCTCTCTATTTTATGGTCAGTTGATTAGCAACCTTAATTCTCCTGTGCCGTGTAAACTAGAATATTCAGTTTCTGGGAATTAGTATATAGACATCTTTAGGAGTCATGATGCTACCTACCACAGCCCATCTTCTTACCCCCAAAGATCCACATCTATCTAAAGCCATTACACCAGGTAACTGTCACTGTCTGAACTTTCCCTGTTGGAACTCCTGCTATCAAAACTTAGAAGCCAAAGAGATTCATATAGCGTGAATTAAACCAGAAGTTTAAATAATAAAATATTAACAGTGTTTATCTCTTGGGTAGTGGAATTATGTGTGCTTTTTGCTTCTTTCTGACTATGCGCCACGTTTTTTTTACAACAAGCATGAATAGCTTTTGTAATCACAAAAATTTATTAAAAAATAAAATGCGTTGAAATGCGTGCCAATAAAGGAATGTGAAGAGTGGCAGGGGAGCAGCAAGGGTGGCACCACCAGCTGCTCTGAGCTGGGGAGGGAATTAAAAGTCCTCACTAAGAAGGAGTTTTCAGGATGCACAAATGGTCAAGGAGTCTGCTAAGGCAGGCTAGACCAAAGAATGGAGTTGAGGGGATAAATGCAAAGCCTGGAGGTCACTTGCTAGTCACTCTTGTCTCCTCTCCATCACTCACTGCATCAGGCATGAGTCAGGGGAGGGCAGTTGGCCCATGACGAGGAGCTCAAATTTGATGGAAAGCACAGGAGGATCTAATAAAAGTGAACTGTATGGGTAAATAAAAAACTGAACTCATAGGCTTGTGTGGAATCAAAGAAAGAAGCAAGTACAAGTCCCACCTTCACAATTTGCAGCTGTGCCAACTTGAGATGGTCTAGTCATCTCTCTGGCCCTCAGTTTCCATATCTACAATAAAATTTAAATGAGAATAATGCCCATGTGCCTCACACAGTTGTGATGAGGACTAAATTAATTACATGGTGTTTGTGAAAAGCACTTTGAAAAATATAAAGACTCATCATGGGGAAGGAAGGAGAAAATCGTCAGTAAAGCAGCAGCTGAAGTGGCCCAGGCAAGTGAAGGTAGAAATTGCAGGTAGGTGGAAGGTAGGCTGGCATTTGAAGTAGCTTCTGAGAATAGATGATTTTTAAAGAGATGAACACTCAGGCTCCAAGAATTTAATTAACTTGTCTCAAGTCACATAATAATAAATGGTAGAGTTTGAACCCTATGCCTCTAAATTCTGTGCTCTTTTCTCTGTCTATATTGCCTTATGAAACTAGAGATTCAAGGAGTTAAGAGAATGGCAGGGCAGGCGTTGGAGCCTAGATGTACCAGTAGTTATAACTGAGTGTTTTCTCTGTCCTGGACACTGTAATAAGCACTTTGTATATAGTAGTTTATTAAATTCCCCAATATCCATGTGAGATAATTGTTCCCATTTTTAAAAATGAGAAAACTGAGGTATCAAGAGGTTAAATACAACCTAAGAGCACAGAGATAGTAGACGAAAGAGCCAACATTCCAATCAAGACAGTACGGCACCAGAATCTGTGTCCATAACCACTAGGTGACACTGCTCCAAAGCAGATACGCACGTATATTCTACCAGACTGCCCTGTCACCCCCTTAAGCACTGCCCACACACCCACACCCATTATAAAGGGTCACATGCATAGTAAATGCTCCTTTAATATTTCTTAAGTTCAGAAAAAGCCTTGGAATGCAGTGATATTTAGGGTCATGATAAGGAGCAGGGTGTGGAGGGGAAGAAGCAGACATTCTGGGAGATTGACTGGATATGGCAAATCAAGGAGAAACATGGTCAAGAAAGTGCCTAGGTTAAGGGACCAGGGAACTGGCTGGATCCTCCCGGGATGGAAAGGAAGCTCTTTTGAAAGATGTCTGGGAAAGTAAGAGGGAAATCAGGTAAAAGAAAAAACATGGGGCTAGGGAAACCATTTTGTGACTGTACAGGTGAGGCATTTCTCAAGATAATATGTTGACCTTATATCTCTAATTATGCAAAAGAAAAAGCAAAGCTGAGGAAAAATAGTATTATTAAAAATAAACTTAGACAAGCATGGTTCCTGGAAAAGATTCTGGGAGAAGAAAGGTTTTTAAGACACATTCAAGAAAATACAAGCAAAAAAACACTCATTAATTCTGTTAACCTAATACCCCTTTAGCATACAGGTTTAATTAATAGCTCTTATACTGCATTTAATTTTCAATTTGTGAGATGTCAGTCTGGGAGGCTTTGTTGGAAACCAATGAGGTGAGATTACTCTAGCAATTCCTTCCAAATAATGGATTACTGCATTTGATAAACCTGTAAATTAAAAAAAAATCCCTTTCTTTTCATTAGGGGGAATAAGCTATAGAGAAAAGGGGGAATTTGGGAAAACATACTGGAAAAGCTGGTCACTCCAAATATACAGTAAGCTTTTATGTGACAGGTTCCTAGAGGCCTTTATAATACTACCACAAATATGCTTGCACTAAATAAGTAAAAAGGCAGCTCAACTCCCTCCAGAGAACACCAGCTTCAGCATAAAGCTAGAATATGGGCAGACAGATGCCTTTGTCACTCTTGTAATATTGACTCAGTGTGAAGGCTATAGTCAACTGAGCACCTAACACAACTTGGTTTGTTATCTGTATTTATAGGAAAGTGATATACTTTCTCTCTACTGCTGCCCATTTTGACTGGCCCTCCTATGTCAGTAAGAGCAGGAAAAGAAGGTCCTTGGAAATTGCCATTCTGCAAATGAAAGCTTAAATCTTCCAGGCAGTCATTAACTTTTAAAGAACGCCTGAAATTTCAACTCTATGATACCCAAGAAGATGGTGGGGATAGTTCTGTGTATGGTATGACGGAGGTAAGAGATCTGGATAAAGAGGAGAGTGTTCCTGGAAGAGGGGACAGCACGTGCAAAGGCCCTGCAGCAAGAGGGACCACAATGCAGTCAAGGAACTGAAAGAAGGTGGGAGTGCCTGGAGCACAGAAAGCCTGGGGGCTGTGGTCGGAGCTGGAGAGACAGGCAGGGTCAAACCAAGCCAAGTGGAAAATTTTGGCTCTTATAAATACAATGGAAAGGCACTGAAGCAGAGGTTGATAGAGAGGTGTGATAGGAATCAGATTTGCATTTTGAAAATACGCTAGCTGTTCTATGTAAACAAATGGGTGGAGATAAGAGCTAATGGCAGAACTCAAGTGGTGGGTAGAGATGGAGATTAAGGGGTGTCTGAATTTACATGACATCATATGCACACAAAGTACCTGGGCAGAGCAATTAAGGGCAGTCTCAATCTGTATGGTTGGCCTTGTCAGGAGGGTACTGTGTGGCGGGGATCAGGGAATTTGTGTTGGTTAAAAGCACAGACTTTGAAGCCATGCTTCCTGGCTTAGAATCCCAGGATGCCAATGTATACCCTTGCACAAGTTAAGAAATCTCCTTGCCTCGGTTTTCTCATCTGTAAGATGGGCATAATAAAACAGTTTCCACAATCCCTTATCCAAAGTCTTCAGAGACAGATTTTTTTTTTAATTCAGAATTTTTGGATTTTTTTAAAGGTATGAGGTTATATTAAATATTCAGTACCATCCCCAGCAGAGTCTTGGGCAGGACCCCATAATCAAACCATTGATATGTTTCAAAGCAAAATGTAAAGCTATTAACACTATGTGCGATAATTAAGACAATAACTAGAGTTTGGCTATGTCAATTCAGATCAGGTTTTGCTACCAATGAGTTTGCACCAACCTTAAAAAAAAAAAGAAAGTTATGTTTTTTCAGAGACTTTTAAAGTTCAGAATTGCAAGTAAGAAACGGTAGACCTGTATTATCTTCCTCCTAGGGCTGTTATGAGGAATAAATGAATCATTGTTTGCAAGCACTTGGGACAGTGCCTGACATATAGTAAATGCTATAGAAGAATTTGTTAAATAAAGCCCTTGGTACAAAACTAGCTACCTGCATGAATTTACGAATTCCTAATCTATAAAATGTAAGGAATGAAAAAGATGACCTCTTAAGTCCTTCTAGTTATCAAGTTCCATAAGACCCCCAAATGCCTTGAGGATTGTTTTACCATATGCCAAGGACTATCCTAGATATTTCTAAATGTGTTATATAGTCAGAAATCTCACTTTTGTGAACACCATCATATGTCTTATTCAATTACTAAATGTTTCTTGGACTTTATTTCAAGGTGAATACAGCTTAATGAAAGTCAAATTCATTTATGAGAGATTGTTACCTTAGAAATAATAACCCCTTAAATCAGCACAGCGCTTGACATTTTATAAAGGGCTTGTTTCAGTCACTGTTATATTTGTTTGTCTCAACAAGATACAATTATTAGCCCCATTTGACAGAGAAAGAAACTGGGGCTGAGATAACAGCCTGATAAGTGAGGAACCCATTTCCCTTCCTGTGTCAGAAGGTACTGTGGAAAGCCACAAGGCAGCCTTAATAGGTTCTTCCACATTTCAAGGTGTTTTTTTTTTTTTTTCTATTGCTTTTTTACTTTTTTTGTACAATGAGACAGAGAAGCAATTACCTCTCAGTCTGCTCATCTTGATACATAGGCTTCATTGAGCTGGAAAGAAAAGGAAATGGGAATGGGAAATCTAAAACCAAAGATGAACAAAGTTTTTAATTTAATGAGATTGGCATGGAAATCTGCAGTTAAAGTTTCTACCCTACTCCATGTCTGAGAAAAACGTAATTGCATCTGATTAAGGCAAGACAGACATGAATGACTGTTTCTGAAATAATATTTTTAAGGTTTAGGAAGTCTAACATAAGAATACCTTGCATTTGGATAGTGATTTACACTTTACAAAGCACCTTCACATACATTATCTCATTTATTTCCTAAAACAGTGGTAATTCTTTAAGCAATCATTTGAATTTAGAATTTTCAAGCATTTGGGAGAAAAAAATTATCATTTTGAGTGCCTACCAGGTGCTAGTCATACTACTGAGTGATTTGCATTCATTATCTCCAAACATCATAACAACCCAGCAAGGCAGGCACATCAGTAAGGGTCCCAGCAGAGTTTAAAGTCATCTAACAAGGAGTGCTGTAGTAACTTGAGGCTAGAAACAGCACGTGGGGACTCAGAGAAACTAGCAAATGGCAACAGGAACCATGGCTCTCTGTGGAGTGAAGCAGTCAACCCTTGTGATACAGTAGGGAGATGGCCAGGAAAACAGATATTCTTAACTCACTGTTCACCGGCCCTCTCATCTTTTGCTCGTTACCCCCGCCTTCACCCTCCACTGACTGAACACAATTGGAACCAGAGGCAAGGGATCCCATTGGTGCAACCTATTTGAGTGCCTGGGCACACAGTAGGATGGATAACGGTGAAAAGTGGATCTAGAGGGAAGAACAGAAGTTATCCAGCACAGACCACTCTTTTATGTTCCCTCATGATTTACTTTTATCTTTAATCCTGTGAAAGGAAAATCAAAAAGGAGTTGGTATTGCTAAGAGAGCTCTCTAAAATGAAGCCCGGAGGTCATTGAGGAAGTGGGACTTAATGCATGTCTCAGCCTGGATGAAATGTGAACTACTGACCACTTAATGTCTAATGCAGGCATCCAGAACATCTGCAGAACATCTGTTCCAGAAACTCAAGATATTTATTGGACCCTTACACTAAATAACTCATGACAGCTTATCCCTTAAGAACAAATATTTTCTTTTTACATCAGGCCAATCATAATTCTTCCAAGACAACTTTAACAGCCTCATGGCTTTTGCCTTTATAAGCTTCTGAATCTCTCTTCCACAAACACTCTTTCAGTTTTACCGGAGTTTGTGTCTCCCAGGTTGCAATTCCTAAGGCCTCAAGTAAAGCTCTTTGTTCTTTGCAGCCCTGTTACTAAGATACTAATTATTGTTTGACAATCCAGTTGAAAGGATGCCAAATCAGGATGGGATGATGTCAATTTCAGTCATCTTCCCAAATGAAACCCCAAACATGAGCAACCATCAGTGTTTTTCATAAAGTATATCAGAGTGAAAGAGGGAGATAACTATTTAACATAAAATCTAACTGTTAACAGTCTCTGTAGCTTCTGTATCTGAGCACAAGGCCTCAGCTGGTAAACACAGCAGCCAGCCTTTGTCCACCACTATTGCATGCTCCCTTTACCCTCTGCCTGCTTCTCAAATGGATGTTGTTCTTTACTTCTAAGGTGACTCAAATCTTTATCCCTGAAGAATCTGAATTCTTGGAGGTTTGTCTTTATTGGGGTGCTGCCGATGTCCACTGACCAGGACTACTGGGTCAGAGGCACCACAGCGGACCCTTTTGGTCCCAGGCATAATGCTCCTCACTCCACTGTGTGACAGCAACCAGCAACCTGGCTCCCCCTGGTGGTCAGGATCAGTCACCCTGCTAAGTACAGTGAGCTCTTTTCTACCTGCTGGTCAGCAACCCATGGAGCTCGTAATGGCCACGTGCAGTTGCAGCTCCAGTTCACTAGAACTACGACTGTATCCCACTTGGAAGCATTCTTTCTTTGAACATCAGGATCTCTGGAACACGAAGCAGAAGTTCTTCCCATGGGTTACTGGGTGTATTTGTAAGACCAGCCACTCCCATTCTCCACCCTTGGTTCTGACAAAGAGTCTCTCCTTGGCCAAACTTTAGTCAGGCTCCTCTGAATGCTCTTCTCAACAAGGCCCGGACTTTTGGGCTTCTGTGTTCATCTCTGTATCGTCCATTTTTAGCAAGAACTCTGCTATCTCAGTTTAACCTAATCCCCCATCCTCAATATCTGATCATCTCAAATCTAATCGGGTTCCTCATCCTCCATCTTCCCCCAGGTGATGTCTGAGGTCCCTGGCCTGCCTTCAGCAAGAATTCTAATTAGTAATTACTAATGCTTCCTCTTAGTAATTTTCTGTCCAATCGCCCCCCACCCTGCTTCTTGGCTATAAATTCTCACTTTTACTCATTGTTTTCTACTGTCTCTCCTCTACTGCAAAACCCCATTGTAGAAGTCTCTCTTACATAAAGTATTCCTTACCATCTTTCACAAGTATCATAAATAATCTATTTCTTTAACAGTTCCAAGATCTAGGCTTTGTGTCTATAGGGAATGACACTATATCCTGACCATTTGTTGTGCAGCATGTATAAGACATCATGAAGGAAGCACTCCAAATTTGTACATTATCTTTGTACTAGTCATTCCACTATTCTGTTAAGTAGCTGCTTCTAGGTGAAGACCAATGAATTCCATGGGCATGAGCTGACTATGGCATGCTTTTTGCTGGAAAATGTGACTCTGAGTCAGAGATGATATTGAGATACCATTGTGATAGCAGAGGAGCAGAGAACAGGGACAGCAAATATACATATGAAATATGTCTTTATCCTATGAGGACAAATAAAAGTCCCCTCTGTGAAGTAAGAGGTCCAACATAATGAATCTGTCACCAAGTAACCACTGTTCCCTTTAGGAAATGGTTCCATGTAGCTGGGACATTAGCCTCTGCTGTGGGCATGTTAAGCACTTAGCCTTTTTGAGAGAAGTCTATGTTGTTGAGCCCATGAATGCTAATCCCTTCTTGGTCCCATGGCCATTTATTCAGGAGCCCACTGAGCAAGCACTGGAGCATCCACCGAATGGGTGTCTCATCCACCTGGTTACCTAGAGCATCAGCCACAGTGGGTGCTTTCAATGGTCATCAACACAGAACACAAATATCTATGCTTACTCCAAAAAAGTCCATCCACATACTTCTTCCACAATATTTTGACATCCAGAGGGTGCCCACTACCATTGTCCAAAGCGAACCTGAAACCAGTGGGTAAGGATAGTAATTGACATATTTCATAGGTCATCCTCCCAGAGTGCAGAACAAGCTAGAGAAGGATGAAGACTGTCTCCAGAGGGTAAAGAAACCTGGCTCAGTAGATATTATCGTCCCTTTTTTAGATAAAGAAACTGGGACATCAAAAGGCTAAGTAGTTTGCCCAAAGTCACATAGCTAGATGAGGAAGCAGAGATTCAAACCTTCCATTCTAAAGCTTGTGCTCTTCCTTAGGCCATTTACAGCACGTGGAAGAAAAGAAAGCCTCTCAGCTTCCTGTCACAGAGAATTAGGTTCATCTGAGATGCAAACCAATTACCAGCTTAAAATGTTTTCTGCATTGATAAGTAGAATCCACATTTCCTCCTATGGTCATTAAAATTAAATCTTAAAGATTATGATAAGCAAGGAATTCAAAGAGCTTTATTAGCTTGCTCAGTGGAATGTGTTCTTAAAGAGGGCTTTACTTCCAATTGTCAGCCCTCACACCATAGCCCTTAAGCAGTACTATCTTACAGTAACATAATGCAGCCATATCAACAATTTTAAAGTTGTTCTTTTTACTCTTTAAAATGAGGCTACATTTTAAAAAGTAAAAAGAACATAGATAAAATTAATTTTAATAATGTACTTTATTTAACCCCATATGTCCAGAATATCATTTCAACATGTAATCAATATAAAAATATTCACAGGATTTTCACATCCTTTATTTGATATTAAGTCTTCAAAATCCAGTTTGTCCTTTATACTTATGCCACATCTCAGTTCAGACCAGCCACATTTCAAGTGTTTAGTGGATGCATGTGGCTGATGCCTGCCATATTGGATGGCACCATTCTGGAGACAAGAAGGTCTTCCACTGGCTGGCTGTGTCTTCTAAACATCTCTTATATTCCTCATCTTGAAATTGGGAATAATGATACACTTGGGAATTAAATGAATAATAACAATAATAGTAATACAAAATAAGAAGAAGAAGAAGAGCTAGATTTATTTGTCATGTGACAGGCACTACTAACTCTTACCGGACTTACGGCATTTAATTCTTATAACAAAATATAAGGAAAATCAAGACATAAAATGATTAAGTATCTTGCCCTAGGACATAGTTAGGAAATAACAATTTGAGCAGTTGCAATCTGATTTCAGCATCTGGACTCTCTTATGAGAATAATAATAATAAAAGCAATAATAATGACAGCTACCAAGTATTATATTTTAATAAGATAAGAGAATTGTAACGCAAACCTCAACAAGGCCAACCTTGCATGATATATGGAGCCATTATTAGGACTGTCCCAAGGAGCTTATAATGTAGAGAGAAAGAACACAGGGGAAGAAATTACTAATCATTTAAGGCAGTTTATAGCATGTTAACAGGCAAAAAAAGGTGAACTCTACAGAAATCCAGGGTAGTGATCAACATGGGCTGTCATAGTCATGATAGTCTTTCCAGAAAGAGCTGGTACTTAGGGTCCCATATGGGAGAAGTAGGCTATGACCAGCAAATGCAAGTAGGGTCAACTTCATGAACATGTGACCTGTGCAATCACACAAGGTCCTATAATCAGAAAGGCCCCACACTCGGTCTAATGCTGTCTTGAAATTATTAATAATTTTATCTTTGAAGTTGTGTTTTTAAGTGAAGTGTGCTGGGACAATGAAGCATGTGCATGAACAGAAGAAATACACGTAGTATGCAATGTTAAGTGTCCACCTCCATTTCTTGCCACTCTATTTGCATATTGTGTTCATGATGCCTTATGAGCAAAGAATTGCAGTAGACCTACAATGTGTGGGAGTTCAGAGAGACTCAAAGCAAGTACAAGGTAAGTATGTTATGACTACAACTGAATAAGCAGATAACCCCAAGAGGCCACAATTTTCATTTGAACAAAAACTTGCTTTGAACACAAAAAAGACGGTAGCATTCTGAGAAACATGAACAACCAATGAACCCTATCATATCTTTCCCATTTGGTTACTTCCCTGTATTAGCCAACCACTCATACTGAAAATGAGGACACAGAAGAAAAGGGAAAGACAGAGAGCTAACCATAGTTTCTTTTCCTTCTAGTCCTTTCTTATTCATCAGTAAGTCTAAGGTAGAGAGTGTCAGTAGAACATGTGCTTATCAAGAACTGAAGAAATAACAACTGATTTAGCTTTGTGCAGCATTTTCACAGTTCTGATAAGAATAAAATATATATGTACAAGCTATGAAAAACAAATTGAGTAATTTTGGTGATTCTGCATACAAGCTAAATGCCTTATATTTACATTTAAAACTCACATTGAACAATATTACATGAATGGTAAAATTCCTGCTAATAATTTAAATTTTTAATTTTTAAAAAATTTAGAACAATATTAAATAGCAAATAAAAATACCAGGACAAATCAAGAGAGAGAGAGAGAGAAACCATGGAGGAAAGGAAAAAGCTTTATATTTTACCACGTGTAATGACACTTTTTTTTCTGCTTTTGAACACGGGTGTCCACATTTTAATTTTGCACTGGGTCTCACAAATTATGTAGCCAACCCTGACAGCAAGCGTGCAGCTTTCCCCTTTCATACATTTAAGGCAAATGTTATCACATACGGCACTGTTTCTCATTGAGCCCATACATGACATGACAATCCTTCTCAAAGCAGTGCTCCAAGGAGCAATCTAAGCAGGTACACATGTTAAATCTATGGACATCCCCCAAAACCAAACCATGCAGATAGAAGGGGAGTGGCAATCCAGGCAAAGAAAATACTGGGTGGTGTGCATGATGGTAAAGAACAGGCCAAGCTTGCTAAACTCTCTGTGAACTATCAACTCCCTGTGAACCCACCATTCCATCTCCATGTATGAAACAACATAACAAAAGTCAACTTAATAAACGTGGTAATCAGATTCATATCCCATTAGTTACAGAAGTGGTCCACAATTTAGAGCTCTTTTTAACTACATTAGAGTAGAAACCTTTGAAAAATATATAATGCAATAAACTGATCAATATTTCTACAGTGCTCAGTATTCTATGGTGCTGTTTTAAGTGATCTGTGTATATCAACTCATGTAATCCATACAGCAACCCTATGTGGTAGGTACTGTGATTATGCCATTTCTATATGTGAGGAAACTGGAACACAGAGGAGTTAAATAACTGGCCCATAGTCATCAGCTAATCAATAGCAGAGCCAGCAGTTGAACCAAGGCAGGATAGATATAGAGTTTGTACTACTATAATCTCTTGAAGGAGTCTCTGCAGAAGGTGTCCACCACAAACATGGCAATATTTTGTAAAAGATGCTGCATCTGGATGCTCTTGGTGGCGTGGGGGTCTTGCAGTCTCAGGCCTTCTACCATTTGACATTCTTTGTCATCTGGACTCTAGAGCAGTTCTATTTGAGCTGCCTCATAAAGTACCTGATGAACAATTTCACCTGTTTCAGTCCTTCCTACTCTAACCAAAGGGTTCAAGCTCAGTTCAAGAAATAAGAACATTCAGGACATCAGCTCAGCCAGTCAAAATATCTTATATTCCAGTTTTTGTAAATATTATTATTTAATACCTTCCTTTAATCCTTAAAATCACATACTAGAATTTTGGAGCCAGAAGAGTCCTTAGAGGTCATCTAATCCAGGGATAATAGAAAGGTTTATCTCACATGCCCACTCTGATCTGATCAGTTGGTAGTAGATGCGTGGAGCAACTTGATGACAAGGATTTTGAGGCCACTTTGGAGCATATCGGGATAGAGTACATATCTGATAAGTGATGGGTATAGAGAGGGAGCAGCAGAGGCTCATATGCTATCCTGGCAATATAGTAGAGCACTTAAGAATATGGGTTCTCGGGTTAGATTTCCAAAAATCCAAGTCTTGCTTCACTGCTCTCTGATGGGGCAACAATGACCAAGTTATTAAATCTCTCTAACCATCAATTCACTTATTTGTAATATGAGGATAATGAAATCTACCTCACAGGTTGGTTGTGAGAATTTAACAAAATAATATACGTAACATGATTGCTGGAGCATCTAACATACCCTAAATACTCAGCATATTATTATTACATACTGGCCATAAGCCATTTGTTGTGTCTGGCATGGTTCCTAGAGGAGACGGGCAGCAGCAGTGCCAGGCATACGTCATTTCTGATCTAGTCCCAACTCTTTAAACATACAGATGGAGAAACTGCAGCTGTAACAATCTGGGACATTCTCCAAATCACATGTGTTGTCTTCCTCAAAAGTGGAGGCCCTCAAAGAACACCGGGTTCTTGCCCTGACTCGGCTCACGAGCCACACGCAACCCTGGGCACATCACTGCTCTCTGGACTTCAGCTTCCTTATTTACAAAATACAGGAATTAGAATCTAATTGATCTCCACAGAGCAGTCACACCCAGGTGGTCCTGTGTTTCCAGGGGGTGAGGACACTTTTCCCATAATTCAATGGATATTACAAACAGCAATTCTTTCTTTCCAGTTTTGACAACTTTGGTATTAACTAACCACTAAGGTGTTCTTTTCACAGAATATATGTTCCATTTGCTTTGTTCTGAAAATTCAGGTTTTAGTAATGAAGGCCACAGCTGGACACCAAAAGATTACACAATTATGTCTTCAGCATGCCTCAGGGGGTCTAACAGGCTATGACCCACAACGATCATATCAGCAGCTTTTCACTTCCTCTTGAGTCTCAGCCAAGGTGGTGTTGTGGTGCACTTCCCAGATTATCTCTCTCCAACTCTCTCCCTAAATTCAGACTTTCTGGACATATTCTAATACTTTTTTAAAAATTATTTTTATTGAGGTATATTTAACAAATAAATGGACCTATGATATTACTTTAACCAACCCTTTTTTTTTTCAGTTGAGTCCAGCACAGCTGGATGCCCTGCTTCAAAATCCAACACTGAATTGAAACCACTGGGCAAAATCCAGGTTTTTATTAATTTTCTGATAGGCGTTAAATTCTAATAAACACACAAACAATGGTATGAAAAGAAAGAAAAAATATAGACTTAGGAACAAGCATATATATGTCATAAAACACATATTTGTACTTGACGGTTTGTATACATGTTTTAAAGTCTTCCCAGCTCAAGGATTATTAGAGTACTGGTTTTGTAAACCAGGAATCACATATTCAGATTTAACTAAGACCTTCCCAATGTATTTCAGAGAAGTATAACACAGAGGTTAAGAATTTGGACTCAAAAGGCTAATTATTTGGGTTCAAATCCAGACTCTTCCATTTTCTAACCTTGAGCAAGTTATTAAATTGTCTTACCTCAGTTTGCTCATCTGTATAATGGGAATGATAATGACTAACCTCATAGGAGTTGTGAGGACTCAGTGAGGTAATGTACATTAAGTGCTTAGCCCAGTGATTGCACATATTTCAAGACAATGGTGAGTGCAAGCCTCTTGGAGTGATGACTTCAGTAATCAATTTATTTATTTCCTCTTATTTTGCAGATAAAGAAACAAGTTCAGAAAAGAGCTGTGTTACTTGCCTAAAGTTGAGCAGACCAAGGTAGGATGCTACAGAGCCAGGAGCAGAACCCAACTTTCCTAAACCTCAGGAAACCTGAGGTGGAACCCTGATTGATACAATACCTGGCCCACAGCATTTACTCAATGAATATTAACTGCTAATAGTGTTAGTAGTATTTTGTTATTTTTAAAATATTATTTATTGAACCCATAGAAAAAGCCTTCAACAAAATGACTCTAAGTGTAAGAATACGTTTTTGTCTTTGTCTAAAATTCTCCTAAGGATGATGCCTGCAACAAGTAAGGAGAAAAATTGTATACAGATAGATAATGATAAAGCAAATATGGAAAAATATGAACATTTGGGGAACCTGGTAAAAATATATGGGAATTCTTTGCATTATTTTTGTAATTTTTTATGTCTGAAATCATTTTAAAATAAAAAGTCAAAATTTTTTAAATAATAAAAATTAATAGAATTAAATTAAAATTAAAATTTTCCAACAGATTGACTCTGGCAACATCCAAAGGTCTGAGGCAAGGATTGCTGATGTGGAGTGAGAGAGATTAGTATACGATGCCTATTTTTTAAATGCGGATACTATTTAATAACCAACTCAATTTCTCATATTAATTGTGCAATATCTCTATGAACTATTAACAAGTAGAGGTTCAAAAGAGAAGAAGATTATATTCTGCTTAGGGAGAATGGAGGGAGAATGGGTATGATTTCACTAGAGAAAAATGAATGATGAAAAGGCTGAAATCTGGGGCCATCTGCTGGGATGTGGCTTTGTTCGAACACATCACTTGTGATTAAGAGATTGCAAACTGACTTGTTATTAAAATTATAATTCAAACTTCGTTGGTGGCTACACAATTAGAACCTCGCAGACAGGCCGCCTACCCTTTAAACATGACATTTGAGCTAATACCCTGTCCTTTTGCCAAGACACACACTACTAAAAATCACTGGAAACTGAAGGCACTGAAGTTCAGCAATCAAACCCCAAATGCTGATTGTCACTGCTCAGTGCCCACAGTGAGAAGTTTTATTTAGGCTTATGAGGATGCATCAGCAGACCAGAGCTTATCACCAGGGCATCTGTGGACTGCCCCCCACTGTGACTGTGAAACACGCAGGAGACACAAAGAAAAATCTACATGCCTCGTGACTTCATCTAATTTCCTCAGTCTTCTGCTATCACTATCTTCCATTTGCAATCTGTTCCAAGGAGAGCACAGACTACCCAAAATTAGGGTCTTAAAGTAGAACTTAAATCTCTGACTTCTATATTTTACAAAGTAGTCTTTAAAACCTACCAAATATGCAATACCTTGTTAAGACACTGCCCAGAAACATATGAGACACCATCTCCATCTCTCTATTTAAAGAGAGTTTATAATCTATGGGAAAGATAAGACATATAAATATACACCAGAAACAAGTATGACATCATCTTTGGCCACACAGACATTCCAAAAGGAAAGAGATGAGAAATGAATTTTGTGGGATGTTCACCATAATGTTAACTTGTTTTCTCTGAGTGGTGGGAATTGGGTTGATTTTTGCCTTCTTCTTCTTAGTACTTTATACCTGCTTTGGATTTTTCTGGTAAGTATGAATCATTTTTACAAAAACAATACTGCTATTTCAAAAAAGAAAAAGCACTTCATAGAGGAAATGGTACTTTTTAAATGGATATTATTTGGTAGAATAATAGTAAATTTGTTGGGTGCCTGGTCCCCACGTTACCTCCTTGGGACATCATTAAAGGAAGAGAGGCACCTCCTCCATGAGCATGAGCAAATGCACGATCCCCCACTACTTGCTCCTAATTGTTCTCTCAGTAAAGTCCAGGAATATGCAAGTGGCACAAAAGGCAAGGCTCTTTTCTTTTCTGTAGTCATTCCAGCAGTTCCAATGGAATGACTACAGAAGAGGCTACACAGGAGCAGATGTTTCAGGAAATGCTGTAATTTGCCAAAGAGAAAAAATCAGCTAATGAGAACCAGCTCATGGTTCTGACCTGCCTATGAGCAATTGTCTACTCACTGGTCGGTCATAGCAGCCAACGGAATGATGTCTTCTCAGAGGAAATAACTCACCCCTGCTATAGAGAATCTGCATACAACGCAACTCTCCCATCCCAGAACCCTATAACAGTCTATGCTTATATTGCTTGACTGGTTAGAACTAAACCTTTTCCAAAAACAACGTAACGTCATGAAGCAGACAGAACACAGGACTGAGAAACAGAAGACATAAGTTTCTTCCCTACTTCGGCACACAGCATAATGTGCAACCTTTGACTCACGGAGCCTCTTTTGAGTTCAATGAGCAACATTACTCTCTAAATTGAGAATGTTATCACCTGGCACTTACTACTTTACAAGGTTATTTTAGAGATCGGTAAATAATGTTTGTTAACATTTTTCATACCTTGCAAAAACAAAGGATTATAGTTATGATCCCTATATTTTGAAAAAACATAGTGTGTGGTTATCTTGTTTAAAGATGACAAGAGGACTTTTTTCCTCCAGAAACACCAATCCCACATCTTTCCTGGATTTTAACCTAACAGGAAGGTGTCAAAAAGACCATCTTGAATTTTCAAGTGACTACAAGTGAATGAAATACAAGTTTTATATTGTGTATCTTGATTCATTCATTCAAGAAATAGACATTGCCTATCTACCATACGCATTTTAATATAGAAGATCTATTGCTGTACGATAGATTCAGAAACATATTAGAGGTGGGCCAGCCACTTGGGTAATCCAAGCAATATCATATAGGGGAAGCTGAAATATAGTCTTTGTGGCACTAAATTATTATAAATGTAATAAGATGAAGAACATGTGTTTACCAGAACTCCAATTAGGGAAAAAATATATATGGCTGGAAACAATTACTTACTAAACTGCTTTGGATGTTCTGTGAGACCCTACAAAGGCGCATCCAAAATAACTACATTCCAAATCTGAATGAAGTGAATTCAAGAGAATGGGAAGATAACTAGAGACAGTGAGAACAGACAACTTTTTTGAAGAGTTCTGCTAAAAAGGGAGCAGAGTAATGGGGGATGGTCAATGAAGAGTGATATAGGATCAATATGCTGTAGTTGTTGCTATTGTTTATTGTTGAAGATGAGAGAAATTTATGCAACTCTATATACTTTGTCAGTAAAATAGAAAATAGAAAAAAAATGGTTGCCTTCAAACAAAGGTAGATGTGAGAAGCTGAGGGCTTTGACGTTGCTAAGTTTAAAATATATACTTGGGGGCTGGAGATTAGACAATAGAGATGAGGTGGGGGGCTGCTACCAGTAGTGATTTTTCTCTACTTTATTTCATATAGTGCTTAAACTCACCTCTAAATGAACAAACACTTAAGTACATCTACTCAAACAAGCATCAAATTATTAGCCTGTAAGAGATCCCCATGTGTCTTGTTAAGTTGTGAATAGTCCTGTTTGAAGGACTACACCATTATAAAGTCGAAAACTATAAGTGAAACAAAGTTCATTCTTTTAGACACTCAATCATGTCCATGTTTCTTATACTTCTCTAAAACCACTTTAGACAAGACTGATGCCATATGGCAGTACATGGAAAAAACAATAATGCTAAGGAGACTCGATGTTCTTTGTTCTCCTTTGTCTTTTAAATTTCTTTTTAACTAAAGAACTACAAATATGAGACGTGAAGCTGTTTTGATACAAGGCCCAAAAAGGGACAGAAATATTATTATTTTGATGTTACACTAGACATTCCTCCTACAAAAATAGATGATGTCCCAATGATTTGACATTGGAATTCATAATTCTTTCCCTCCTCCTTCTCCCAGAAAACCAACAAACAAATACATAGACCACCAGTCAAACACAAAAAGTGTATAAAATTGAAATTTGCAAATGTCTGAAATAAAGCTCAATCTGGGAAGCAGTCAATGTATCCCTTGGTGCAAGTTAATGCCGGCCGCCTCCAACAAGATCCACAGCAAAATGAGGCTGAGATTTTAAACACAGAGAACACAAGAATAAGGGGCATTAAACAACCTAGCTGATGAGGCAAAATATGCATCACCCCAGTTATGATATGTATTTAAAACACTAAACCAATAAGCCCCACAGTGTTTATACAACCCAGAATCAGAGGAAAATGGAATTACCATTATTAAATTTAGGTAAACTAAAACCTAAAACAAAGAAACACAAGAACCTGGAAACCACACTTACTATTTCGGCTTCTTCTGCACCTTATTTGGGAACTTTGTACCCTTGGAAAGTCACTTTACCTCTCCGGGACTAATTTTCCTCTGTGAAATTAAGTTAGATTAGACGATATTTACAATGCTGAACAGCTACATAATATAACACAGGGGAGTTATAAAGCCTGGGGTCCAATACCTGATCTGTCAGAAAGTGTTGGGAAAGTCATTTAACCTTCCCTGAGCCCCAGAATTCCTCATCTATTAAATGGAGACAAATTCACCTGCTCTGCCTACCTTGTGTGGCTGAAGAGAATTGGATTGAAAGTGGTTAGAGAACTGTAAATGTTATACAGTTATAATTAAGTAGAAGGATTATGATCAAAACATCTAACAGAAAAGATCTTTTCTTCTTAATTTCCAAAGGTAAAACAAAATGTGATAATTCTACTGCTCTGAGCAACTTTGGAGCCAATAGCTGATGAAGTATTGGAGATGCAGTGTGGAGTAGTGAGACTCAGAAGACAAATTCCCACACAGACTCTGTGTGACTTCAAGCAAGGTACTTAGTCTGATTTCCCTCAGCTTCCAGATCTCACAGAGCTGGGCAAATTACAATACTTACCATTTACTGAACGCTTAATACTTGCCATGCATTGCTTTTCACATACCTTCCTTCTGTTATACCTCAAAATAGCCCTATGAGATAGGTAATATCATCATTCTCATTTTACAGGTGAAGTAACTGGCACTGCACCAGGACTTAACTTGCTTAGGGTCACCTGGTGTTCAGTGACAGGCAATCAGTCTGATTTCAGCGTCTATGCTATTGACCTCTAATCAACAGTTCTCAAACTTTTTGGTCTGAGAACTGAAAAATTACTGAGGAGCCCAAAGAGCTTTTATTCAGAATTATATCTGTTGATATTTACTATATTAGAAATTTAAATTGAGAAAAACTTTAAACTTTATGAACTCATTTAAAAATAAGAATCATAAACCTATTATTACATGTTAACATAAATAAAATATTTTGTGAAAAAAATTACATTTTTCCAAAAACTAAAATAATGAGAAGAGTGGCACTGTTTCACAGTTTTGGGAGACTCTTTAATGTCTGGCTTCATAAGAGACAGTGAGAGAAATGGATTACCTCCCAACTCCATCCCCCAGTGGCAATAAAACAAAATAGTATATAAGCAAATGGAAAAGAAACTAGAAAAAGATCATTACAATTATATAAGCACCATTTTAACATTTATCTAATAAGCATCTTAAAATTTCTAAATTAGAAGGTCACCACATTTAGTGAATGAAATGGAATAATAATCATAATGAGATTCTAAATTGCATTTTATACTTCAGTGATAATCCCAGACAAATCAGCCGTTACTAGCAATTACTGATAATTTATTTTTGTTAACAGCCTGAAAAAGTTTTTGAAGGGAAATTAATGATCGAGAGTTTGATTAGGAAAAAAAAAAATGTATACGCCTATTTGGTTCTAAGAAGGTCTAATACAAATCTTCCTAAGCAGAAGCATGGTCTAAGCGGGGGAAAGGACGACAAATGAAGGACTAATAAGGCAGGGAGACATAGTTTGATTCCTGTGAGAAGATGGGGTTAGAGGCAGCCTCTGAACTCAGTACTAAGTGTGCATTCTTTCTGCACACCTGTGATTTATTTCCACCATTTCCTTCTTCCAGCCACTGCCATGCCATTCCTTCTTTCCATCTATTCCTTTCACTTCCATACTCAAACAGGGCCAGTCTGCTCTTTATGATGCCATGAACTTGACATTTCACCTCAGGAAATAGGCAAAAATAATATTCTGAATTCCTTTCCCCACTTGAGCCACCAGGTAAACCTCACTTAACACTGAGACAATCTTTATTCACTCACTTTATTCACTTTATTCATAATGCTTTGTGAATAACGATTATCTGTCTTTATCTCCTTCAGGTCTTCATGCAAATATCACCTTCTCAGTGAGGGCTTCCAGGGACATCCATCTAAAATTGCCAGCCCCACCAACATTACCACTTCCCTATTACTTCCCTCTCCTCTCGTTGTTCTCTATTTTTTTATATGATATTTATCACTAGCACATTAAAATTTTCATTTATTCATTTTATTTACTTCTATCTCCCCAACTAAAGTGTAGGTTCCATGAAGACAGGTATTATTTTGTATGCTTCTCTCATGGTTGAGTCCTCAGCACCTATGATGGAGCCTGACACACAGAAATTGATTTCTGCCTTTACTGCACATAGCTCCTTCCTTACTGAAGAGAATTTGACAAGCAGAGTCTTCAAATTGGCTGTCCTAGTCAGATTCTCCAGCTGCCTTAATGCCTACAAGCTCTTTAATGCTAAATAGATACATGTGAGGAGCAAAAACCACGAAACTCATTTGCTGAATGAATGAGTGAGTGAATGAACAAATGAACATAACATCTGTCTCTGTGGGAAGAAGAAGTAATTAAGTCATGCACTATGCTCTTAAGGAGCTCATGGTTTACCAATGACTCTCAACCAGGCACATGTGACAGATGACATTCACACCTGTCAGACAGTTCCACAGCCATGTCCAACATTACAAACTTTGGCACTAAAAAAATGAACTACATGTATATGTGTAATTCTCTCGTGTCCTGAAACAACACCCTTTTGCTCCTACTCAAGAAAGCATTAGGAGCTAGGATTTCAAGAGGATGAACACTATTTCCACATGGGTAACCCTGAATCTGTTCTATTTTGTAAAGTAATTTTTCCTAAAATTTAATACTTTCATTGTGATTAGTAATCAATTACTTAGGACATAAATCACAAGTGTTGGCAACATTCCAGAATTTTAACTGTGCCTTATAGAACCTCTTGTCTAGAAGACAAGATGAAGAATGTCACTTGAGAAATAAGAGAAGCTAGTTGGTCTAGTAGAATAATATGTAGTAAGTAAGTAGAAAACACTTGGATGATACAGGAAAAATACAGGACATTGTTCTTGTTCTTGAATCTGTCTCAGAATGTGAACTTTTATTCTTCTTTGTCTATCCCTCAGTGCCTCTCTAGCAATAAAGCCTATCCTATACCTGGAACTGCAGGGTTTTACAAATAAATAAATAACTCACTGGATGAAAAGCTTTCTTTGCAGAACAAAGGAAGAATAATCGATTTTTTTATTACCTGATATGCCAGAGATTCTAAAGGTCCCCTAACCTACGTAGCTCACAACTCATTCAAGACTCAGCCACTACCTTCTACCAAAGTCTCTCTGACTTTCCCAACCCAAACCTCATTTTTCCTACCCCTTGATCACGTTTTATTAGTATCTTCCTTAATATACTCACCACATTTTACCTTGTGGAAATCCTTCAATTTCAGCTCCAAAGTCTTTTCATTCCCTGACCACTTCTGTTATCTTGGACTGGTTCCTTTGTTATACATACTCATGAAACCATGTTCTTTTCTTTCAGGGCAGTTATGTCAGCTCTAGTTACACATCTGTTTATAGGAACAATTAATTTGGAAATGTCTCCCCCACTAAACTTTAAGTTGCATGAGTCTAGTGACCACATATTATTTCACCATGTATTCCCACCATGAGCATAGTGCCTGGCATAGTAGCTGCTCTATTAACACCTGTTAAATTAATAAATTAATGATTAATATATAATTCATATATATGTAGTATCTTCCCTAAAGATTTTAAGCTCCTTATATCTCTCATAACATGTGCTTTATAAACATGATAATGGCTTAATGAATATTAGATAGGATATACTTTCCTAAAAGCTGTGTATACGTGCATGAAAATATATATGCATCTATGTGGCAGGGAAAAGAAAAGAAAAGAGATACATACGGAACTAAATGCAGCTTTAAGAATTCATCACTGCTCTCTGTCTTTGGCCTCCATCCTCCTTCAAAAGACTTCTTTTTGTATGTGTGTTCAAACTGAATACTTATTTTAAACCATTACAAGGTGTTATGCTGTTGACAAAAGAACCTGTTGCAGCCTTTAAAACAACCTCAAACAGGATAATAGCCCTTCGTCACTTGAACAAAAATTCATTTTTATTGAAATTAAACAGCATTTATCAGAATCTAAAAGAAAAAAATAATAATTCTGCCACAATTGGCAGCTTGGCTGGACAAGTATGTGCAATATATTCACTGGTAATAATGGTTATGTAGGATGCCCTTTGGGACCATCATTTACTCACAAGGACATAAACATCACAGCTACTTCAAACACATTCATTATTCTGAATACTCCATTTTCATTTCAACTGTATTTTTTGAGCATGTAATTTTCTTTAAGAAGAAAACATCTTCAGGAAATGACTAAGTAATCCTTGGACCCTTCAAAGGACAGATGTAATACATTTTAGTCACTTTGTCATGCAATTATCACCCCTTCTCCCAAAAGGCCAAGTCAGCATAGAGTAGAGGAAGAGACTGGAAAATCCTCCCTGGCACCCTGGCCAGCTGCAGCCACTTGGCCTGACATGTGGTAGAGACAAACTATCAACAATCAATTCTTAATCCCCTCTTAGGGCTGTTTGGCTGCTTGTCCTGACCCATAGCTCGCTGTCATAGTCTCCTTTGAAACCCTGTGGCATCTAAAAAACAATTCCACACAGGGCTAGGGTTCCATTCTGGAACACTCTTAAGTGCAAAGTATTTGCATTTGACCCTTTACATGTTCACTCACAGATGCCTCTTTTCATAGCAGAGCATAGGACCTGAAATAACCAGGAGATCCAAGTTCACTGGCCAGGCTCTGCTGTACAGGCCAGGGGATTATGAGCATGGCAGGTAGCAACATAGGGTCTCCCTCAGTTCCCCTTCTGTTTTCAGAGGGAGGTGAATTTTATGACTTCAAAGGACTCTTTCAAGAACAGAGAGTGTATGCATTTGGTGGGATCACTGTTTTGATGTGCCAGGCCTATTTTTCTTTCTGTTTCCTCATTGTTGAAAATAGGTAACCCTTTCCTTAGTAAAGAGAATTTGACAAGGATGAGTCTTCAAAGTAGTTAACCCTGTCAGATTCCTAACCTACCTCCAACTTAGAGAGACTCACAAAAGGAAAAAAAAACCAAAAAAATCCCAACTACATGTGGTATTAAACCAAGAATTTTTAGCTAAGTGCTATTAAGTATCCATAACTGTGATAACTGTGTGTTACATGGGGCTGGGGGTAGAGTGTCATTTAAATAAAGATCACAATCCAAGTCCAGAAAGAATCAAGAAATGGATTTTTAAATTAATACATGTCAAGCCATTCATGTTAAAGTACTGAACTTTGTGCAACATATGGCCAAATAAGTAAATGCAAGAAGGTAAGACTGATACAGTCATGGAAGGAATGAGTAGGAATTAGATTTTGACCTGTGCCTTAAATTTGATAAAAAAGAAAAAATTAGGGAGGAAGTTCTTCCACAAACATGCCAATGTTTAGAGATAGAAATGAATAAATATGTGCAATGCTTAAAAGTATGAGCTTTGCAATTTGGTAGCCTGGTTTCTGATCCTTGTTCTGTCATGTAGTTTTTTGTCTTTAGGTAAGTTACTTAACCTCCCTGAGCCTCTAAATTTCCTCATGTGTAAAATAATGATATTAAGAAGGACTACCTCAGAAGGCTGTTATGAGGATTAAATTACATGAAATCACACAAAGTAATACCCAGCACAAAGCAAGTATGCAATAAATGTTAGCCATATTGATAGCACTGTACATTAATATTTGCTGATAACTTATTGTGTACTAATCACCCTTAGGCCCAAGAGATACAAATAAAGTGAAACTATGCCCTTGACCTCAAAAAACTCTCAATCTGAAAATGAAAGAGACTAGTCAATAATTCACTGTGATACATATTGTGCTACAGCTATGAAAATAGAAGCACAGAAAATGAATGCCTAACAATGGTTGGGGAGCAGAGAAGGATGAGGAAAAAAACACTACAAAGAGGGTAATGATTATGATAATTCTAACAGAATGAGTAGGAATATATGTCATAAGAGAGAGAAGTTTCTCTAGACAGAATAAATATAACTTGCAAAGGCATGGATGTTTAAGTGATCTGAGAATTGCAAACAGTTTAGTGGTGGATAGAGTTCAGGGTATGGAGGAGAAAGCAGCAAGGAGCAAGGCTGGAAAACTGAAAGAAAACCAGATTTGAACTTTTTTTTTAGGCAAAGGAATCAGATGATGAGGACTAAGAATTCTAAAAAGAGGAATCAAAAATTCCAAAGGCAAGGTTGAATCCGTAAATTATACCCAGTTATTGAAGAGCTTTAAATGCCAGTTTGAGTATGAATTTTAGTCTATGGGCTGTTGGAAAGGATTCTTAGTTCTAAAATAGGGGAGAAATACTGAAATTCTATTTTAGGTAGATTAGGCTGATGTACGTCCAAAATAGGAATTAAAAAGAAATTCAAAACAAGATAACTAGCTAGCAAGCTGCAGCATACATCCAAGAATAATACAATAAGGCCCTGGACCTGGATTTTGACAGTGGGAATGAAGGAAACAAATCTAAGTTATGCCTAAATAAATCTGGATACAGCAAATAAATAAGAGGGAGAGTCAAAATTGTCTGGAAGAAATAAAATTTATGAGGGATGTGTGATGGTAAAATACATTGACTGTAGACCATTTATTTTAAGAGAAGAAAAGATAACGGTAGAGAAGGCTATCAGACTTTTGGTGTTAACCTCATTTATTCATCCATTCTGTTACTCACTCATTCAAAACTATGTATTAATACTTATTAAGACAGAGTAATATGAATCTGTACTGGAGATAGAAAGATGGTATAAATATAGATAGGGGAGATATGAAATGTACCTTAGTAGCCATTAAGACAAGGTAGAAAATAATACCTTTTTTTTTCTAGTTTTTTTTTTTTTGGTGGGGGGGGAGTATAATTGATTTACAATGTTGTGTTAGTTTCAGGTATACAGCAAAGTGATTCAGTTATACATATACATGTACCTTTTCTTTTTCAAATTCTTTAGAAAATGATACACTTAATAAAAGAGGGATTTCAGTGTAGTGAAAAATTACCTTCAATTGAAGAAACCAGAAAAGTCATTATGGAGAGGTTAGGATGTGAGCTAGGCTTTGAAGACAAAGTAAGTTCTTCAAACACAGGGTGACTGAGGAGGAACCAAGACGGCGGAGTAGAAGGACGTGCTCTCACTCCCTCTTGCGAGAACACCAGAATCACAACTAGCTGCTGGACAATCATTGACAGGAAGACACTGGAACTCACCAAAAAACATACCCCACATCCAAAGACAAAGGAGAAGCCACAGTGAGATGGTAGGAGGGGCGCAATCACAGCAAAATCAAATCCCATAACTGCTGGGTGGGTGACTCAAAGACTGGAGAACACTTATACCACAGAAGTCCACCCACTGGAGTGAAGGTTCTGAGCCCCACGTCAGGCTTCCCAACCTGGAGGTCCGGCAACGGGAGGAGGAATTCATAGAGAATCAGACTTTGAAGCCTACTGGGAATTGACTGCAGGACTTTGATGGGACTAGGGGAAACAGAGACTCCACTCTTGGAGGGTACACACAAAGTAGGGTGTGCATCAGGACCGAGGGGAAGGAGCAGTGACCCCAGGGGAGACCGAACCAGACCTACCTGCTAGTGTTGGAGGGTCTTCTGCAGAGGTGGGCGGGGGGGGGGGCTGTGGCTCACCGTGGGGACAAGGACACTGGCAGCAGAAATTCTGGGAAGTACTCCTTGGCGTGAGCCCTCCCAGAGTCTGTCATTAGCCCCACCAAAGAGCCCAGGTAGCCTCCAGTGATGGGTTGCCTCAGGCCAAACAACCAACAGGGAGGGAACCCAGCCCCACCCATCAACAGTCAAGTGGATTAAAGTTTTACTGAGCTCTGCCCACCAGAGCAACATTCAGCTCTACCCATCACCAGTCCCTTCCATCAAGCCTCTTAGATAGCCTCATCCACCAGAGGGCAGACAGCAGAAGCAAGAACTACAGTCCTGCAGCCTGTGGAACAAAAACCACATTCACAGAAAGACAGACAAGATGAAAAGGCAGAGGGCTATGTACCAGATGAAGGAACAAGATAAAACCCCAGAAAAACAACTAAATGAAGTTGAGATAGGTAACATTCCAAAAAAAGAATTCAGAATAATGATAGTGAAGATGATCCAGGACCTCGGAAAAAGAATAGAGGCAAAGATCGAGAAGATGCAAGAAATGTTTTAAAAGATCTAGAAGAATTAAAGAACAAACAAACAGAGATGAACAATACAATAACTGAAATGAAAACTACACTAGAAGGAATCAATAGCAGAATAACTGAGGCAGAAGAACGGACACGTGACCTGGAAGACAGAATGGTGGAATTCACTGCTGCAGAACAGACTAAAGAAATAAGAATGAAAAGAAATGAAGACAGCCTAAGAGACCTCTGGGACAACATTAAACACAACAACATTCACATTATAGGGGTCCCAGAAGGAGAAGAGAGAGAGAAAGGACCCGAGAAAATATTTGAAGAGATTATAGTCGAAAACTTCCCTAACATGGGAAAGGAAATAGCCACCCAAGTCCAGGAAGCACAGTGAGTCCCATACGGGATAAACTCAAGGAGAAACACGTCGAGACACATAGTAACCAAATTGGCAAAAATTAAAGACAAAGAAAAATTATTGAAAGCAACAACAGAAGAACGACAAATAACATACAAGGGAACTCTGATAAGGTTAACAGCTGATTTCTCAGCAGAAACTCTACAAGCCAGAAGGGAGTGGCATGATATACTTAAAGTGATGAAAGGGAAGAACCTACAACCAAGATTACTCTACCCGGCAAGGATCTCATTTAGATTTGATGGAGAAATCAAAAGCTTTACAGACAAGCAAAAGCTAAGAGAATTCAGCACCACCAAACCAGCTCTACAACCAATGCTAAAGGAACTTCTCTAAGTGGGAAACACAAGAGAAGAAAAGGACCTACAAAAACAAACCCAAAACAATTAAGAAAATGGTCATAGGAACGTACATATCAATAATTACCTTAAACGTGAATGGATTAAAAGCTCCAACCAAAAGACACAGGCTTGCTGAATGGATACAAAAACAAGACCCATATATATGCTGTCTACAGGAGACCCACTTCAGACCTAGGGACACATACAGACTGAAAGTGAGGGGATGGAAAAAGATATTCCATGCAAATAGAAATCAAAAGAAAGCTGGAGTAGCTATACTCATATCAGATAAAATAGACTTTAAAATAAAGAATGTTACAAGAGACAAAGAAGGACACTACATAATGATCAAGGGATCAATCCAAGAAGAAGATATAACAATTCTAAATATATATGCACCCAACATAGGAGCACCTCAATACATAAGGCAACTGCTAACAGCTATAAAAGAGGAAATCGACAGTAACACAATAATAGTGGGGGACTTTAACACCTCACTTACACCAATGGACAGATCATCCAAAATGAAAGTAAATAAGGAAACAGAAGCTTTAAATGACACAATAGACCAGATAGATTTAATTGATATTTATAGGACATTCCATCCAAAAAGAGCAGATTACACGTTCTTCTCAAGTGCGCACGGAACATTCTCCAGGATAGATCACATCTTGGGTCACAAATCAAGCCTCAGTAAACTTAAGAAAACTGAAATCATATCAAGCATCTTTTCTGACCACAACGCTATGAGATTAGAAATGAATTACAGGGAAAAAAACGTAAAAAACACAAACACATGGAGGCTAAACAATATGTTACTAAATAACCAAGAGATCACTGAAGAAGTCAAAGAGGAAATCAAAAAATACCTAGAGACAAATGACAATGAAAACACAACGATCCAAAAGCTATGGGATGCAGCAAAAGCAGTTCTAAGAGGGAAGTTTATAGCTATACAAGCCTCCCTCAAGAAACAAGAAAAATCTCAAGTAAACAATCTAACCTTTCACTTAAAGGAACTAGAGAAAGAACAAACAAAACCCAAAGTTAGCAGAAGGAAAGAAATCATAAAGATCAGATCAGAAATAAGTGAAACAAACAAAGAAAACAACAGCAAAGATCAATAAAACTAAAAGCTGGTTCTTTGAGAATATAAACAAAATTGATAAACCATTAGCCAGACTCATCAAGAAAAAGAAGGAGAGGACTCAAATCAATAAAATTAGAAATGAAAAAGGAGAAGTTACAACAGACACCGCAGAAATACAAAGCATCCTAAGAGACTACTACAAGCAACTCTATGCCAATATAATGGACAACCTGGAAGAAATGGACAAATTCTTAGAAAGGTATAACCTTCCAAGCCTGAACCAGGAAGAAATAGAAAATATAAACAGACCAATCACAAGCACTGAAATTGGAACTGTGATTAAGAATCTTCCAACAAATGAAAGCCCAGGACCAGATGGGTTCACAGGTGAATTCTATCAAACATTTAGAGAAGAGCTAACACCTATCCTTCGCAAAATCTTCCAAAATATAGCAGAGGAAAGAACACCCCCAAACTCATTCTACGAGTCCACTATCACCCTGACACCAAAACCAGACAAAGATGTCACAAAAAAAGAAAACTACAAGCCAATATCACTGATGAACATAGATGCAAAAATCGTCAACAAAATACTAGCAAACAGAATCCAGGAGCACACTAAAAGGAGCATACACCATGATCAAGTGGGGTTTATCCCAGGAATGCAAGGATTCTTCAATATACGCAAATCAATCAATGTGATACATCATATTAACAAACTGAAGAATAAAAACCAAATGATCATCTCAAGAGATGCAGAAAGAGCTTCTGACAAAATTCAACCGCCATTTATGATAAAAACTCTCCAGAAAGTAGGCATAGAGGGAACTTACCTCAACATAATAAAGGCCATATATGACAAAGGCACAGCCAACATCATTTTCAATGGTGGAAAACTGAAACCATTTCCACTAAGATCAGGAACAAGACAAGGTTGCCCACTCTCACCACTGTTATTCAACATAGTTTTGGAAGTTTTAGCCACAGCGATCAGAGACATAAAGGAAATAAAAGGAATCCAAATCAGAAAGAAGACGTAAAACTGTCACTGTTTGCAGATGACATGATACTATACATACAGAATCCTAAAGATGCTACCAGAAAACTACTAGAGCTAATCAGTGAATTTGGTAAAGTAGCAGGATACAAAATTAATGCACAGAAGTCTCTTGCATTCCTATACACTAATGATGAAAAACCTGGAAGAGAAATTAAGGAAACACTCCCATTTACCACTGCAAGAAAAAGAATAAAATACCTAGGAATAAACCTACCTAAGGAGACAAAAGACCTGTATGCAGAAAACTATAAGACACTGATGAAAGAAATTAAAGATGATACAAACAGATGGAGAGATATACCACGTTCTTGGATTGGAAGAATCAACATTGTGAAAATGACTCTACTACCCAAAGCAATCTACAGATTCAATGCAATTCTTAATGAACTACCAATGGCATTTTTCACAGAACTAGAACAAAAACTTTCACAATTTGTATGGAAACACAAAAGACCCCGAATAGTCACAGCAATCTTGAGAAAGAAGAACGGAGCTGGAGGAATCAGGCTCCCGGACTTCAGACTATATTACAAAGCTACAGTAATCAAGTCAGTATGGTACTGGCACAAAAATAGAAATATAAATCAATGGAACAGGATAGAAAGCCCAGAGATAAACCCACACACATATGGTCACCTTATCTTTGATAAAGGAGGCAAGAATATACAATGGAGAAAAGACAGTCTCTTCAATAAGTGGTGCTGGGAAAACTGGACAGCTACATGTAAAAGAATGAAATTAGAACACTCCTAACACCATACACAAAAATAAACTCAAAGTGGATTAAAGACCTAAATGTAAGGCCAGACACTATCAAACTCTTAGAGGAAAACATAGGCAGAACACTCTATGACATAAATCACAGCAAGATTCTTTTTGACCCACCTCCTAGAGAAATGGAAATAAAAACAAAAATAAACAAACAGAATCTAATGAAACTTAAAAGTTTTTCCACTGCAAAGGAAACCATAAACAAGAAGAAAAAACAGACTGCAGAATGGGAGAAAACATTTGCAAACGAAGCAATGGACAAAGGATTAATCTCCAAAATATACAAGCAGCTCATGCAGCTCAATATCAAAAAACAAACAACCCAATCCAAAAATGGTCAGAAGACCTAAATAGACATTTCTCCAAATAAGATATACAGATGCCAATAAACACATGAAAGGATGCTCAATATCACTAATCATTAGAGAAATGCAAATCAAAACTACAATGAGGTATCACCTCACACCAGTCAGAATGGCCATCATCAAAAAATCTACAAACAATAAATGCTGGAGGGGGTGTGGAGAAAAGGGAACCCTCTTGCACTGTTGGTGGGAATGTAAATTGATACAGCCACTGTGGAGAACAGTATGGAGGTTGCTTAAAAACTAAAAATAGAGCTACCATATGACCTAGCAATCCCACTACTGGGCATATACCCTGAGAAAACCATAATACAAAAAGAAGCATGTACCACAATGTTCACTGCAGCACTATTTACAATAGCCAAGACATGGAAGCAACCTAAGTGTCCATCGACAGATTAATGGATAAAGAAGATGTGGCACATATATACAATGGAATATTACTCAGCCATAAAAAGAAGCGAAATTGAGTTATTTGTAGTGAGGTGGATGGACTTAGAGTCTGTCATACAGAGTGAAGTAAGTCAGAAAAAGAAAAACAAATACTGTATGCTAACACATATATATGGAATCTAAAAAAAAAAAAAAAGGTTCTGAAGAACCTAGGGGCAGGACAGGAATAAAGACGCAGACATAGAGAATGGACTTGAGGACACGGGGAGGGGGAAGGGTAAGCTAGGATGAAGTGAGAGAGTGGCATGGACATATATATACTACCAAATGTAAAATAGCTAGTGGGAAGCAGCCACATAGCACAGGGAGATCAGCTCAGTGCTTTGTGACCACCTAGAGGGGTCGGATAGGGAGGGTGGGAGGGAGACGCAAGAGGGAGAGGATATGGGGATATATGTATACGTATAGCTGATTCACTTTGTTACACAGCAGAAACTAACACAACAATGTAAAGCAATTATACTCCAATAAAGATGTTTAAAAAAAAAGAAAAGAAAAGAAACACAGGACCATATGACCAAATAGCAGCAATGTTGAAACAGGAAAATAAACATTGAGTGCGGTACTGATCATAAATAATGTATTTCTCAATAAGAGAGTCTAGGGTAATTCTGTGTCACCTACAATGCAATTTGAAAGTACTTATACAGGACAAATCTATATAAAATACAAATCTCTTAACAATTTCTTGGCTTTTTCAAAGACATAATTATTGAATTTAAAAAGAAACAATTTTGTACAGGATATAGTGTATCCATAGGTCTTGGACTCTAGGTTTCAAGATTTAAAATGGCTTTTAAAATGCCAACCATGAGTAACAGAACAAATGGTGTTCTGCTTTCTTGTTAAAAAGGATTATTGTGCAAGCCATCTCTATGAATGTACATGCCAGAAGCCTCCTTAGCTGCAGAAAATCTAGTGCCTTTCAAAGTTTTCTTTTGAAATCTCTGAAGAATGAGATTGATGAAAGAATCCCTAATGTCTCTTTTCTTTGTAATCCACACCACACAAGATTCAAGAGCTAAACCAGAAAACATCAAAAGACTTGTTCAGAATTGTTCAAGGAGAAACATTGATGTTTTTTCCCACCGACGAGAAACACTAAAATTTTTATAAAAGGTAAAAGAAGATATGACCTGCAGCATGTCTACTACAAGATGCTGTTACACCAGCTACCATAAGCAGATCAATATAAAACAAATTCATATTTCTGATTGCCTGAAAGGAAAAAGACCCTCACAAATTCAGTGCGTGAAAGAAAAATGGTGTTAGCAAATAATGAATATAAAGCTGGATCCCAGTGACCTCCAAGCCTATAAAAATCCAACACATTTTTATATAACTTTATTATTTCTTGTTTGGAGCTAGTGGTAAATAACTCTGGTATTCATTGAGAAAGGGATAGTAAGACACTCTTTTATCATTTTAAGGCCCTACTTGGCCAATAAAGATACATCTTGTTGTAACTGAATTCTCTCTTCAGTCTTTAAAAACGGAAACTACATCACCATCAGGAAATATAATTAACTGTCGTGGGGATTATATTGGTCAAAGAGAATTACATAGACATAACCCACCATTTTAGGATTTCATACGAACGTGATGCCTAAATCTGTAAAGTTTTCTATGGTTTTCTAAGCTGGTTTCTTTGTATTATTATAGTTGAGATTCTCAGGGAGTCTGTGAGATAGAACAGGCAGGTGATATAATCCACATAAGACGAGGAAGCCAAGCATCACCAACTTAGTCCTCACACCTGAGAATGAACAGTAAGTGAAGAGTTGGGATTATAATCCAAGGACCTTAATTCCCTATCTAATGGTCTTTCTCCAACACTATAGCTGACAAGCAACCAAGTTCTCTACACTTTCTCCTCTATACCAAAATTGACACATGCCTCTTTCACACTAAGTTTTAAAATAAATGATAACATAAAGAGTTATATTCACCTAGTCAAAAATGGGTGAAATGTGGGCATGGACAGTTTTTGTAGGTCCCTTTCAAAGTAGCAAACACCAGCTTACAGGCTCAGTCTTCATACTGCCATAACACACAGCAGCTTGTCTGTGCACACTTAATACCTACACCTCAGTAAGGATTAGTTCTCAGAATGCAAAGAAAACTTTATAGATTACCATAACCATGGTCTACAGCAGGGCACAAGACCAAAATGAAAAGATGAATCCTATAAAGATAAGGCCACGAGAAAAACCCCAGGGGTATCATGGCTGAAGAATGGGTCACAAATGGAAATGTCTATAGAGATCGGGCAGATAGCAGTGAGAGAACTGGGCTAGGTGGTAAGTGCGGTGGGCTGGAAGCATACTGTTTTGAAGGCAGCAACACTATTTAGCTCTAGTTGAGTACTGCCATGCAAGAGACCACGCTGGGTGTTGCCAAACTTTCCTTTTTTTTAAGAGAAACTGGACTATTATGAGGACTTTGTTTTACAAATTCTAGCAACTAATTGAAAAAATTAACACTGCATGGATCAAACAAAACGTGTCCGTTGATTAAATTTGACCTGTCAGAATCAGCCTGTAGACTGACAATTTTCAACCACAAATTTCAATTTAAAACTTTCAGTTTAAGCAACAGAAACTCTTTTATCCTTTCTGGGTTCAATTGTATTTAATTGCTCAAAGATGCCCAACACAGGGGCCCTTAAAGGTAGACTAGAGTTTTCATATACTCACTGGGATCGGGTGGAAAGGAGGCGATCAGAATCTAACCTACTACAAGCTTATTATTTCCTTACAATCTCTAGTTCTATCTTTAAAATTTATGCAATTTTTGCCTTCCGATTCACAATACATCTGTGTTGCTCCCTTTAATATCAAAAAGATGATTTGCACCTCTAATCTTCTAGTAAAACTGACCCTCCAGGAAAACATACCACATTTACCCTGCGGCGTCCAAAACCTCTGAGTACCTAGATTAACCAGAGTTCTCTCAGGAGTGCCACCCTTTCCTACCCCCAGCTGTCCCTGCACCTAAAGCTTTAGCTCCAGCGATCCATCAGACTGACAACAGCCAGGGGCTGGTGTGGCACACCCAGAGATAGGCTCCCACGGCTTCTCAGGGCTCACTGAAAATGCAGCCTCCTGGTCTTGCTTAATCTGATCAACACCCCAAAAGCTGTCAGAAACAATGGCCATGATTTTTCAGGCCTTCTCTGGCCTCTTGCCTTTCAAAACAGCGCCCCTGCCAAAGTACCTAGAAGAATAATTTATCTTCCCCCCGGGGTTGAGATTTCAAAGCTTCCTTTCTCCAAAATTGCTTCACACCACTTTCATCTTTAATGCTAAACTTCACAACGAAGTGAACATCAGAAGAGCTCAGTGGGAGAGCCTCATATGGAAACTGAGGGTCCCACAGCAGTACTGCTCATTGCAGGTGTTGAGGTATTTCACTTACTGAGGCCATTCTTGAAGACATCTCTTCAGAGGAGCAAAATAATTATGTTCCTTCTAGAAGCACACTTGCTTCTAAGTAGTTGATGTCTCTAATAAGGTAGATTAAGCACCAACATACATATACATTTCAAGGGTATGAACATATATGGACACACATCATTATATATTAAAATGCAGTAGAGCCTGAAAATCTATTTCTTTGTTTAATTCTCTATTTCATTTCAAAAAGAATGCTTAGATGTATTTCTCTTGTATTCTTCTATCTCCAATACTAGAAATATCCTTTGTGTGGCAATGATTAATGGCTCTCAAAAGCAAAGGAAGCTGTTTCCTCTGAAAGCTTTCTGGGACTCTAAATGTACACTATTTTTTCTGTAATAAATATCTCCATATTTTTATGCACAGTACCTTTTTTCCCTGACCATTGCATGATCATATTAGCTAAATGTTTGTACAGTATTTCATTTTGAGGCCTTCAGAATATTTCCTCCATCCACCAAAAAGCATCCTGCAGCTAATTCATTCTTCATGGTTTCAAACCAAAAGAGAAAAAATTGTAAAAATTAAAACTGCCAGAGAACCATAGAGTTAACTTGCCTCCACTCACAGGCCTCAAGAGGAAGCCACAAAGGAATTTCTGACAATTGCAATTTGTCTTAAATATGCCAATACACTGTTCACATTCAAGACTCATTAAGCAGATTTGTAGCATTCACTTCACATCTGATGTACTAGATCTTCAGAAAATGGATTTTTTTAACCCACTGGTGACAGAAAAACAGACTTTCGCCACTGGAGTCTTTAGCAAAAACCTAAGCAAGCCTATTCCCTGTGAGTCATGAGATGGCATAAGAATAGATCAGAATCTGCCCCAATATAGTGTCCAGTTAATAGTAACTTGAGGAGAAACTACTTTGCTTCCAAATTAGGAGCTGGATAAAAACAGATAGTTGTGGACTTTAAACCACCCCCTTACCATATACATCTCCACTCCCTCCCCCAGCAAGATACTATAAGAAGTAGTGGTGGTTAATAATCTGGACTTTGGACCCAAAGACTAAACTCAATTTTAGTAGAAATATATTCTTACAGAAATTTACTTCTCTGGGCTTAAATATCTTTATCTTTAAAATGGAGATAATAACATCATATACTTCATAGCATTGTTGTGAAGATGAAATAAGATGATATGATGTGTATAAAGCTTCAGATTAGGACTTGACAGGGTAAGTGACCTATAAATGTTTTTGTTACTGTTGTTATTTACTGAGGGCCTACTAAGGTTAGAACATTCTTCCAGTGACTATAAAACATAAAAATAAGAATGAAGACGACTTCTCCCTAACCTCACTCTGATTCAGGGCTCCTAGGAAAAACCTCACCATGTTCCACAACCTTCTCTCAGAAGTCCAACATGGATTCTGCAGTTTCCATGCTTTCCTGATTTGAGGGAACGGTGTTGTCAGCTGGCAAAAGATGATCTACTGCCCTAGAAGCCAGTACAAGCATTTGAAATTCCTTTACTGACTCTGTTAAATATTGGTTGGGTCACATAAACTCTGTGCACCTGTTTGCCCAGGTGAAAAGTGGAAGAAAGAATATCTTATACAATTTCACCTACAACTTCCTCCTTCTACTCCTTTTTCATCTTCGTTTCACAGCCAAATTTCTCTAAAGAGTTGCTCATGTTGTTTTCACTTCCCCCTCATTTCTCAACCAACTTCAACCTAAAGTTGCATTGTCTCAATAATCAATTAAATACTATTATATGTGTACACAGTGCTATTGTGTGTGTTGGCTAACAGTGGCCAACACATATTAAATACTCCAGAAATGTCAGCTATTAATATCATTAATAGGCATTACCTAACAAATTGCTTAATAAAAGATGGGCAACAGCACGAAGCACCTTCTCTTTCTCCATAGTTGCATACATATTTTATGTTGCATATTATATGCTATAATTGGAGAAAGTCTCAGGATGTTTATCTAGCAAGTCAGTTATCTGTGTTTCCTCCCCTGTTCTCTGTTTTCATTTGATAGCACAGATCTGGTTAATTATTTTCCAGCTGTAATTATTATATAATTAATTTGCATCACACAGCCATGTGACCCCCTCCTGTTCTTTGAGCTCCATAGACTCTGATATAGATTTTTTTTCAGAAAGAGGCAGAGAATGTGAGTTTTACTTAAAATGTGATACTTGCACATAATAATATCTGGGCTATGCTCCTTAACATCATTAAATCCATACAAAGACATCCACTGGTACCAACTCATCACTCCAAACTTGATTGTGAAAAATCAGGAGTCTGTCAGAAACATCAGTAATCATGGTTGGAAACATCTTAATACTAGAAGATGTTCATCTGGAAAGTTCCGGTAAACAGGTCAGTGCCCAAGCCCTGAGCTGGAATACAAGCTTCTCCAGGCTAACGTTACTGTAGCAAATATCCCGGAAACCCCACAGCAGTAATGGTACAGCCCAGCCTTCATTTGCCGTTATGGCTCATTCCCTTCTTCGCCAGCAGTGAGGGTATCCTCTTATCCTTTTTTTTTTATATATATATAAATTTATTTATTCTTGGCTGTGTTGGGTCTTCGTCGCTGCGTGTAGGCTTTCTCTAGTTTCGGCGAGCAGGGGCTACTCTTCGTTGCAGTGTGTGGGCTTCTCATTGCAGTGACTTCTCCTGTTGCGGAGCATGGGCTCTAGGTGCACGGGCCTCAGTAATTGTGGCAGGCGGGCTCAGTAGTTGTGACTCGCGGGCTCTAGAGCACAGGCTCAGTAGTTGTGGCACTCGGGCTTAGTTGCTCAGCGGCATGAGGGATCTTCCCAGACCAGGGCTAGAGCCCATGTCCCCTGCATTGGCAGGCGGATTCTTAACCACTGCGCCACCAGGGAAGTCCCTCCTCTTATCTTAATTTCTGGCCCTTCATCAACTCTTTTCTTGCTGAGGTCTTCCCTATTCTTCAAAGCTTATCTTTCTGTAGTTTAAATATCCAGAGACTTCAACTGTAATTTTCTAAAAGTGCTTACTATTTTCTACATTGTATAGTATTATACATGGAATAATTATGACTGTAGTTAATATATTCATGTGTCCTATCTCCTCAACTGTATCTTAAGCTCTATAAAGGTAGAGTCTGTGTCTTTTCCTTCCATGTGCATCCCCGCAGCAATAGCATAAGTACCTGTTAGGTCCTTAATAAATTAATACAGCTTAATTGATAGGATGAAGAAAGGAGTGGGGAAGGAGAGAAAGAAGAAAGGAAGAGAAGGAGGGAGGGAGGGAAAGGAAGGAAAGATGGATAGATTAATAAATACTTCTAAGAATTTTTTTTAAACAATTATGTCTATCTTCAAAAAGCTTCTGATCTAGCTGGGTAGATAGAAATACATATTTCTGTACAACAGGAAGCCTGTATTAGGTGGTTTATAACCACACAATATAGTATTTGGCTTCTAAGAAGAATGCTATAGATTGAAAGATGATAGTCTGTGGGGTGCAGAACTCAGACAACGCTTTATAAAAAGGTGCTTTTTTGGCTAGAACTTGAAGTGGAGAATTGGATAAGCAAAAATGAAAGAGGATGGCCAGTCCTAGAATGTTCCTTGATACTCAGCCTCACTTCTTGTATTGGCCGTTAGTAATTAGTGACTTCTGATCTGACTAACACAGTGATTGCAGCTTGACTTTCGTGGGCTTGGAGAATAGTTTTCATAACAATAGAGGATAAACCCTAATATTTAATGGGTACATTTATTATGTACCAGGCCGTGTGCTAGGAGCTGAACATAAATTATTTAACCTAATCTGTAGGAAAACCACTATGATTATATCCACTCTACAGATAAGAAAGCTGAAACAGAGAGGCTAAGCATCTTGCTCAAGATCACACAGTTAGAAAGCCGCTAATGTAAGAATCAACATGTGGTGCTTAGTAAACCTGGAAAAGCAGAAACAGAGCCTTCAATTCCCTCACACATTTTTCATTTTAGTGATAACACAGAGTTTACCTGACAGCAAAGTTTACCTTGTTTAATTAGTTTTTGTCTATACATCCTACATCTGTGTTTTCAAAATTCCAGACATGAGAAGATGAGATGGCATGCTGGAAATTCCCATGTAGCCTTCCAGATCCACTCCCTACTCTCCTCCACCCTGCTCGGCACCCCAGCTGCTGACCTGGAGGACCTGAAGCAAGGCACCTGCTCTGTGGCTTCCCACTGAGGTTATCCAGAGAAACGCATGGACAGAGAACCAGAAAAGAGAAAAGTCAGGGCCTGTATTCCCCAGATGCCTTACTGATGTACCCCCTCAGGTTGGTTGTGACCTCTACTAAAGGGAGAAGACTCCTGGTAATTCTATCTCTATCTCTCTCTCTCTCTCTCTCTCTCTCTCTCTCTCTCTCGTGCTCTCCCACCCCCATTCTCGCTCTCACACACTCTCTCTCTCTTATTTTAATAGTTTTTTTTCCTCTTAACCTTTCAGGTCTACAGGTGGTGTGATGTATGATTTTCGTGTTACCAGTCTACACCCACACTTGTTGCTTTTTCTATGCTCATACATTTATGAAGTATCCCTTTATTAAACTTTCCTCAATCACAACATTTAAGTGTGCCATCTGTTTCCTGCAGGGAGCCGGAATGATATAGGTGATAACTTTGTGAATTAAAACAGTGATATTAAAAACATAAAAAAATGTCCAATTCTGAGATACTTTCTAAAAGAAGTAACACACATGGATGAAAGACTGATGCAGATAATAAAACAGAAAAATAGAATTTATTCTTAGATTTCTGAGCCCAGGTAATCTAGAAAACAATAATGAGAGAAATGAGGACACTAATAAACATTTAGGAGTTTATATGTTACCGTGATTATCTGTCTCTTCATTTGAATATCTGTTTGAGGCAATACAAGTCCTTTTTCGTTAAAAAGAAATTAAACAAGACAGATAAATTGAAGTACTCTCCATTCCACACTCCAGTTTTGTCCTGCTAGCCCCCTTTCCCAGAGAACTCTCTATCATAAATTTAATATATACCCTTAGAAACTATTTTTATACTTTACATACTATTATTATTATTTATAATGATACAATTATAAAATTTTATGTGTTACATTTACTACTTCCATAATTTGGTAACTTGAGATTTTCATTCAAAATTATGTTTTGGAGATCTATCTATATTGACATATATAGATCTGTCATTTAACAGTTATGCAATAATCCATCATATGAATACGTCACATTTTCTTTATCTCTTCCTCTATTGACAGACTTTTCACGACAACCCACAATGCTTCAGGGAATCTCCTTTATAAATCTCCTTAGGAACTACCTCTAGGGCTCTTGTGGCATGGCTGGACCCAAAGAAAACTGAGTTTAGATACCTTGACTTTGAAGTGCTGTGCTCCTGGTTGCCAAAATTAAATTTTAACAGTAGTCATAAACAAAATAAGAAAGAAGAAATGAAGATAAAGATATTTCTGTTTGCAGCAGCTAGATTTCTATTTTTTTCAACTACGAGATGAAAATAGCACTGTTCACCAGGCCCTAAATCAGGTATCTTGCAATCGTTATCTCATTTAATCTTCACACCTACACTTCAGGGGATGACGGAAATTCACAGATGCCTCATTTTAGGTAATAGTTTCAATCTCTACTACAGCTACATTTTTTTAAAGACTTTTTTAAAGAACAGTTTTATATTCACAGCAAAGTTGAGAGGAAGATACAGAGATTTCTCTCATACCCCCCCATCCACACATGCGCAGGCTCCCGCATTATCAACATCCCCCATCAGAGTGGTATATTTGTTACAAGTGATGAACCTACACTGACACAGCACAATCACCCAAAGTCTGTAATTTACATTATGGCTCACTGTTGGTGTTGTACATTCTATGGCTTTGAACAAATACACATGTAATCTATCAGTACAGTACCATAACACAGTATCTTGATGCCCTAAAACTGCCCTCCAACTACATTTTTTATGAGAATAATCTAAAAAATAGAAAATTCCAACTGTCTTAAGTGCATCCTTTTTTAAAATCGGTTTTTCAGTGCAAATAAAGAGTAAAGTCACTAACAAATAAATAACAAGTAACTTGCAGGAGGTGGGAAAAGTACAAGTTGGATAATTTACAAACTAGTCAACCCCAGGAGAAATCAGGAATTGACTCTACTTGAACTTGTAAAATTAATTTGTCCTCCCAATGAGGGTTCCCTGATTTGAGGCAAAAAGATCTATTCTTCAATTAACTGCAGATGTCAAACTTGTGTCAGAAGCCCTCCAGAAGGTGAAATAATACTTAATGATTCACCCTAAGTAAACATGGGCCGTGTCTATTAGAATCTTAACAATAAAGCTACACCATCAGATAAATAAAACTGTATTTTTCCATGATGATTTTAGAACAAAGGCAAAATGTAATTAAAAAAATTCACATGTCCCTCCAACCCATTCAGAAAGGAAGGACAAAATTACTGTAGGGAGATTTGTGGGGTTCCTTTTGTTTTCTGTTCTGTTATCTTTTCAATTTCATCCTTCTGTTAGCTCTTCAGATCAATACCCCAATGGAGATAAAAGGAGCTTCAGGGACAAGAAGCAGAAGCTAGTGCCTCTGGTGTCACTAAAATCTGACTTGAGGTGACCCTCACTCTGTAGACAAGGAATAAGCCGTCCAGGGACTACTATTTGCCAGATTTTCTGCCCCTCTCTGTAGGAGACCACCCAGTTTCTATCGAGGGCAACAATTAAGAAACTGCTGATGCCCCAATTGATTAAATGCAGAATAAAGTTTTCCTTATGAGAGCTATACAGAGTTAGCCATAGAAATATGGGCAGTAATAATGAAACAATGACATTTTGCAGTGATGTATTATCTTGTTTACTCCACACGACAGCCCAAGGTAGCTACCACTGAAGATCAGAGAACTGACAAAACTGGCAAATGACAAAGTTGAGAGATTCAGGGCTTCTGACTCTGATCCTTTCCCCACAACACTATGGTGCCTAGGTCTTAATAGGTGCTTAATGGATGTCTGTAAATAAAGACCTCTCTGTCCCACCTGTCTCCTAATCACCTATCAGAACTGCCTGGCATTAAGAAATTATTCTCTATTAAAGTGCAAATATAAAGACCATACTTTTTTTAATCTTTGTGCTAGTAATTCCATTTTTGGGAATAATTCAACAAAAGAAAACTACTAAATACATGAGCCATTTGGTATAATATGTTCTGTGATAACAAAAAGAAAAGGAAAGAAAAAGAAAGGAAGGTCAGGAAAGAAGAGGAAAAAACTTCTAGAGATAATCCATATGCCCAACAATAGGAGAGTAAGTGGTAGTATATCAATCTACGGGGAGTGATAAAAATATTTTACTTGGTCAAAGCCAGCAGTTGTTTTTTTAATGAAATGGATAAAAAAGAAAATACAGTGAAATGGAATGGAAAATATCAGATTGCATCACCCTTTGTGAGGGCAAGTACTGTCTCCTGAAACCTTTATTTCTATGTACATATGTATGTGTACATGTGCATATGTACATCTATGTATGTTTGCAAAATACAATGTAAAATATATTTCTTAGACTGGGGCATGGTCAAAAAATTTTGAAATGTACTGGCCTAGGTACATTCATTCCTTAAAATTTACTTGCAAGAAATCCTGGAGAATTATAATAATGTTAAGGGAAAAGCAGGTTCCAAAGTGGTACAGATGTTAGAGTGGCAATTGTAGAAAATATGACTGTATGTTGGTAAATAACAGGAAAGAAATGAGCAAAAAAGAAAACAGTAGCTCTCCTAGGGAGATGTATGTTATTATTACTCTCATTTTACTTTTCATTTCTAACTTGAGACAAACAGAGTTATGCTACAATTAACTATAGTTCAAACTTGCCTTAGACTCTATCAAGAATTCAAGTAAATAAAACAAATCAAAATACACACCAAGCAAGCAAGAAACCAATCTACTAAGGAAACTTACAAATGGAAGTAGAACATTAGGTACATAAAATGTGCCTGAAACACCAGGTACATAAAATGTGCATGGTGGATGGACCAAGTGCCTGGTTTCTAGAACCAAGAACATCTTTCTGTTCAAACATTCGACTATGCACACACACACGATGGGAGGGATAAACAGATTAAACTCTCTGCTGTTCATTTACTCCTTAGCTTTAGTGTACTTGGTACCTTCCAGTAAAAGAGCTAGCATGTTTCAAGAATAGATGAAACTGCTAATGGTTACTAAAAAGGTGAGAAGAAGTTGTCAAAGAGTCATTAGAAAGTGCTGACTTGTCTTCAGCACCTTCTAGTACCTCTTTTCAATTTACAATTTTCCTTCTTGATTTTGCTTAAAATTATCTGTGCTTTATAGAGAAATACCTTAAGTGACCAACATAAAGATTAATGAGACTTGTATCAAGTTAAACTACTTCATAAAGCTACCTTAATGAGTCTGTAGTTACTTTGGGTAAGAAGAGGCTAAACTCAGGGGCTAGATGGGCAAAGGAAAGGGAGAGGGGGACAGGAGGTGAAACGGCTGTAATCAGCATAAGTAGAAACTACAGCTAGTGTAGTGAAAGCAGAACAGTGAATTCCAGATTTCTTATTACCCACTTCACTCTATGACCCAATAAAGTGAGAACAATCTGTGCTTTCATACATTAAAAGCTCTAGGTGTTCACCAATGCACCCAAGTAATTTTCAAGGCTATTATACTGCCTGCTAGCCAACAGAATCTAAATTGATCTTGCTGGTCAATCAATCAAATATTAATTGAGTGCCAATCTGCATAAAAGGTTATAATTTCTAATGCTTGTGGCAGCATGGGGTCTTCTCACTCCACACCCATTTATTTCCTTCTGGTTCTCATCACTGATTGAAAAGACATGTTTGGTAAAGCTAACTAACAAGAGGATTTTTTAATTAATAATGCTAAAAGAGATGGTCAATAAAAGAGAATGCTTTGTTTGAAAGATGTAAAAAAAAAAAATAACCTCAGTCTCTGTTTATGTGGGACAATTTAGATCCACCACCACTCACAGATCAGAGTCAGGAAAAAGGTCATCACGACCTTGACTCTGGGTAGGAGAATGAGAACAAACCACTCAAAGTTATCCTACAGATTCAAATGCCTCCCCAAAAAGGTGAAGTAATGGACAAAGTATATATGCCTTCTCTAAATTTCCTTTAGACGTTTGGAATATAGACATTTATAAAATGTCCTATATAGCAAACAGATTGAAAGTTATTCCTTCCCTGAAAGCTACTATCAAAAGGTGCTAAATGAACTTTCCCCAGATTCAACTTCTGTTGATTCTTGGTGGAAATTTTATAAGCAAATTTCTTAGGTGGGGGCTGGGAAATGTTCCACAGTTAAATTGAGGGACCAAAAGCCTAAAATCAAAATCAAGCTTTCCCATTATACCACTGAACTTTTTGATCTAGTACAGATACTACCAACGAATAGGGAGAAAATTACTCACAATGGGGAAGGACATTAAGTCTTTTGGGTGAGTCAGGTGCCATGCAGAACTCTCAACGGCAGAATCGAAGCGTTTATGTTCTCTATCACAGCCCTGTGTGATCTACAGTACAAACTCCTAGGACAAAAGAAAGGGAAAACAAGTCTAGACTCCCATATAATGAAAGTACCTCTAAATTCTGGGTGTAATTTCCCCAATTAAGGAAAGATACTTAAAAAGCCCAGTTTTATCAAAGGTAAAGTGTAAGTGTTCCCATGATTTCAGAGTCCTTACTGTACTGCCTTCATTGCCTTTTTAAAATTCTTTCCACTTATTTTAAATACATAGTCTTTTTTGTGGGGAAAAATAATCTAGTTCTTGGACTAGATGAGCAGATTTTTAATTTGTGTCCTTGCTGGGTTTTGTTTTAGCTAACCACATTCTCTCCATGTTTGAGTCTAATTTTTTAAAGAAATGATCTTATGTTTTAGACTACATACCTTGATGAAGATTTTCTAGACATGAAATTATATTTTAAAATACACAACTGAAAAAATCTATCTTCTAAACAAATAATGCTTAACTCTGGGAGGATTAACTATTTGAACTCGTAGGTCTTCTACTGAGGATCTCTAATGAGGGAAACAGTTCTGATGTTTAAGAATTGTATTCTGGGAACAAGAAAACCAGGCACTTGATTGAACAGAAGTAAATGAAAGTTATTATTATTTTTCATGAACCCCTAAGCTGGAGAGTTTGGTTCTTTTCAAAGTGTCTTCAAACTCATTATATCATTCTGTCATTTGATTCCCACAATGTCTACAAGGTGGATCAGACCAGAGTTAAAACCATCCCCAAATCTATAGATGAACATACTGAGATACAAAAACGTTAAGTGACCTGTACACAGTAACACAAAAAGTTAATGTAGAATAGGGATGAACTAGATCTCCTGGTTGATAATTTAATTTGTTTACATCACAAAGTGATTTGCTACATCACTTGACTTCCCAACATCAGGGTCCACATCACCTACATCTCCTAGACGTCTTCCTAGAAACGGAGAAACACTCATTATTATTCTCCTGGATCTGGCTTTCCCCTTTGCTCAAAATAAGCAATTTTCAACAACTAACACATGTAGTTGGTTTCCTGGAAAGTTTTCCCATGACCTGAAATTTTCAAAAGATATATCAATTGCTACATGGAGGTATGAGAAACCTTCTGGTTTTATCTTCTCATATTCCATTTTGATCTATTAAATTTTTAACTCAGTGATTCTCTGAAGGTGTTTAAGATTCAGTGCTCAAATCCCAAATTTCTCAAGGGTCAGCAAGTCAAATTCATTTACACTTTGTCCCCAAAATTTTTTCCTTTTTATTCCCTTTTTTATATGAAAAGCAATAAAGCAGTGGCCCTTGCTTTTCACTCAGAGCCTCTGTGGTCTGTACTTTAATCACTTCTTATCTGGTGTCTTCACTTAGGGTATCATGCTGAAAAAAAGTACTACACAACAATTTACTTCTTCTCACTGAACAATTCCAGCAATTTCTATCAAGTCAATTCAATGCCTAGTGAAATTGGCAGTTATAAAATCATAAGTCCAACTCTGCCAGCACCTAGAAGGTGAATAAGTTCAGGGACATGGGATTGCAAAAGACAAAAGAAATCTATTTGGAATTCTGTATACAACAAAGCTTGTGAATAGTTAATGAATGCTGGGTGAACAAAAACAAAGCTTTACTTATAATCATATAATGAAAAACTCTTAAATCATTGAAAGCAACTGTATAGATTTACATTTACTGACATTAGATGTTCACAATAATTTATGGAACTATACATAACACGGCTCCATTTAAAAATATCCCTGGGGCTTCCCTGGTGGCGCAGTGGTTGAGAATCTGCCCACTAATGCAGGGGACACGGGTTCGAGCCCTGGTCTGGGAGGATCCCACATGCCACGGAGCAACTGGGCCCGTGAGCCACAACTGCTGAGCCTGCGCGTCTAGAGCCTGTGTTCCACAACAAGAGAGGCCGCGATAGTGAGAGGCCCGTGCACCGCGACGAAGAGTGGCCCCCGCTTGCCACAACTAGAGGAAGCCCTCGCACAGAAACGAAGACCCAACACAGCCAAAAATAAATAAATAAATTTTAAAAAATTTAAAAAAAATAACAAATGTTCAAGTACAATTGGTGTCTTTAAAAATATATATATATATCCATGAATAAAGAGAGTGTGGAAATTGTGACTTTCTCTAGGTAGAGGAATTATGGATTTTTTTTTAATTAATTAATTTATTTTTTTGGCTGTGTTGGGTCTTCGTTTCTGTGCGAGGGCTTTCTCTAGTTGCGGCAAGCGGGGGCCACTCTTCGTCGCGGTGCACGGGCCTCTCACTATCGCGGCCTCTCTTGTTGTGGAACACAGGCTCTAGACGCGCAGGCTCAGCAGTTGTGGCTCACGGGCCCAGTTGTTCCGTGGCATGTGGGATCCTCCCAGACCAGGGCTCGAACCCGTGTCCCCTGCATTAGCGGGCAGATTCTCAACCACTGCGCCACCAGGGAAGCCCGGATTTTTTTAAATTTTTAAATTTTTATTTATACTTTCTAGTTTTTCCACAATAAACTTATATTTCTTACCGTATAATAATGGAAAAGTCAAACCCTACCTGTGGCAAGATAACTAAAACAAAGGTTATCAGAGCCATGATCCACCCTTTCCCAACTTTCAAACATGGAAATGGTTAAAGAGTAAAATAAATGTAAAGGAAAAGATTGCATGGGACCAAATAACAAATTATTCCTAGGGAGAAATTAAAATTCTGATACATGCTAATTAATACTCAAGAAATTACAAATAGGTGATCAAGGAGTTGTGGGCAGCCTCTTCCTCTTCTCTGCAACTTACTTTCTTGGTTTTCTTCCTTATTTGCTTTGGGAACAAATAGGTGGTTTAGTGGATAAAATTTTGGACTTGGAGTCAGAAGGCCTTGGTTATCCCATTAGTCTCTCTTAATTGGGTAAGATTCACTACCTCTCTGAGTTTCAATTTCTTTATCAAGAATGAGACAGCAATACCTACTCATGATGTTACTGTGAAAATTCTATGAGAAAATGTGTATGAAAATTTGGAGCATGTAGTTAGAACTCAAAAAATACAACTTAAACATGAATCTCTGCCCTGATCTTCACTTTGGTTTTCTGCTCTGCCTGAAATAGAAATATATATATTAAGTCATAAGGTTCTTGGATCTCACTCCAATGAGCTACTTGGTTCTAACTGATATTCAAATTAGGATCTGACAATAGCTATGATTTTCTAATCATCCCACTGGGCCAAAGTAGACATGATTACCTCCAATAGTTTGGTATGGGTCTGAATTTTGTTCAGCATACAAAACAGAGCCTGCATATATGTCTTTGTAGCAGCATTCTTGGCTTGAACCTAAGCTGTGTCTACCCTTAATATTCAACCATGTCAGGACAAATCTGCCTGGTGGGATGGGCCCATGAGAATTCCATTTGCATGAGTGAATAGGACCCTCCTCTCCCAACAACACATAGAAATGTTCTACTTTGAATTCTTTGGAGTTCTCAGCATCATTACTTCTAGTCCTGTCTCTCCTTCCTCAGAAAGATAAAAGAAGATAGTATATACATGAAACAAGAACAGGGTATTGTGAAAAAGAAACCATCAAAGAACAAAGAAGAGCTCTGATGATTTAAAGCATAATCATTTGTCTACATTTAAAATGCAATAGAAGAGTTTCATGATTTAATCAAGGAAATTTCCAGAAAATAGAACATAAAAGATTTTTTTAATGGAAATAAAAGAGAAAAGATAAGAAAATCTTCCTAGTAGCCTTTTAGTAGCTTCTGAATTTTCTTAATATGCACATGTATCACCTTGATAAAAACAAAAATTAATTTTAAAATATTATTTACACGTACTATATCCTACATTGTCATTTCTAATTTATTCCTTAACACTCCATAGTAACCACATTTACTAAGTCAACACTGATCTCCTAAATGCCAAATCTAATGAGCTATTTTCAATACTCATACTATTGGAGAAGTATACAACATTTGCATTTGACCACTCCACAATCTTCTCTTAATTTCTGGGAGGGCAGTCTCACCTAGTTCTCCTGCTTTTAGGTCAACATCACCATTCATGATTTTTCTTCTACATTACATTAAACTTTGATGTCTCTTAGGGTTCCGTCTTTAGTTATCCTACTCTTAATCCATGTACTCATGCTGGATGACCTTACTGTCAAGTTTCAATTACCAATTTATAAGCCAATGACTCCAAAATCTGTATCTCATGAACTATATTTCCAGCTGTTTATATCTTCACTTGATGTCCTTAAAAACACCTCAAACTTAACATGGGCAAAACTGACCTCATTATTTTCCCATTTTTCCCCCCACCTCCAAAACCCATATCCACTCTGCTACATTTTCCATCCAGCTTAATGATCTGACCAAGTTAGAAACTATGGGCATTCTCAATTCCTTCCTCAACCTTCAGATCAGAAAGACCTTGCACATTCAGCCTTCCCTCCTCATCCAAACTGCCACTGCCTTATCTTAGGCCTAATTTTTCTCTTCAAATGTCATTCTCTTCCCATGCTAACTGATCCTCTGCATTACTGCCTCTTATATTCCTAAAAACCAAATCTGACCACATCCTACCCCTGCCTAAAACCTTTCAATGACTCATTATCAGTACAATTTTCTTTTCCTGGCATCAGAGTCCTTCACAATTTGACTACAACCCACATTCCAGTCAATGTTGCCTTAATATACATACAACCTCTGCTGCACAAACACACTGGACTCCTTACTGGTCCCTGAATGCCTCAGGCTCTTTCATTACTTTCATCACATTCTGTTCCCACTGTCTGGCATTTCCTCCTCAACTTCTTCAACTGGAAAACTCATACTAATTTTCAAGACCTTGCTGAAATGTCACCTTTTCTGTGAAGCCACACAAAGTAGATTCATCTTCCTCAGTGCTTTCACAGCCTTGTGTTCTTATTGCCTGCAGCACTGAAGGTCAGGCTCTGGAGCTGCAGGAAGACGACACGTATATGCACATGCACACACACACACACACACACACACACACAGACACAGTTTTCAATGTATTTCCCTAATGGCTAAACACAGAACCTAACAGAAGTGGATGCACAGAGCAGGAGCACATGCAGCTTATTCTTGCGTAGCTTTTTCCTTGTTGTTTGCTTCCCCACAGGTTGTGTAGCTGCCACTGACACTCTCCCTTCTGGTAGGATACAGCCATATTTGAGAAAGAAGCTGAAATCGTTTTGTTGTTTTTGTTTTTAATATATATACATATTTTTTTTAATTTTTATTCATTCATTTACTTAGTTTTTGGCTGCATTGGGTCTTCGTTGCTGCTGGCGGGCTTTCTCTAGTTGCGGCAAGTGGGGGCTACTCTTCGTCGCAGTGCACGGGCTTCTCATCACAGTGGCTTCTCTTGCTGTGGAGCACGGGCTCTAGGTGCACAGGCTTCAGTAGTTGTGGGGCACAGGCTCAGTAGTTGTGGTTTGTGGGCTCTAGAGCACAGGCTCAGTAGTTGTGGCACACGGGCTTACTTGCTCCGCCGCATGTGGGATCTTCCTGGACCAGGGCTCGAACCCGTATCCCCTGCATTGGCAGGCGGATTCTTAACCACTGCGCCACCAGGGAAGTCCCAGAAGCTGAAATCTTGCTACACCACCACCCTTTTACACTTGGGCTTATAATCACCATTCCGGAAGAGTTTCTACTAACAAGCTATGATCTTGCTTTTTAGGAAATGTTAACAAACAACAGGCCCTCCTGGTTCTTAATCCAAACTCAGCACCAGCACAGGCATATCCTCACAGAGGGGAGAAAGGTGAGTCAGGACACAATGTTCCTGAATAATGTGTGTGCCTGCAGATCTCCAGACACAGAAAGTCTGTCTTCTCACACCACTAAGATAAAAGTTGCCAGCTTGTATTGTAATTTATACATTTATGTTTCCATCTCTACCACTGGACTGTGAGCTTTCTGAAATCAAAGGTCATATATTATTCATAGTTATATACTCAGTGACAAGCGCAGCGTTGGTCACCTACCACGACACTCAATAAATTTTGTTGAATGAGCAAACCTAATATGCCTTTCAAAACCAAGCTCTCTGAAAATTTTTTCAGGTCTCAGAACCTATTTGCAATTTTAGGCTTCTATAATTTGGCGAAGGATGTACACTTTAGAAAAAGGCATTTCAAGGAACTACTCTGGGGCAGCTAAAATTACAGGGTATTTGTGATATCCTTGTGCAAATCTGACCTGGAATACCATCTTCTGTTTCCCCTGTGTGGAAAATAATCATGATATCACCTGGCTACCTGGAGTCACAATTATACCTGTGGGAAATTCAAGGCCAAATGGCAGGCCAAAAGAAGGGAAGGGTTCCTCTCTCACCAGAGATTTCAGGTAGAGATATGTGTAGGAGGGGATTTCTAGAATGCTACAAGGAGGATGTCTGGGCAAGACAATTTCTAGGTAGATCACTCTAGCTGGGCTGGGAAGGCTGCTGATTCTACACTCTACCCCTCCCTTCTTTAAGGTCTACAACTTGTGGTATCAGGAAATTTCACAATTTGGTGTCAAACACACCTGATTGCCAATTTTGGCTCCACCATTTACTAACTGTATGACCATGGGTAAACTGCCAAAACTCCATGAACTTCTCTTTCCTCACTGGTAAAATGTAGGATTATTGCAAGGACACAAGTTAAAGTATGTTAGATGCCAGGCCCAGTCTCCAGCTTATACTGGGTAATCAATTGTTGGAAACAAATAGGAAGTAAGTGAACTAGAACTTACATTATGGGATGGAAAACCCTGGACCAGACTGCAGACCAGGGTGATAAGCTCAGCAACAACATTGTGACCCTGGGCTAGTCACATAATCATTCAAGGATATAGCTTCCTCGACTGTATTTTCAGAAAATTGGACTTGACTATTAAGATTTTTTCTAGACCTTCCCTGGTGGCACAGTGGTTAAGAATCCGCCTGCAAATGCAGGGGACATGGGTTCGAGCCCTGGTCTGGAAAGATCCTACGTGCCGCGGAGCAACTAAGCCCATGCACCACAACTACTGAGCTTGCGCTCTAGAGCCCACAAGCCACAACTACTGAGCCCACGTGCTACAACTACTGAAGCCCACGCACCTAGAGCCCATGCTCCGCAACAAGAGAAGCCACCACGATGAGAAGCCCGCGCACCGCAACGAAGAGTAGCCCCTGCTCGCCACAACTAGAGAAAGCCCCTGTGCAGCAACAAAGACCCAATACAGCCAAAAATAAATAAATAAAATAAATAAATTTATTTTTTTAAAAAAAGATTTTTTTCTAGCCATCAGTAAATTTCTAAATTCCATTGAGTTTTTTTTCCCCAGGCCCCCAATTTCATGAATAAGATTATTTTTAACAATGAAAGAACTCAGATCAGAATGATTAAATGACCTCTCTAAGGTCAAGTGACTAATAAATTATGACAGACGGTAATTAATATATATTAATCCTTACTATATATTAGAGTCCATGCATGATTTTTGGATCTCAATATTCTCATAACAGGCATTGTAGCTGTTTGGGGAACAGCAGGGGACGTTTGGGTTTTTGTTTTTTGGCAAGGGTAACTACCATTTAAAAATGATAGTTGTTTTTAATTTGGTGGAATTTGGGATGTCAACTTAAGGTAGACCTTTCTTTCTGCCATCAACCACCTGTGAGGCTCCCTGTGGCCTAAAGACATAGTTTTAAAAGTAAATACCAAGTTCCTCAAAAATTTAAATATAGAGTTACCATATGACCTGGCAATTCCATCTCTAGGTATATACCCAAAAGAATTGAAAACAGGGACTCAAAACACATGCTTGTACACATATGTTCATAGCAGCACTATTCAAAGTAGCCAAAAGGTGAAAACAACTCAAATGTCCAACAGATAAATAGATAAACAAATTGTGGAATATCTATACAGTGGGTAATATTTAATCATAAAAAGAAACGAAGTACTAATATATACTAAAAATATGGATGAACTTCAAAAACATGTTAAGTGAAACAAGCCAGACAGAAAAGTCCACATATATTGTATGATTCCATTTATACGAACTATTCAGAATAGGCAAATCCATACAAATAGAAAGCAGATTGGTGCTTGCTAGGGGCTAGGGGAGGGTATGTGGGGAATGGGAAATAACTGCTTAATGAATACATGGTTTTACTAGGAGTGATGAAAATGCTTTGGAACTACATAGAGGTCGTGGCTATACAACACTGTGAATATGCTAAATGCCACTGATTTGTTGATTGTAAAATGATTAATTTTATGTTATGTGAATTTCTCCTTAAGAAAAAAAAAAAGTACATGCCTACTAATATGAGGAAAAGGAAAAACTGGACATGATAATGAAGGAAAACTAGTCCTAGGAATCTGAAGTCCTTATCAAGACCTAAGTTCAAAGTCACTAAAACCTGCTGAGAGGGACTAATACGGCTATGACTGGTTAACTAGGAGGAAAGAACCCCAGGGGTTGAAAGGGAAAACAGCCTTTAACAGAGGGTAGAATCTGAGACTGTTTACCCGCCTGCAACAGCAGGATCTCAGTTGCTTTTGGAGGAGACCAGGCATTGGTGAAGTTGATGTTACCCCTGCATCAACCACCCAGGCACCAGGGGGAAAGCGGATGTGTGCCCAGTCAAAGGCAAATTCATTCACTGCATAAATATCTACTGAGTATCTACTTAGTACCAGGCATTATTCTATAGTTTGTGTAAGACAGAGATGATCCTTGTTTTCATGAAACTTACATAATATTGAGGAAGATGCACAAATGATGAGAAAAGAAAGAGGATAAATTCAGATAAGATCACAGCAATGAAGAAAAGAAGATAGAGTAATATAGATGTGAGTAAAGGGGATAAGAGGTGCAGCATAAGAGAAGGCGGACAAGGAAGCATCTTTGAAGAAGTGATATGTTAGGTGAGTGAGACCTAATCTTCAGAGTGAGGGCTGGGGTGGGAGAGTGATACTGGAGCACGGCAGAAACTAGCTTTACTAATACAGATACTTTATCTCACGAGCTAACTCCTTACAGAGCTAAGTCCCACATTCTTCATACAAAGGACACAACAAATACTGTTGTAAATCAGAATAAGAGGAAGAGGCTAAATGACATACAACCATGTTTTTTTGGGGGGGGATGGGGATTGTTTTGTTTTTGAGTTTTGTCTGTAGGAAGCAAATCACTGGCCCTAAAACATTTTCTTCTACACACATGTAACTTACAATGAAGCCCAGAGTGAAACACAGGTATTGTACTTGCTATGTTAATCAATATTAATATTAAATGGTTGGAAGCAAGAATTAAGCCATTTTCAAACTTCTACATAAGCAGGACTGGAAGAGTAGCACAGTAGAGAGAAAATAATGCTGAACTGGGAATTATGAGACCCCCAACTTTGTCAACGTTCTGTGCAAACACAGGAAAATCACTTCACTACTTGCAAGTCAATTTCCTCTGTACAATGGGAAAATTGGACTACAAAATCTCTGAGGTTTTTTTCTGGTATTCGATACATACGGGGGCAGAGGGAGAGTAGGGATCAGAGAGAGAGGTATAGCCAGGGTACTGCAGACATTGACCAGATACGGGGACTCAAGAATGGCTAACCCACATGGGCGATGATTTCTGTGGGGCATAAATTGCTTTCCCCATCTTTATCTCCACCCTGGCACTTCTCAGATTCAGCTCCTTTTTAAAAAAGTCTCTCCCTCCCTCCCTTTACCTACCAGAATAAAACAAGAGGATTTAAATATATCAATAACCAGAGTTTAAAACTACATCGATTTCTTAGGGGATTTTTTTCCTCTCTGAAAAATAAAAATCCCACTTTACACATCACCTCCCTACACTTGAGGAGACAGAACAAACAGATTTTTCTTTAAAATGGCATCGAGACAATCCATTTCTACTCTTAAGAAAATTATACAAGCATGCATATGCCCATTCAATTTGATATTAGAAGGAGGAATTCTCTTATATCTTGGAAGGTGGAAGAAGATAATGAGTTTAGTTTGGTACAAATAATATTTGAAATACAGTTTTATTCTCTTTCCTATAAATACAGACTATAAATCTTATTAATCAAACTTCATTTCCTCCCTTTGTGAATGTAAGATTTCAATTGTTCTAATCCCTTCCCTGTTGATTTCTTGCTACAATTTCGCAGAGCAGCAGGTCACCTCTTTCTTTTTTCAGAAATACATTAGCACAGTGCCATAGTCCTAAATAATATATTTTTCAATTGAGTGGAGGAAAAAGAAGAGGAAATCAACTCTTAAGTTCAGGGACCTAAAAATAGTCTTCCCAAGAGGATACACATTTACTCACTGTAAGCTAACATTAATTAGCTTTGGCCTTCATAACTGAGAAAAAAACTCAACATTCCATTTTTAGGAATCCTTATCTACAAAGAGTCAATATATTGACTTCAGATACTACTTATCTTTACTCATTATCAAAAAAATTCAGAAGGAAAATTTTTTACTGCTTGGTCACTGGAAGTCAATATCTAATACCCACTTATATACCTATAAAGGGCTATTTTCTACAATATGGTACATGTGAAAAATATATTCACTGAGATTCAAAGAACCTTAGTTTGAGTCCCTGTTCAGTTGATAACTGTGTGATTCTGAATAAATCATTTCCTTTGGGCCTCATTTTTATCATCTGTAAACAGTTGTAATACAGTTGACGATTCTCTTAGCAAAACCATTTCATAATCCTATAAAATGTAGCTTTAAATTAATCTTAATAAAAAATATACACTTTGCATGTGTTTCATTAAAAATCTGGAGATAGTTTAAAGCTGTGCTGTACAATAGAGTAGCCACTAGCCATATGGGGCTATTTTAATTTGAAATGATTAAATATAAAATAATATAAATTCAGTGCCTTAGTTGCACTAGCCACATTTCAAATGCTCAGAAAACCATATGTAGCCAGTGTACTGAACAGCATAGATACAGAACATTTCCATCATCACAGAACATTCTACTGGACAGTGCTGGTATGAAGGGACAGAAAAAAAGCACTGGGCTATATCATCTTTGTGCAGCCCTGAAAGAAATGTTTCTTTCATTCTTTTAACTGATTATTCCAATAGATACCAATGTGTACATCAATGCTGGTGAGTACAGTTTTTAACCAGTTATAAATCTGCCTGCTTTTTGCCATTAACCAACTAACTTTCTTCTTATTCATAAGAATGTCATGAGACATATTATCAAATGCCTTGCTGAAATCCAAGTGCCAATGTCTGTTGTAATGGATATCCGTAACTCTGTCGAAGGAAATAAATAGAGGACAGAAGGCTCTACTGTCCCGGTCACTGATTATTAAACCCATGCCAGTCCCTTGTGCCATCTTTTCTAAGCATGAACAAACCATTACTAGAATTACATCTTCTACAGTCTCACCTACAACCAGTGCCCTGCCCATCAATGTCCTCTCAAATAAAAAAATCAGAATTGTAGATGCTTCCCTTCCATTTCTAATGTCACTCTTGTAACCAGGACTCCACAAAGATCACTGACGATAGTCCAGTCATTTCTTTGTATCCATGGACATACTTTTTACATCCTAGATAATTTTAAACTCAGTTAAAATGAGGTGTTCCCTGTGGATTTCAACTTTCTTCTCCATGAATGTTCTACTTACTCAAGTTTGAATATAATGTTCCCTGACAGCTTTTTCTCTTTCCTCTGTAGCCTTCCCTATTTTTTCTGCTACTGCTACACCATTAAAACACCCTTGCTTACTCTTCTTTCTCTAAACAAACTATAAATAGAATCTTATTCTTACAACTTTTTTTAACATATTTCAGTAAATCTTATCCTCTAGCCCATCTGCCAGACTCATATTCATCTTTAGTTAATAACTTTGTGTTTGTTAAGACCTTTGGTTGCAAGAAGCAAAAGCTCACTGGAGCTAATTCTGGCAATAGAAGTTTAAGAATAAAGGGATATGAAGCCCAAATAAGGGTATGAAAACAACCACTTCTCAGAAAGGACTAAAACTGGCAAGTGGAAGGGTGTCACATTTCAAAGAGGGCAAAATTAATAATAGCGGTTGATAAAACTCATAATATAAGAAAAGTAGGAAACAACCGTAAGTTAAATTGAAAAGGTGTGTTGAAAAGATCATAAAAATAAATATTTTTTCAGTCCTGTCACTATCAAGAGAGACTTAATGAAAGTAATGGCTCTCTTACCCACCTTCAATCTCATGCATACTCTTTGATCTCTAGTATTCTTCCCTAGGATGTCACCAACACTCAGTGGAGGGTAATTGATTCCATATCTTGGGAAGAACAAACTTAAAATGGGTTAGAAATCCACTATTTTCAAAAAGTAAAGATTGCTTCCAAGAACTCCAGAAGTCAAATGAGACAATTTAGAGATCTCTCACTGACCAAGATATGTCAATCTGAGCAAATAATAATAATAAATTGAAACAAGTTAATATATAATTTAATGTATAAAAGACCGTGAATGTGTAAAAGGCCATGAGCCCATAATGATGCAGAAGAGAAAAAAATTAATGTAAAGAATACAAAAATGTGGGCTTCCCTGGTGGCGCAGTGGTTGAGAATCTGCCTGCCAATGCAGGGGACACGGGTTCGAGCCCTGGTCTGGGAAGATCCCACATGCCACGGAGCAACTGGGCCCGTGAGCCACAATTACTGAGCCTGCGCGTCTGGAGCCTGTGCTCCGCAACAAGAGAGGCCGCGATGGTGAGAGGCCCGCGCACCGCAATGAGGAGTGGTCCCCACTTGCCGCAACTAGAGAAAGCCCTCACACAGAAACGAAGACTCAACACAGTCATAAATAAATAAATAAATAAATAAATAAAAGAACGTGAATTTCTTTTAAAAAAAAAAAAAGAATACAAAAATGTAGTGATACAAATTTAGAGTGAATATAACAGATTACTGAACTTTTACTGATTTTTAAAGTAGGAAAGAAAAAAATATATATGGATATTTATTCTTCTGTTAAGCATATGTCTGTCTAAAAAATATAGATATATACCAGCTTCTTCAAGAGTGAATGAACACATGTGAGCCAAAGAGCACCACAAAAAGTAGTATCTATGCAAGAACAGGAAGAACAAATCCACAGGGTTCATTGTTAGAACCAGAAAGAGTGAAAGCCCTGCAGTTGATTAGCTCTGGCAAAAGTATATCTTCCAAGATGATCAATTAGCCAAACGTCCTAAAGAAGCAAAAAAATGACACATAATCACATCTTTGCCTCCCAGGAACAAAGCCACTAATTATAATAAAGTATACTAATTATAAAAAATGGTTATCTAACAATATATCATGCCAATATGATGAGTTATAAACGTCATGCCATATAAAATAAAGAGCAGATCATTTGTCAAAAATGTATGTAGTCTCAAAAAATCAAAATCTGTAGGAAAAACAAATATAAAAGAGTTCTATGATTAACAAGTGGCACATTTTTGATAAAAGCTTTGCAACCCATCCACTTCTAGGTTCCATGTAGCAGGTCAGGGCAACACTCCTACTGACAAGAAGGAACAAAAAGCCAGATAAATTACAAGAAAGTATATGGAAACTGCATGAAACTATAGAGACAATAAGGATTAGAAGAACTAAAATTCCAGCCAGAAGAGAACTATTTAGAGGTAAATTAAAGATTGTGGCAGATATTTTTTCCCCTGGGGGCGCTTGCTGATTCAGAGCACCAAATGAAACTGAGTACCTCGGTTTGGTCTAAACAGAGATGCAACTGGAGTAGAAGAAATCAACATCATTTTTAGCAGTTGCACAGGGCTGGAGTGAAAAACTTGGTGAGTTAAAGGGCCCCAAATGCGTCTCAATAGTATTTGTTGAATTCTGATGTTTACGTGGAAAGCTAAAGAGCAAGGCCAAAGTCTTCTAAAACGCAGGTTGAAATCCTGCCGTGCTTAAGAAATGAAAAACCTCCAGGAGTAGGGAGATTGCAAACAAAACAGGCAAGAGATGAAAACGCTAGAGGGAGTGGTAAATTGACCCTGAGCTCCACAGCCACTTTTCACAGAGAGGCACTTATCAATTCCAGGCTCACTAGAAGCTCAGGCTTGACCCCTGACTGAAGGCCACTGTTGGAAAAAGAGAAACCAGCAGAGGATGTGGTATTTCTTTTGAGCTAGAGTGATAAAATTGGATACTTGGGAGTCCTGAAACACATGGTCAATCTATCCCTTAAGATATTTGCAAAATTTTGAAGCTGCATGGGGTAGGAAGCTGAAGAGCTGAATTTCCCAGTCTTACGGGGCTGAGGAAACAAAGACCTGGCAGGCACTCAGTTGAATGCCACCCTAGAAATGTAGGTGAACCAACAGTATATAGAGTCTTACCAAAACTGTTACCTAGGCTGGACTCAAAGAAAGCACTGAATGGATTGACATGATCAGTCCTCTGCCCTGTGAGCCTAAGAGAGGAAAGAGGAATTATCTGTTGTGGAAGATAATATCATCTAGAACCTTTTTGGTTCTATTATGTATAATATTCACTATATCATTTGTGACATAATAAAAAATATATTTTATTTTTGCACCACTGCCACATTCTGGCACAGAACTCCTAAAACTTTTGGAACTTCCTTAAGTGATAGGCGTGTCTTTTGAGCCCCTTTTGAGCATGAATTTATGCATGAGTTTAGGCAATGAAATGACTCAAGGTGTGGCCCCTAGATAGCTTCAGGATGAGGGCTGGTCACCAGAGGAACTAACCACGTGATTATAAGGTTGGAAATTTTAGCCCCATTCCCTGACCTCCAAGGAAGGAACTAAGATAGGAGGTTGAATTCAATCACCAAAGGCCAATGACTTAATCAATAGTGCCTATATAACAAAACCTCAGGTTAAAAAAAAAAAAAAAAACTTGGAAAAAGGAGGTTTGGGATAGCTTCTGGGATGGTAAACACATTGATATGCTAGAGGATGGTACACTCAAAGAAGGCAGGGAAGCTCTGTATCCCCCATAACTTGCTCTATGTACCTTTTCAACTGACTATTCATTTGCATCCATTACAATAAACTGTAATCATAAGTACAACACTTTCCTGAGTTCTGTAAATCAATGCAACAAATCGTCAAACCTGGAGTGGGTTGTGGGAACCCCCAAAGTTGTAGTAATCTAAGAAGTGTAGGTAGCCTAGGGACCTCATTTGCAGCTAGTGTCTGAAATGGAGGCAATCTTGTAGGAGTGAGCCCTTAACCTGTGGAGTCTGCACTTACTCCAGTTAGTGTAAAATATGAATTGAATTGGAGGACACCCAATTGGTTTCAGAGAATTGGAGAACTAGTATTTGATCACTGGACCATCAAAAATTAGGAGACTTGGAGAAGGCAAGATCATATAACTGATACACAAAGAAAACACAGATGATGAAAGAAGACCCATAGGTGATTGAAATATTGGAATTAGCAGACAAGGACTTTAAAATAACTATACTTGTTACCTGGGGGTGTAACTGGTGGGGGACTTCTAGGGATGCGTGCTGTATTGTTTCTTTTTTTTTTTAACATCTTTATTGGATTATAATTGCTTTACAATGTTGTGTTAGTTTCTGCTGTATTGGTTCTTGATCTGGGTGCTGGTTACACAAGAATGTTCAACTGTGAAAAGTAACTAGGCTATACACTTATGATTTGCATAGTTTTCTGAATATAAGTCACATTTCAATGAAAAGGTTTAAAAGCTAAAATTGTTTGACCAGTGGCTGAGTTCTGAAAAACCTTTGTCTATAAAATACAATCCATTAAAAACACAAAACCTGCACCCCAGCTTGTCTGAGATACTCTTTAACTTTTGTTTTGGTAAGATTTCAAAAAACAAATTGAGGAAGATATAAAAATATATTTGATTTGAACTTCTGAAACCCTAAGAAACTGTAGTTTTTGAAACCGTAAAAAGAGATGAGGCAAAAAAATAAGAAACAAAGTTAATTAGAAGATATTAGTATTTTTGTAACTATGCTTGGTAAGGGGTTATTCAGAAGATCTGTAATCATTATATTACCTATGCTTCATTTGCTGTTCAAGGAGTTTGAGGAAAAGAATCAACTACACTAAATGTATAACTTCAGTTTAAATTGTTTAGAGGACTTTACTCAAAATTTGCAATCAATATCTAAATGGGAATTCAACAAAAATGGTTTTCTACATGAATATGAGATTAATAATTGAACAAAGAATACAAGGAATAATGAGTATTCCTTCTCATGCTCAAAATCCCCTGGACACTTTAAACAGCATGTATTTTTCTATCTTTTCTTCTCTTTGCATGTGCATCTGCTTCATTCCTTCTAACTGGCTTTCTATGCCCCTCAGTAAACAAGGCAGAGAGAAGATAGCTGCCCAGAACCCCCATGTCCCTATAGTATAGTTCCAGATACACAGAGAAACTCATTCTCTCATAAATCAATGTCTAATAATGTTTGGGTCAGATTTCCTTCCCACTTGCAATTTGCTGCTCCAGGAGGTACAATCACATAGTATGAAGATGGTTGCCAGGAAGCTATGTCCATGGACACAAGAAAAGGCTAAGGACGTCATTGTAAGGTGGAAAGACATCCCCAAATACATCTACTTTATACCAATAAGCCTAAACTGATAAGGGAGCACTCTTTGAGTTGGTGCCTTTTCTTTAGATCCTATTACCTTTTCTTGTTCACACTATGATAATTAGAAACTTTTTTGAGAATTGTCAACCCTCTTAAGCCATCTTTTAGCTCAAAATGCTTTAAATGAGGATTTTTTTATATGTGACTTCTTAACTTCTGGGGTTCATATCTGACTCTGACCAAACTTCTATTCTCTATTTCATACTCTAAGAAAAATCAATAAATTTCCCCCAAGGGCCCTGCTAAGCGCTAAAAAGGGCGACTTAGGTTTAATAAGAATACAAAAGACAGCAAACATCTCAATAATTTGAACATTCAAAGGCTATAAAATCATGGAGATATGTCTCAAATGCCTTTGTCTAACCAATTCACATCATTAAATTGATGGTTTAATAAAATCTAGCAATAGAAAACAAAGATTAAGTATAAGTAAAGACCATAAATGATAGATTCTGACTTCACTGATGCCATCTTTTTCTATTTTCATGGAAAAAATAGCAGGTATAAACCATTATGGAGTCCCACTAATATGCTTTCAGACTACATGACAAAGTTTCATATTCAAATTTACTTCTTCTACAAATTTCTTAGATTAATTAAACTTCCTAAAGGTAACTGGGGTAGAAGAGAGGAGAAAACTTTTTTTCTGTTTATTCCTTAATTGCACATGTAATGAGGCAAAACCAAAACAGTGCACCTTGAAATGTGTTTTTCAATGAGACATTTTCCACAGCTATAGTGCTAATGCTTTTGTTGTTATTACTGAATATTGCTTTGTGGTTAATACTTTCACAACCGCAGAAACCACCCTGATCAAAACAGACGTGATGTTCACTGACAGCATCTTTTGCAAATTAAACTTGAATTAGGACAGCCAGGCTACTAGATAATCGATCAGAATATGCTCATTTTATACAGTAAGCATCTCACTAAATTACATAAATGAATATACTAGGTACTTGAAAAATTTTACTCCCAAAGCAAGTTACTTATTTAATATAAGATATACTTTTCGTTTTCAAAAAAGTATGGGGTAACTGATTTTTATTATGGAAATTAATGTTTTTATTTAATCTTTTCTTGAAGGCATTCGTTAGCATTATAACCACATTAGCACTCACTCAATTAGCATGTGGGAGGTCTCATTTGCCACAGTTGAAAATGTCATGTTAAAGTAAGTAAAAGGGTTGACTTTACTGTAGTATGCTACAGCTGGCTTGTATTGGCTCAAGAGTACCAACTGTTACGTTATGAAGAACTTTGTAATCTGGTTGTTAAACACAACAATTATTAAAGTTAAAGTACATAAATACTCAACAAAGGAGGAATACAAGGAAACCTCCTCAACTTAATAAAGGGCATCTATGAGTATTCTATAATTAACATCATACTTAGTGATGACAGACTGAAGCTTTCCCGCTAAGATCAAGAACAAGACAAGGATGTTTGCCCTCATCACTTCTATTCAGTATTGTACTGGAGGTTCTAGCCAGGGCAATTTGGCAAGAAAAAGAAACAAAAAGATCCAAATTAGAAAAGAAGTAAAACTATCTCCATTTGCAGATGATAACAATATTGTTTATAAAATATCTTAAGGAACACACACACACACACACACACACAATGAGAACGAGTAAACAAGTTATGCAAGGTTGCAGGATACAAATTATATGCAAAAATCAATTATATTTTTATACACTAAGCAATGAATAATCCTAAAATAAAATAACAAAAAATTTCCATTTATAATAGCATCAAAAGGAATATAATACTTAGGAAAAAATTTAACAGAAGAAGTGTAAGGCTTGTGCAGTGAAAGCTATAAAGAATGGTAGAAAGAAATTAAAGACTTAAATGAATGGAAAGATATTCTGTGTTCGTGGTTTGGAAAACATAATATTTTTCAGATGACAATACTACCCAAACAACCCTACAGTTTCAACAGAATCCCTATCAAAATCTGTATAGTGAAAAATTAACTTTACCTAAAAAGAGGTCTGGTCTTTGCCCTCAGGTACTGGGAGGTGATCTCTAGGTCCTTGGAATACCCTGCCTGAGAGGAGTGTCTTTGGCTGCCTGGGGCTTTAACCACTGAATAATCTAACACTGTGATTTACAATGGGAACTGTGGGATATGCCTTATCAGTTTTAATCTCTGGAGGATATGGATAATTAAAGTATAGGCTGAGTCTTCAGGAGGGGATGGAGACTAAAGGTCAGCCATGTGAGCAGCATATCATCAAGCCCCAATAAAAACTTTGGACATCAAAAGCTCATGTGAGCTTTCCAGGTTGGGAATTTTGAGGGTTTTGAGTATTGTCACACATCACAGTTGGGAGGAGGTAAGGACACCCAGGATTCCACAAGGAAAAGACAACCAGAAGCTTCATGTTTAGACACTCCCCAAACTTCATCTTATGCATTTCTTCCTTTGGCTTGTTCTAATTTGTATCCTTTGCTATAATATAACTATAATCCTAAGTATAGCACTTTCCTGAATTCTGTGAGCTGTTCTAATGAATGACCAAACCTGAAGGTGGCTGTAGGAGCCCTCAAGTTTATAGCCAGCTGGTCTGATGCTCTTGAAGGTATTTATGTGTAATTTATGTGTATGCTGGATTTATTATATCATGGTGTGGTAATGAAGATCTCTTCCCAACTCCATGTGCAATGATTCACATTGGTACCTTGAAATTCACCATGGTCTATTCTCAATTGACCATAAGAGTATTTATACCATAGAATCAGCAAAACCTATGAATCAGGGCTTAATCTATTGTTTTGTTGATATTGAAACTACTACTAATACAGATTAAACATAAAAGTTTATTGTATCTATGGTCATTACATTTTGAATAGCACAAAAAGCTCAGAAAATATTCTGCCAGTATTTGAAAATTATTTTACAGTTCAGCAAAGAAATTGCTGGCATTATTGACAAAAGAGTAAATTTCCAGCATATGGCCTCATTGTTTCACTTTCATATCACTCATTATTGTAAATGAAAATATCAACCAATAGTCATGTCAGAACCACACTAATTCACCACCTGCAACCATAACTTGGCTACATAAACAAGAATTTGGAAAAAAAATCAACAAGAGCATTCTGTAAGAATCAGTTGGCTACTATGGAATTTACAATAAAAAGTACTGTATAATTTATTATTAACTGTGAATTGTGTGCTACACATCTTTTATGTCAGAAAATATGTAATAAACTTGAGTACATATGTATATGCACACTTTTTTTTTGAGATCCAGTTGTTAATTCATTTACCAGCACACTACTGATTTTAGTGTTATTATCCTCAAGGAAATAGGTCTAGTCATTTGACAAACAATTGTACAGTAAGTCTAATTACACAATTGGCTTTAATAAATTCTAGACATAGAAGTAAGGTTTACAAGTAAAATATTCCCTCTTTCAACCTCCAAGGTCACCATTATTTCATAAAAAATGATATGGACCAGTTCTGCAATGACTCCAGCCTACTCTTTATAGACACACTGCAGAGTTTATTTGGGCTTTTTAAACATGTGCACTTGGCATACGTGCTTCAATTACAAGAATGTTCTATCTCTTTCAGATACTCCAAAGGACTACATATCCTTTGCAGGAACCCAAAATGACTGAGTCATAAATACCATAAGGCATTTCTGAAGTCTCTTAACTCATTTCTCTTAGCTCTTGCTCAGCCACGATTCCAACCTAACTCAAAACTCTTGGCTCTACCACCCACCAGCAGGCCACAATCAACCACAGGATCCCCCAGGGCCTGCAGCCAGCTGCCCCAGAACCCCCCCAGGCCTACCCACCAGTGGGCCAGCACCAGGCCCAAACCACAGAGCCGTGGAGCCAGCCATCCTGGGACCTTGCCCCGCCTATCAGCAGTCTGGCAGCAGCCCTAGGACTCTCCAGCCCATGCAGGAAGCTACACCAGGACCCAGCCCTGCCTTCCCATGGCTGGCAGCTTCCACACAAGGAAAGACCTGGCAATAAATACAGAACCAGCCTTTTCTACCAGCACGTTCACAGTAGCGGGCCCCACCACAACAGAAGGGTCCATTCAGCCCACATAGGGGGCACCCCTAAATCATACAGCTCTGGTAACCAGAAGGGAGTGTGCTGCTGGGCCCTGTATGACATCTCCCACATAACACCACTTCTCCAAGATGGGGAAACATAACCCACCTACCCCGTACATACAAATAAATATAGAGAATTAGGCAAAATGAGGCAACAAAGGAATACTTTCCAAACAAAGGAACAAGACAAAACTCCAGAAGGAAAACAAAGTGAAATGGAGATAACCAATCTACCCGATAAAGAGTTCAACATAATGATCATAAAGACGCTCAACAAACTCAGAAGAAAAGATGAACATGGCAAGAAATTTAACAAAGAGTTAGAAAATATGAAGAAGGACCAAACAGAGTTGCAGAATACAATAACTGAAATAAAAATTACATTAGAAGGAGTCAGCAGTAGATTAGATGATACAGAGGAACAAATCAGCAAACTAGAAGACAGAGTGGTGGAAATTACCCAGGCAGAACAGAAAAAAGAATTTTTAAAAATGAGGACAGTTTAAGAGACCTTTGGGATAACAGCAAGCATACTAACATTTGCATTAGGGTTCCCAGAGAAGAAGAGAGGAAGAAAAAAAGGGACAGAGAACTTATTTGACACAAAAATACCTGAAAACTTCCCTAACCCAGGGAAGGAAACAAACATCCAGGCCCAGCACAGAGAGCCCCAACAGGATCAACCCAAAGAGAACCACACCAAGACTTTAATTAAAATGGCAAAACTTAAAGAGAGAGTATTAGAAGCAGCAAGGGAAAAGCAACTAGTTATGTACAAGGGAACTCCCGTAAGATTGTCAGCTGACTTTTCAGCAGAAGCTTTGCAGGCAAGAAGGGAGTGGCATGATACCTTCAAAGTGATGAAATGAAAAACCCTACAACAAAGATATTCTACCCATGAAGGCTATCACTCAGATTTGAAAGAGAGAGAGACTGTTACAGATAAGCAAAAGCTAGAAGAGTTCAGCACCACTAACTGGCTTCACACAAAATGGTTAAAGGGACTTCTCTAAGAAGAAAAGACCACAACTACAAATATGAAAACTACAAAAGGAAAAATCTCATTGGTAGAGGCAAATACACATAAAGGTAGTAAATCAACCACTTATAAAGCTAAATCATACAGCTCTTTTTTACTACTTTAGTACTTTTAGTATTTTTTACTAATTTTAGTAGTAAAAAGGCAAAATAGTAAAATCATCTATATCCGAAATAAGTAGTAAAGAGATACACAAAACAAAAAGATGTAAAATATGACATCAAAAACATCAAACAGGGTGGGGGAGTAAAAACGCAGGGTTGTTAGAATGTGTCTGAAATTAAGAGATCAACTAAAAATAATTACATATATCTATGATACACAAAAAACAAAAAAGAAAAAGGAATCCAAACTTAACACTAAGATGGTCATCAAATAACAAGGGAAGAGAGCAAAGAAGAAAAAAAACGAAAAAGCACTACAAAAACAAATATAAAGGGAGAAACTGACAGTATCACCATAATAGTAGGGAACTTTAACACTACACTTACATCAATGGACAGATCATCCAGACAGAAAATCAATGAGGAAACATTGGCCATAAAAGACATGTTAGATCAGATGGCTGTAATAAGTATATATGGAACATTCCATCCAAAACTAGCAGAACACACATTCTTTTCACATTGTATTGTACATTGAACATTCTCCAGGACAGATCACATGCTAGGCCACAAAACAAATCTCAGTAAACTTAAGAAGGCTGAAATCATATCAAGCATCATTTCTGACCACAACACTATGATATAGAAATCAACTACAAGAAAGAAAATTTGCAAGGAAAACAAACACATAGAGGCTAAACAATATGCTACTAAGCACCAATAGGTCGCTGAAGAAATCAAAGATAAAATTAAATAATACCTGGAAACAAATGAAAATGGAAGCACAACAATGCAAAATCTATGGGATGCAGTAACAGCAGTTCTAAGAGGGAAGTGTACAGCATTACAAGCCTACCTCAGGAAACAAGAAAAATCGCAAATAAACAACCAAAACTTATACCTAAGGAACTAGAAAAAGAAGAACAAACAAAACCCAAAGCTAATAGAGAGAAAGAATAAATATAAGATCAGAAAAAATGAAATAGAGACTGAAAAAAAAAAACAATAGAAAAGATCAATGAAACCTAACAACTGACTCTATGAAAAGACAAACAAAATAGATAAACCTTTTGCCAGACTCATCAAGAAGAAGAGGGCCCAAATTTTAAACATCACAAATAAAAAAAGTTATAATCAACACCACAGAAATACAAAGGATGATAAGAGGTGATGATGAACAATTATAAGCCAACAAATTGGACAACCTAGAAGAAATGGATAAATTCCTAGATACGTACAATCTCCCAATGCTAAATCAGGAAGAAAGAGAAAACCTGAACAGATCAGTTACCAGGAATAAATTAAATCAGTAATTTAAAAAAAAAACTCCCAACAAACAAAGTCCAGGACCAAATGGCTTCACAGGTGAATTTTACCAAAAATTTAAAGAAAAGTTAACACCTATCCTTTTCAAACTATTACAAAAAATTCAGGAAAAACGTTTCCAATCTCATTCTACAAGGCCAGCATCATCCTGATACAAAAATCAGACAAAAACACCCCAAAAAAAGAAAATTACAGGTCAATATCCTTGATGAACACAGTGCACAAATCCTCAACAAAATATTAGCAAACCGAGTTCAACAATACATTAAAAGGATCATACACCATGATAAAGTGGGATTTATCCCAGGAATTATGGATGATTTATTATTTGCAAATCAATCAATGTTATACACCACATTAACAAATTGAAGAATAAAAATCATGTGATTCAATTGCTGAGCCTGCGCGTCTGGAGCCTGTGCTCCACAACAAGAGAGGTCGTGATAGTGAGAGGCCCGCGCACCGCGATGAAGAGTGGCCCCCACTTGCCGCAACTAGAGAAAGCCCTCGCACAGAAACAAAGACCCAACACAGCCATAAATAAATAAATAAATAAACAAATAAAATTTTTTTAAAAATCATGTGATTATCTCAAAAAATGCAGAAAAAGCTTTTGACAAAATCCAACATCAATTCATGTAAAAACTCTCAACAAAAATGGGTATAGAAGAAACATACCTCAACATAATGAAGGCCATATATGACAAGCCTATGGCCAATATCACACTCAACAGTGAAAAGTTGAACGAATTTCCTCTAAGAGCAGGAACAAGACAAGGATGCCCACCCTTGCCATAGTATTCAACATAGTACTGGAAGTCCTAGCCACAGTAATTAGACAAGAAAACAAAATAAAAGGAATCCAAACTGGAAAGGAAGAAGTAAAACTGTCACTGTTTACAAATGACCTGACACTATAAATAGAAAATACTAAAGACACCACCAAAATAATATTGGAACTAACATATGAATTCATAAAGTTGCAGGATACAAAATCAACATACAGAAATCTGTTGCATTTTTATACAATAACAATGAACTAACAGAAAAAGAAATTAAGAAAACAATCCCATTTACAACTGTACCATAAAGAATAAAATATCTAGGGATAAATCTAAGTAGGTAAAATACCTGTACTTGGAAAACTTGTAAGATGCTGATGAAAGAAATTGAAGATAACATTAAAAAATGGAAAGATATGGTATTGGAAGAATTAATAATGTTAAAATGAGCATACTGTCCAAGGCAATCTACAGATTCAATGCAATTCCTATCAAAATACCAATGGCATTTTCCAGAGAACTAAAACAAGTAATTCTAAAATTGTATAGAACCACAAAAGACGCTGAATAGCCAAAACAATCTTGAGAAAGAACAACAAAGCTGGAGGTATCATGCTCCCTGATTTCAAACTATACTAAAAAGTTACAGTAATCAAAACAGTATGGTACTGGCACAAAAACAGACACATAGGTCAATGGAACAGAATAGAGAGCCCAGAAATGAACCCACACTTAAATGGGCAATTAATTTACAACAAGGGAGCAAGAATATACAGTAGGGAAAAGACAGCCTCTTCAATAAATGGTATTGGGAAAACTGGACAGCTACAAGCAAAAGAATCAAACTGGACTACTTTCTCACACCATATATAAAAATAAATTCAAAATGGATTAAGGGCTTAAATATAAGTCCTGAAAACATAAAACTCTCAGAAGAAAACACAGTATGCTCTTTGATATTGGTCTTAGAAATATTTTTTTTTGGCTCTGTCTCCTAGATAAGGGAAACAAAAGCAAAAATCAACAAATGGGACTACATCAAACTAACAAGCTTTTGCACACTGAAGGAAACTATCAACAAAAATGAAAAGACCACCTACCAAATGGGAGAAGATATTTGCAAATGATACATCTGATAAGGGGTTAATATCTAAAATATACAAAGAACTCATACAGCTCAACATCAAAAACACAACCAACCAGATTGAAAAAATTGGCAGAGGACCTGAATATTTTTCCAAGGAAGACATACAAATGGTCAACAGACACATGAAAAGATGCTTGACATCACTTATCATCAGGGAAATGCAAATCAAAACCACAATGCGATAATCACCTCACACTTGTCAGACTGGTATTACCAAAAATACGACAAATAACAAGTATTGGTGAGGATGTGAAGAAAAGCGAATCCCCGTGCACTGTTGGTGGAAATGTAAATTGATGCACTCACTATGGAAAACAGTATGGATGATCCTCACCAAATTCAAAATAAAACTACCATACAATCCAGCAATTTTACTTCTAAGTATTTTTCCAAAGAAACCAAAAACACTAATCCAAAAACATATATTCACCCCTATGTTCATTGCAGCATTATTCACAATAGCCAAAATATGGAATCAACCTAAATGCCCATCAGTAGATGAATGGAAAAGAAGATGTGGTGTGTGTATGTGTATATATATTTATACATATGTATATATATATGAATATCACTCAGCCATTAAAAAAAAAGAAGAATGAAATCTTGTAGCCTGCGACAACATGGATGGACCTAGAGGGTATTATGCTAAGTGAAATAAGTCAGTGACAGAAGGAAAAATACCATATGATTTCACTTATATGTGGAATCTGAAAAACAAAAGAAGAAACATAATAAAACAGAAACTGAATCAAGGATACAACGAACAAACAAGTAGCTGCTAGAGGAGAAAGGGGTGGGGGAATGAGTGAAATAGGTAAGGAAGATTAAGAGGTATAAACTTGCTGTTACAAAATAAATGTCACTGGGATAAAATGTGCAGAGTGGGGAATATAGTCAATAATAATGTAACAACTTCGCATGGTGACAGATGGTAATAAGACTTATTACAGTGATGATTTTGTAATGTATAGAAATAATAAATCACTATATTGTACACCAGGAAATATCATGGTGTTGTAGGTCAACTATAATTCAAAAAAGAAAAAAGAAAAACAAAAAAACAAACTCCTGGAAAAAGAAATCAGATTTGTGGTTACCAGAGACCAGGGATGAAGAGAGGGGGGATTTGATTAAGGTGGTCAAAAGGTACAAACTTTCAGTTATAACATAAATAAGTACTAGGGATGTAATGTACAACATGATTAACATAATTAACATTGCTGAATGTTATATATGAAAGTTAAGAGAGTAAGTCATAAGAGTTCTCATCACAAGGAAAAATTATTTTTTCTTTTCCTTTTGTACCTACATGAGATGATAGATGTTCACAAAGCTTACTGTGGTAATCATTTCATGATGTATGTACACAAATCATTATGCTGTGTACATACCTTAAACTTATACAGTGCTGTATGTCAATTATATCTCAGTAAAACTGGAAGAAGAAAAATAAAAATAAATAAATAAAATATATTTCAAACAAACAAACTCTTGGCTCCACTTCTTATCACTAATCCTAATCTTAATCCCAGGTTTTGGACTGGAATATAACCTAATTTCCATTGCAGTTGACTTAATTCTCCATAGGATACCTGGGCATGAACTTGCCCTTCTGGCTTTCCCCTTCTAGAATTCACACGTATCAGCTTCTCCCAAAATCTAACCCTGACTTGAGTGTACTGTAAAACAGAAGTTCTATTTACACCTCTGATGCATCTGTAAGCATTCCCAAGGCCTAGGGTTTTCTCTAGGGTTTTTCCCCCAACCGAAATTGATTTGAACATCATTTTTAAAAGGATTCAGAAAACTGCCTCCTACTCTGTTCTAATGTAACTCCCTGCTATCGCAACCTGGAATGCCATTATTTGTCTATTTCAGTTTTCAAAGAAGAGTTTAGCTCTTTATAAATTATGAAAAATCAGTGCACTTTGAAATCATCTGTTCTTTGCTTTCCTTCCTACTTAAATAAAGAGGAAACATATTTCTTTCTCCCACAGTGGATAAACTACTTCTTATTGTTCGATTCCTCTATTGCTCTGTAACACTTTATACCATTTCTTGACTTAACCTAATTCTTGCACTTACTTCTCCTTTGAAACAAAGTGACACTATTTTATATGGTATTTTATATAGTATATTTCTCCCAAGAATTTCAAATTATTTTATCATTAATACAATATTTAGTTTTCTTATCCCTTCAGCAGAGAATAGTTCAGGTTGTCCTCAAAGTAGAGGGATGCCCTTAGAAAAGGTATCCACTTACTGCAACAGTAAGTGGAAAACAAAAAAGTTTTTGTCTTGTTGAAGATCATAAATCTCTCAAGGAACTGAGATTATTAGCAACCTGTAGAGATTAAGGTCAAAGAAACATAATAGAAACAAGGAAGAGGGAAAAAAATGAAGTCCCTAGAAAATAGTAAAAGCTTGCCTTTCTTGGGTTTTCACCTGATAAGCAGACAACAGACTGTTTTAATACATTCACTTATTACTGACCTTTAGAAACATTCATCTTCATGCACATTAGAAACACATAATGAAATTAGTATTTAGAGATTGTTATGAGAATAGGTCAAGTTAGTCACAAGCATATTTTCATTTTTGTTCACTGTGTTTTCTGCCACAGCATTTTACAAGGCAATGTGTACTGCCTTCAAGAAAATGCTGCAATGCCTTGACCTTTTTGTCACTTTCCCCCTCATCTGGAGGTAAGCATCAGTAAGCATGGTGCATACTGCAGTTAGGCATATGATAAACATAAGTTCTGTTGGAATAGTCAAGAGAGAAGAAATTGGGACCTTTCCCACTCATCCAAACAGGTAGGAGACCTTTAGATCTGGGTAGCCTGTACGTTTTTAAAAGCTGCTCAAGCAAGACCAGGGAGTAAAAATTGTTGAAGCAGCGGCTACCATTTTTCCTCACAATCAGTCCTTGACTACTATTTGATATTTATAACTGTGTGCACGAATTACTTTGATATGTATTAAAGAACAAAAATCTCTCCAGGTTTTTCTAACGTACAGCCAAATTTGAAAACTATTCAATGGATATGGTTGTTTCCCCCAATCCTGGGATACTGCTAACTCCTCCCCAAACTTTCCCAGGGAATAGTTGGTCTGCCTTTATTTTCTCTGTTAATGAGAAACAAGTTATTTAAAAAAATTTTTTTTCATACTGTTGCAGAATAAACAGAATTGTCACTTAGGTTTCCCAATTCACATAAGCTGATTATGGAATCAGTACTTTTGACAGTTCTATCATGTATCCTACAGTTCCTGTGGGAAGTTGGAGGACATAAAATACACTGATGTTTATCACATATGGCTGTATGGTCACAGGTCTTTATCTGCACTGAAGCGTTACTAAGAGCAGGGGAAGTGTCTTTTATCTCTGAATCCCCAGTCTAAATAGGAGATGCCATGCAATTTTTAATCCTTATTTATTTGATAAGTAAATGAATAATGTATTTTAAGATATAGGAAAGTAGTGATTATTCATTGCATCTCCTTGCACACTCCACAGTACTTAACACAACAAATTTGTTGCTTGTTTAACGACTATAAGATACAGATAAAGGTTAATTATTATTTTATGTATTTGAAAGGTGCCTTAGGAAAGAGGGAACCTTGATCAAATCAGAAGTTCTTTAATTTTTTTGAATTACAGACTCTTTAGAATCTGATGGGGCTTCGCTGGTGGCACAGTGGTTAAGAATCCGCCTGCCAATGCAGGGAACATGGGTTCAAGCCCTGGTCCGGAAAGATCCCACATGCCCTGGAGCAACTAGGCCCGTGTGCCGCAGCTACTGAGCCTGAGCTCTGGAACTTGCGAGGCACAACTGCTGAGGCCCACGTGCCTAGAGCCCATGCTCTGCAACAGGAGAGGCCACCACAGTGAGAGGCCCACGCACTGCAACGAGGAGTGGCCCCCACTCGCCACAACTGCGGAGGGCCTACACGCAGCAGCGAAGACCCAATGTAGCCAAAAATAAATAAATAAATGTATTTTTTAAAAACATCTGATGAATGCTTTGCACCTGTCTCACAGCCTCCATACCCTCCAAAGTGTACATACATTTTGAGGGGATCTGAAATTTAAGCCCCCCAAAACCATCACAGCCTTTAGGTTAAGAACCACTAGAATGGGACTTCCCTGGTGGCACAGTGGTTAAGAATCCACCTGCCAATGCAGGGGACATAGGTTCGAGCCCTGGTCTGGGGAGATCCCACATGCTGCGGAGCACCTAAACCCGTGCACCACAACTACTGAGCCTGCACTCTAGAGCTTACGAGCCACAAATACTGAGCCCACACGCCACAACTACTGAAGTCCGTACGCCTAGAGCCCGTGCTCCACAACAAGAGAAGCGTCTGCAATGAGAAGCCCACGCACCGCAATGAAGAGTAGCTCCCGCTCGCTGCAACTAGAGAAAGCCCACGTGCAGCAACGAAGACCCAACACAGCCAAAGATAAATAAACAAACAAACAAACAAATAAACAAACCACTGGACCAATAAGTGAAATAGAATCTGTAATTTTAAAAAAGTTCCCTGCAAACAAAACCAGACTTCCCAGCTTCACTGGGAAATTCTACCAAACATACAAGGAAGAACTTACACCTATCCTTCTCAAACTATTCCAAAAGATTGAAGAGGAGGAAACACTCGCAAATTCATTCTGTGAGGCCACTGTCACCCTGACACAGAAAATAGACAGACACTACAAGAAAAGAAAATTATAGGCCATTATCTTTGATGAATATAGATGCAAAAATCCTCAAAAAAATATTAGCAAACCAAATCCAACAGTACATAAAAAGGCTCATACACCACAATGAAACTGGATTCATTCCAGGGTTATAAGGATGGTTGAACATATGCAAATCAGTCAACATGATACACGAAATTAACAAAAGGGAAGACAAAAACTACATGATCATCTCAACAGATGAAGAAAAGGCATCTGACAAAATTCAACATCCATTCATGATAAAAACTCTCACGAAAGTGGGTACAGAGGGAACATATCTCAACATAATAAAAGCCATTTATGATAAATCCACAGCCAATAATACTTAACAGTGAAAAGCTGAAAGCCTAATCATGAAATTCAGGAATAAGACAAGGATGCCAACTCGCACCTCTTCTCTTCAACATAGTATTAGAAGCCCTAGCCACAGCAATCAGACAAGAAAAAGAAATGAAAGGTATCCAAATTGGAAGGGAAGAGGTAAAACTGTCACCATTTGCAGATGACATAATACTCTATATAGAGAACCCTAAAGTCTCCACACAAAAACTATTAGAACTAATAAATGAATTCAGCAATATAGCAGGATACAGGATTAATATACAGAAATCTGTTGCATTTTTTTTACACTAACAATGAACTATCAAAAGAGAAAGTAAAAAACAATTCCATTTAAAATCATGTAAAAAAAAAAAACAAAAAACCTAGAAATAAACTTAACCAAGGAGGTGAAAGACCTATATACTGAAAACTATAAAACACTGATAAAGGAAGCTGAAGATGATACAAAGAAATGGAAAGATATCCCATGCTCTTGGATTGGAAGAGTTAATATTGTTAAATATTAACTCTTGGCCATTAAATATTAAATATTGGCCATACTACTCAAAGCAATCTATAGATTTAATGCAATGCCTATCAAAATACTCATGATATTTTTCATACAACAAGAATGAATAATCCTAAAATTTATATGGAACCACAAAAGACCAAGAATTGCCAAAGCAATCCTGAGGAAAAAGAACAAAGCTGGAGGCACAATTCTTCCAGAGTTCAGACAATACTACAAAGCTACAGTTATCAAAACAGTATGGTACTGGCACAAATACAGACATACGGATCAATGGAACAGAATTGAGAGCCCAGAAATAAACCTACACACCTACAGTCAATTAATCTATGACAAAGGAAGCAAGAATATACAATGGAGAAAAGACAGTCTCTTCAGCAAGTGGTGTTAGGAAAGCTGGACAGCCACATGTAAATCAAAGAAATTAGAACACTCCCTCATACCATATAGAAAAATTAACTCAAAACGGTTTAAAGACCTAAATATAAAACATAATACCATAAGACGCCTAGAAGAGAATGTAGGCAAAACACTCTAAGACACAAATTATGGCAATATTTTCTTAAAGCAGTTTCCCAAGGCAAGATAAATAAAAGCAAAAATAAACAAATGGGACCTAATTTAACTTAAAAGCTTTTGCACAGCAAAGGAAAACATTAACAAAACGTAAAGACAGCCCACAAAATGGGAGAAAATATTTGCAAACAATGTGACCGACAAGGGGTTAATTTCCAAAAAATACAAACAGCTCATACAACTCAATATCAAAAAACAAACAAAAAACAAACAACCCAATCAAAAAATGGGCAGAAGACCTAAACAGACGTTTCTCCAAAGAAGACATACAGATGGCCAACAGGCACATGAAAGGATGCTCAACATCACTAATTGTTAGAGAAATGCAAATCAAAACCACAATGAGGTATCACCTCACACCAATCAGAATGGCTATCGTCAAAAATCTATAAGTAATAAATGCTAGAGAGGGTGTGGAGAAAAGGGAACCCTCCTACACTGCTGGTGGGAATGTAAATTGGTGCAGCCACTATGGAAAAGAGTACAGGGTTTCCCTAAAAAAATAAAAATAGAGCTACCAGATGATCCAGCAATCCCCAATCCTGGGTATATATCCAAAAAAAGAGAAAACTCTAATTTGAAAAGATACATGCACCCCAATGTTCATAGCAACACTACTTACAATGTTCATAGCAACACTACTTACAATAGCTAAGACATTGAAACAACCCAAGTGCCCATTAACAGATAATTGGCTTAAGAAGATGTGGTATATATATATATATATATATATATATATATATATATATACATACACACACACACACACACACACATATACATATATATATAATGGAATATTACTCACCCATAAAAAGAAGAATGAAATATTGCCATTTTCAGCAACATGGATGGACCTAAAGAATATTATACTCAGTGGAGTAAATCAGAAAGAGAAAAACAAATACTATATGATATCTCTTATATGTGGAATCTAAGAAACAATACAAATGAATCCATATACAAAACAGAAACAGACTCACAGACATAGAAGACAAACCTATGATTAGAACGAGGAAGGGAGGGACAAATTAGGAGTATGGGATTAACAGATACAAACTACTATACATAAAATAGATAAGCAACAGGGATTTACTATATAGCACAGGGAATTACATTCAATATCTTGTAATAATGTATAATGAAATGTAACCTGAAAAAAAAAAGAAATGAATCACTATGCTGTACACATGAAACTAATACAACATTGTAAACCAACTATACTTGAATTAAAAAAAAAAAGAGAGACAGAGAACGACTAGACCAGGTCATCTCAAAGAACTTCTAGCTCTAAAACGATCCATAATCCCTAACAAAGGATGGCCATGCTTGCCTATATCAAGTCCCAAGAGGAACTCAAGAGACTCAACAAATAGAAATGTGAAAGGCAGTCGCTTCCAAGACAGAAACTTCTCTGACAAAGTTTGGGACTCTCTGGAGGTAAGTGTCTCTCTGCAAAAAGGTTATTTATGTCCTCAGGCCTAGATCAGCTGTTTGTACAAGGCTGGTAGAGGAGAAGCATGTTTGCCTCAGGAGTTTATTGCAGGCAAATTATCCCTGGAAAATACTGCTGGGGAAAATGCTGACCAAACAACATCTATATTTACACAGTTAGATATTCATTAAAGCAGAAAATGACCACTAAATTTAGAGAGATGCTAAGTGCCAGATTCAAGAACAGACCAATGCAGAAAACTTGGTTCAAATTTGCCCCCAAAGTGTGACAGGGATAAGTTGAGTTCCATGGCAATCACTTTTCCCAGGTGACCCTGACTGTAAGAATGTCAAATGTACCCCACAGGAAGCAAGTTTTGTTTTTGCCTAGGGAACATAAGGAGAAGGTCAGATGGTAGGATTTTGATCAAGAGCAGTAGCCGTTATGTCTGAACAGTGAGTTCACTCTTGATATTACAATGCACCCCAATGAGGATAATCATTTAGTAGCTTATAGTCTGTATTATTTTGATATAAAATGTGACCAAACTGCATTCACAAAGCCCACTTTGTGAAATAGGAAGTAGTTTTCTTTGTATGAAGACTAGTTGAACTTAGATTTGAGAATATGCAGAGAAAGGGGGGACTGGCTTATCTCCATTCTTATATAAGATAAGCCCAGGGAGGTAGGTAACTTTCCCAAGGTCATAAAATCAAGCAAGAAAGTTCCAAAACCTAATTCGTCAAACTCTTGTTACTCATACTGTGATTTGCGGTGCAGCTGCAGTAGCAGCATCTGGTTGCTTGTTGGAAATGCAGAATTTCAGGCCCCAAGCCGGTTCTGCTGAAACTTATTCCGCATCCTAACAAGAGCCACAGTGACGTGTATGCATTAAATGATGTGTACACTTGAGAAGCACTGCACCAAAAAATGTGCCTTCCTTAATGCAGCCGCATTCTTTTTTTTTTTTTTTAACATCTTTATTGGAGTATAATTGCTTTACAATGGTGAGTTAGTTTCTGCTTTATAACAAAGTGAATCAGTTATACATATACATATTTTCCCATATCTCCTCCCTCTTGCGTCTCCCTCCCTCCCACCCTCCTTATCCCACCCCTCTAGGTGGTCACAAACCACCGAGCTGATCTCCCTGTGCTATGTGGCTGCTTCCCACTAGCTATCTATTTTACGTTTGGTAGTGTATATATGTCCGTGACACTCTTTCACTTTGTCACAGCTTACCCTTCCCCCTCCCCATATCCTCAAGTCCGTTCTCTAGTAGGTCTGTGTCTTTATTCCCGTCTTACCCCTAGGTTCTTCATGACCTTTTTTCTTATTGTTATGATGATAGTTTGGGAAGCAGGATTGAGGAAAAGAATATTTATTTGAGAGATGAGAGGAGAGGTGGTAGAAATGTATGATTTGGAAAGCTCTAGACACTTTTTGAAGGGTGCTGGAAGATAGGAGACAAAGTGAATTATGGGAGCCTTGGACCCTGAGAGTACCACTGTCTCTGAAGCAAATAAGAGAAGATTCTGCAGCTGGGAGAGGAAAGCAAAAATTGAAGGAAGGGACTAAAAGTAAATTACCCCTTCTCTTCAGTTTCCTCTACAGGTCCATCATTAGGAATACAAATGCATTTCAATACTAGCCTTTAAAAAAACCTAGAAAGAGACGTCAATGTCTACTTACTCATAATCCAAGTCACTCCAAAGCACAAACAATCTGCTTTCTTCTGGTACTTGCAACTGATATTTGGAATGATGACCCTATAGCACTTAAAATCTAGAGACGAGTTCATCTGAGTTTTGTGTATAGCGTAATTTCAGTTCTGAGTAAGTTTTACTTCATTTTAATTCTTGAAAAACAGATAGTTCATATGTGATGGCTTCATTTATTTTTAGCTAATTAAAATCCTAAAAGCTGAACAAATCCCACAATTATCCTCAAGGTATGAGGGATCTTAAAGTCACGTATGTAATGTCTGAATCCTCCAGATATCTCTGCTCATTGCTGGGTCCCAGAACCGAGAAGAGTGCTTGACATCGAATAGGTACTCAGTAAATATCTGCTGAATGAATGAGTAAATCCCTTGCAAGCTGTCTTCCTTCCAGCTTCTCCTGAACTGGAAACTCAGAGACCCATTACTTAGTGGGAAGGTATGCTTATTAGATAGTCTTTCCTTACACTCTACTAAATCCTACCTTCCTGCAATTCATATCCAATCACTCTGGTTCAGAAGAGAACAAATCTGCTTCCTCTTCTACATGACTGCCCTTCAGCTGTAAGCAATTACAGTGCTTTTCCAATCTACACATATATTACTTTCGGATTATTTTCATCTCTGTACATAATGCATTTGACTCACATTTGAAGTTCATGGTCAACTTTTGCCACAAGTTTTCTATGCCTTCTTCATAACTGCCTCAAAATATGGATGGAATTCATATTCAAATCACAATCAAGGAGTTTTGGGGGCTTTGGGTTTCATGATGAATGGTTTCTAGTTGTTCTTTATAAAAGACAATGGGGCAGAGGACAAGGATGAATGATCAATGGAAAAGTATTTTAAGGCACTTATTGTAAAAGGCTGCCCAGCCCATTCACCTCTCCCTTTTTCCCCTCCTACCCCTTCAGGTACAGTTAAAAAGAACCTCACTGATTCCAATTCCCTGAGTTCAGTTTTCAGGGAGGCATATTATGATTGATTTCACCATGGACTAACAGAAAAGAAAAACCCACTGGGTCTTCCCATTGTGTCGACTTGGTCTCACTGTGAGGCTCCGTTTATTCCAGCAGACAGGTACTTGACCTTCGCAGGTCCTTAAAACACTTAGCATTCTGCCTAACAACTCCAGCAAAGGCATTTCACCTGAGGACCTCAGCACTGTGAGAGAAAACAGAATCGCAAGTATGCTCTGGGAGGTGGTTTCAAAACAAGCCTGTGAAAATGTGGCGGGGGTGGGGGATGAAAGAGGGGAAAGAAAAAAGGCAGGGAAGGAGGGCAATAGTGAAAATATGCAGAAATAAATAGATACAATGAGAATGGAAGAGGGAGCAAAAGTGGGGATCTTTTAGAGAGTAAGGAAGAGGTGAAGGAAAAGCCAGGAAGTGGGGAGCTTCAGTCTGAGGAAAGATGGAGAGTGATGGAATCTACTGCAGAGAGAGGAGATGGGGAGAGGTGAACAGAGAAGTCTGTACCATTTTCCAACCTTCTACATGCAGTCAGCACTGACAGCATATGAAGAAGTGAAAGACAAAAATTGATAGTCCTAAATAGCACTGATTATTGGAAGATCAGAAATAAAGACCCACATAAATCATATATCTAACCTTTCATTTTACAGGTAAGGAATCATAGACTTAGAGAATGGAAGTTTCTCAACTCAGCTAGCAGCTGATTGGTACTGGATCTGAGATAATAAATGCCTCACCTAAAAAGTTGTTTGTTGACAGAATTTATAGTCTTTTTCTAGCCTTTTTGAAAATGACAAAAGCTATATGCCAAGCCTACATAAAAAATCTTTTAGAATGTAAACTATGGCCACATATTGTGACTAACTTACTGCTGTGTGGAACCAGATGCTTCCTCATAACAGTTGTGATATAGGATATATATAAAAAGAACTAGCACCACCATCCCCTTTTCCTAAGTCTGCAGAATTCTCAAATCAAATAAGGACCCATATCAGAGATGGAAATAGTCCTATAATAAGCAATAATTTCCCCTTCCCTGATCTTAAGTTAGCCAGCTAACCATTAGGCCTTCTAAATATGATGCTTCAGCAGGAATCAGCTAACGACACTTTTTTTTTTTTCCACCTCAAGATAAGCAGCTCTGCACTATGCTAGGAAATCTCACTCAGCTCTATTCAGGGAAATTGAGGTCAGATGAAATATAAACCTCCTTTGGCACATTAAAAAAAATAAATAAAGCATTTTTAAGTAAGTTTAATCACAAGGTTTAATATCAGCCATTTCCACACATTGGTATAGCTCCTACACACTGCTTTGAACAAACATTTCTTTTAATGTAATCTGAAATCTTCAAATGCAGAATTAAATTCCACCCTAGCTAATCAGGCAGAGAAAGGCTGCTGTTGAGGCAAGGAATTAGATAAATATCTTTCTGTTAAGCCATAATCATTTGCAGAATTTCTCACCCAAGAGATGGGGGTTGATTTTTACTGACAATTTTGATGTAGTGATAACTAGTGTTTCATGGATTCTTTTAATACAAGTTCTTTGCTTCAATTTAGTCAGTGGAAAAACAAGTACTAATAATCTTCTGGGTCAGAGTGCTTAGCCAGGTGAGCTATTTCCCAGAATCATTAGAAAACTCTAGCCTTACAGGAAGCCACTTTGTATGCAAGGGGATAAGTGTATGCAAGTGCAAATGGATAAGTACATTCATGCTTCCTTATCCAAAAAAAAAAAAAAAAAAAGAAGGCTACAGCAGGGGTGAGCAAACTATTTCCTGTAAAGGGCCAGATAGTAAATAGTTTAGCCTGTGAAGTCCATACACTTGTTACTGTAACTACTTAACTCTGCCACAGTAGCTTGATAGCAGCCATAATGTATAAACAAATGGGCATGGCTGTGTTCTAATAAAAGTTTATTTATAAACACAGGCAATGGGCTAGATTTGGTCTGCAGACTGGGCCATCGTTTGCCAACCTGGGCTGAAGGGTTAGCAACTTCTCAAACTAGATCTCTAGAGGCCCACTGGGTAGAAATTGCAAAATCTCATGTTTGGAAGGACCTTCACACAGCAATCATATCAACTGTGCATTAACTTACTCAAATTCAACTTTACATGCTATGAGTTCAAAAAGACAGATAGGAAGAGGAAAAAATTAACAATTCAAATACTACAGACAATTAACCTACCACTCTACTTAGTTTAACCTATGACTGGTGAGGAAGAAAGATCTGAGGAAAGAGGGGAGAAATGTCACATTTCCTTAATCACTCACCTTTCCTGATTCTTGCCCCTCTGAAGTTCCGGAGGAATTCTGAAACTCACCAGATCTTTCATCACATGAGCACCTTGCCCTACAGAGTGATGTTCTAGCTGTAGCATTTAAAGACCCTATTTTACTTTCTTACTACGGCACTAACAAATTACTTAATCTGCAGCCCAACTTAAAAAAAACACCAAGGCTGGAGGGGAAAGGAGAAGCAATGAACTAGCTGAGAGAGTTTGTGGCTCTCTATAACGGTGTCTTCATAATCGATTTCCAAGGGTTACTATAATTAATGACCTTAAAATCTACCCCAGCATAAGATAAAATGCCAGTACACCTAGCCCAGCCCTATTCAATGCTTGAAATCCCTTTAGCACATCCCCACACAGTTCACTGAGCCTATGATAAAATACCTACCATAAGAGGAAACTAATGACTTCTGGAGGTGACACATTCCTTCCTTGAACCATTTCATTAGGAATTTCTTCCTCAGATTGAGCTAAAATATTTATCTTCCCAAAGCTTTGCAGGTACTATGGATAATCCCCAAACAGGAAGCAACTGTTCCCACTTGGCACCATTGAAATCTATGGCCACATTCAATCATTTTGAAATTTTGCTAATAATGCAATTTTGGGTGAGGAAGACCAGGTGGTCCTCACATATGGGGTTGCTGCCTTGCCTATAGGTTTGCAGTGCTACTTGGTGCCAAGAGGTACAGCAAAGTGCTGATGGATAGAGGCCAATAGAGTTTTTTTTTTTTTTTTTTTTTTTTTAATTTTATAGCTACTTTATTTATTTATTTATTTATTTTTGGCTGTGTTGGGTCTTCGGTTCGTGCGAGGGCTTTCTCTAGTTGCGGCAAGTGGGGACCACTGTTCATCGCGGTGCGGGGACCGCTCTTCATCGCGGTGCGCGGGCCTTTCACTATCGCGGCCCCTCCCGTTGCGGGGCACAGGCTCCAGACGCGCAGGCTCAGTAGTTGTGGCTCACGGGCCCAGCTGCTCCGTGGCATGTGGGATCTTCCCAGACCAGGGCTCGAACCCGTGTCCCCTGCATTAGCAGGCAGATTCTCAACCACTGCGCCACCAGGGAAGCCCGCCAATAGAGTTTTGCTTGCTTCAACTGATGCTGTATCTGAACCATTTATCTATTTGCTCTGCCTATGAGAAACTCATCACTTCAGTAGGCTCATATTTATAACAGTGGATTTCGATTGGATGTCTTAGACATTAAAATTTAGCCTCTGGAGATCTGGTGTACTGATTTACACACAAAAACAAAAACTGCTGTGCATTCCACTGCTGAACAAAAATATGTAGATTAGGAATTACTCATAATTACTTCAACTTTATTTTCAATAAGAAAAGGAAGCAACAGTGATGCCAGTCCTCTATGCCCTACGAAAAGATGCATTGGGACTAGAATGGGACAACTCTAGGCATAAATGACCTTCTCATGTAAGCAAGATAACTAGCTAGGTTTTATTGTCTGTCACCCTCAAAATTCTCTACTTGCTAGGTAGTTTCCAAAACCCTGCTTATCGTTCCCTAATTCAATTCAAGGATTAGTATGATTAAAATGCAAGCATTGGGGCTTCCCTGGTGGCGCAGTGGTTGAGAATCTGCCTGCCAATGCAGGACACACGGGTTCGAGCCCTGGTCTGGGAAGATCCCACATGCCGCGGTGCAACTAGGCCTGTGAGCCACAACTACTGAGCCTGCGCATCTGGAGCCTGTGCTCCACAACAAGAGAGGCCGCGATAATGAGAGGCCCGCGCACCGTGATGAAGAGTGGCCCCCGCTTGCCGCAACTAGAGAAAGCCCTCGCACAGAAACGAAGACCCAACACAGCCCAAAATAAATAAATTAATTAATTAATTTTTTTAAAAATGCAAGCATTTATGATCTAACATCACATAAACATCTAAATAGCTGATATTATTCCTGAGACCAGCCTACGGGTCATAAACGTGAGTAAAGATTAGGATCATACAGAAGCACTCAGTTGCATTAAGATCATACAGAAGCACTAAACTGCAGCATTGCAAAGAACAAAGAACTGGAAGAATTTGGATGTTTAAAATAAACTTAGACTCATTTACTAACTTACCTGGGATGAATCAGTAAGAGATGGAAAAGGAAGAAAGGGCTTGATCCAAGAAGGCATTTGATCATTTGCCAGATAGTCTGGAAAGGTAGTTCAGTTTCTAAAACAGAAGGAACAGTATATGGATCCACTCCATAACCCACCTCAGAGATGGGTTTCAACACAGACCACTTTGACATCTTTTACAACTGCCTACACCTCACTGCACCAATGATTCCTGTGGCCCATGGCCATCCTGAAGCCAATAACAACAATCAGTGATTCTGCCTGATCCCCACTCCCACAAACAAAACCTCAGAAACTCCACTCCAAAAGCACTGTTGAGTAACGTCACTGTTGGTCATGGATTCATGGGTAGATAGAAGAAATATTTCTAGAATTCTCTCTAAAACCCTAGTCTCTCTCCCTGACAATTGCTCCAGTTTCTGCAGTTTACCTTTTCCCTAGAGATACTTAAAATCCTGTTAGCTTGTAATCCCCACCCAATACAATAAAAGCTAGTTGTACAGCATAAGCTAAGCAAAAACCTGCTCTTTCACCAACCCTGGTCTTCTGAATACCCCAGACAAGCTCTCAGGGCCCTGTTAGGTTACCTCCACAGTCACAGTTGATCCTCACAAGTATGGTTGGGAGGCAGAGAGGTCACGTTCCATCCTCATCTTACTACCAAGGAAACTGGAGCTTAGGTTAAGACACTTGCCTAAGGAATCAGATCTGACTGTATTGATACAATCTAGACAACAATCCATCCATTCATTTCTTCAACTTGCAAAGAATCAGGCACCGCAGATGGTGCTGGTGACACAAGTCTAACTGAGGACTATGACAAGGGATATGGTGGAAGTGAACATGAAATGGCGTGGTGCCCACCATAGACTGAGGAGTCAAAGGATGCTTCTCAGAGGAAGAGGTGACTCCTGAGCTAGATGTTGTAGAATGTGTGGAAGAAGTCAGGTGAAGTGGAGCAAGGATATTCTAGAGAGAAATGGCAGCATGTGGGAAAGCATGATGGCAGATTCTGGGCCTGAATTTAAGTGTTTCTATTCTCCTTCACAAGCCTTCACATAAGATTATCCTAATCCCTGGGAACCTCACCCCACCAATAACTAGGAAGCTCTACACCCAGCACTGGAACTTCTCATGACATCCATTCATTTCTTCATTCATCAACATTTAATGAATTACCATGCTATCATGAATAATAAAACAGAGAACATTCATTGAGCACCTACTATGTGCCCGTCACTTTATGTACATTATCTCATTTGATCCTGGCAACATACATGCAAGATGGGGACCATTATCTCCATGTTACAATGAATAAATAAGGTTCATTGCCATTAAATGAGTTTTTGAAGGTCACACATCTATGAAGTAACTGAAAGAGAATTCAACCTCTCAGTCTACCTATCCCCAAACTCTGAGCTCTTTTCAGGACTCCATACTACTTCATTTATCTATTCAAAAAATATTTATTGATTGCCCACTATCTTATTGGTTATCTTATGAATTGCTGTGGAAAACAGGTCCATAGACTCAGAGTTTGAAAATATGAGTTCTCTAAGAACTGCACTATGAAAAGGAAAGGATGCTCACCGGCAAATAGTAGGGCAACCACCGCATCCCCATTCCAGAACACATCAAAACGACAGCTTTCTTTTATATGTGGATACAGCTTAAGTAAGACCGTCTGTGATAACCGCCTTGGGGTCAGCAAAATAGGAAGGTCATTGTGAACTCGGGTAAGGGAAAGAAAACCAGCATCCCTCTCAGACTTTTCTTCTAGTAACATTACAACATTTGGTTAGGGTAATTGCCCTGATCCCAAATTAAAGAGTATATCAAAATCAGCTTGCTTATCACAGAGGTTCCCCTATCCTGCCCCTCCACAGGTACATTTTACAGTTGAACACAAGCTAATCATGTTCCCCTGAATACAGTAATTAGTCCAGGTATGACACATGACCCGAGCTGGGTCCAACAGTTTGACCTGGATTTTAGTTTTTTATCTGCAACTAAGAAAGAAAACTTGTATACCAGAGTACAGTAGTAACTTGGCTTGTGAAATGTAAAATGGCAAAGTGCCACTGCTTCCTTATCAGCATAAAGTAACCTGGTTGTGTACATCTGATATAAGGGTTCCTGCAGAATGCAGAATGTAGCCTGTCCCTCTCATTTAGCAGACAAAGAATTTTTGGCCCAGAGACGGGAAGCGATTTGTACAAGGCTACACAGCTTCTAGAAACCAGAATGCAAATTCTCTCCACCTCCTATCAACACTCCTACACCCTCTCTCTGTATCCTCTACCATACTTTAACTTCATAGTACTAATTAGTACCTAATCTAATGTTATAGGTATTCACTAAAGAAGGCTCAATGAGGGCAGAGGTTTTCTATTTTTTTTCCTCCAATGCACCTTCAGTGCATAGAACAGTGTCTAGCACAGAACAGATGCTCAATAAATATTTTAAAATAGTTTTTCCTAGATCCCAGTTAACTAAGTGCGAACTTGAGTGATTAATGCTACTAATGACAAAATGCACATGTCTTCACATGCAAATACATGCCATCACTAAAACATGTTCAGATCCTTTTATTTTTTCCAAAGTTGATGCAGAAAAAAGCCCCAGAGTCAATTTACCTGCTTTTCAGTACCCAAAGCATCCTCCAGTGTCTGGAGACCAACTTCTTACCATTCACCCTACTGGCTATTAAATTAATCAATAATCCCCTTACCTTCAGGTATGCCCACCCCATTTAATTGCTTGGCATTTGGTCCTATCACAGAGGTAATTCATAGAACAATAGTAGGTCATTTAGCATCACAGACATCTCCAACCCAATATCCTCACTTTTCTAGTGTACCACAAGACCAATTAGTGACCACTTGGGTGTGGTCATCATGTTCTTTGAGCTGTAGCACTTCAGAGAAGGGGTTTCTGTCTTTCCTCCCACTCCGCAGACAATCAGCCCTTGACAGTCAATTGAGGCTGCTTTCCAATTGGGCTATTTATCACCCCTTAGCTTATGATGCAGTATTTATCAACACTCTGGTCATCATGCTCTGTTCATTTCACGCAGGAAGAAGTGATTTGCTCTTTCTCCAAAATATTTTTAAGTCAATATTTCTCTTCATAGGGGGACCTTCAAGATGGTGGAGGAGTAAGATGTGGAGATCACCTTCCTCCCCACAAATACATCAAAAATACATCTACATGTGGGACAACTCCTACAGAACACCTGCTGAACACTGGCAGAAGACCTCAGACTTCCCGAAAGGAAAGAAACTCCCCACGTACCTGGGTAGGGCAAAAGAAAAAAGGAAAAACAGAGACAAAAGAATAGGGACGGGACCTGCACCTCTAGGAGGGAGCTGTGAAGGAGGAAAAGTTTCCACACACTAGGGAGCCCCTTCACTGGCGGAGATGGTGGGAGGGCGGGGAAGCTTCAGAGCCACAGAGGAGAGCACAGCAACAGGGGTGCAAAGGGCAAAGCGGAGAGACTCCTGCACAGAGGATCGGTGCCGACCAGCACTCACCAGCCTGAGAGGCTTGTCTGTTCATGCGCCGGGGCGGGTGGGGGCTGGGAGCTGAGGAGCGGGCTTCAGAGGTCACATCCCAGCGAGAGGACTGGGGTTGGCTGCGTGAACACAGCCTGAAGGGGGCTAGTGCACCACAGTTAGCCGGGAGGGAGTCCAGGAAAAAGTCTGGAACTGTCTAAGAGGCAAGAGACCATTGTTTCAGGGTGCGCGAGGAGACAGGATTCAGAGCACTGCCTAAATGAGCTCCAAAGAGAGGCCTGAGCCACAGCTACCAGCACAGACACCAGAGATGGGCACGAGACGCTAAGGCTGCTGCTGCAGCCACCAAGAAGCCTGTGTGCAAGCACAGGTCACTATCCACACCTCCCCTCCTGAGAGCCTGTGCAGCCCGCCACTGCCAGGATCCCATGATCCAGGGACAACTTCCCCGGGAGAACACACGGTGCACCTCAGGCTGGTGCAATGTGACACCAGCCTCTCCCGCTGAAGGCTCGCCCTGCATTCCGTACCCTCCCTCCCCCCGGCCTGAGTGAGCTAGAGCCCCCTAATCAGCTGCTCCTTTAACCCCGTCCTGTCTCAGCGAAGAAGAGACGCCCTCAGGCGACCTACATGCAGAGGCTGGGCCAAATCCAAAGCTGAACCCCAGGAGCTGTGCGAACAAAGAAGAGAAAGGAAATCTCTCCCAGCAGCCTCAGGAGCAGCAGATTAAATCTCCACAACCAACCTGATGTGTCCTGCATCTGTGGAATACCTGAAAAGACAACGAATCATCCCAAATTGAGGAGGTAGACTTTAGGAGCAACTGTAGACTTGGGGTTTGCTTTCTGCATCTAATTTGTTTCTAGTTTTGTTTATTTTAGTTTAGTATTTAGAGCTTATTATCATTGGTAGATTTGTTTATTGATTTGGTAGCTCTCCTCCCTTCTTTTATATATATATTTTTTTCTTTTCCTTTTTCCTTTTTCTCTTTTTGTGAGTGTGTATGTATATGTTTCTTTGTGTGATTTTTTCTGTATAGCTTTGCTTTTACCATTTGTCCTAGGGTTCCGATGGTCCAGGATTTTTTTTTTCTTTCTTTCAGTATAGTTTTTAGCACTTGTTATCATCGGTGGATTTGTTTTTTGGTTTGCCTGCTCTATTCTTTCTTTTTTTTTTATTACTTTAAAAAAAATTTTTTTTTATTTTAATAACTTTATTTTATTTTTTTCTTTCTATCTTTCTTTTTTTTTCTCCCTTTTCTTCTGAGCTGAGTGGCTGACAGGGTCTTGGTGCTCCAGCCAAGTGTCAGGCCTGAGCCTCTGAGGTGGAAGAGCCAAGTTCAGAACATTGCTCCACCAGAGAGCTCCCAGCCCCATGTAATATCAACCAGTGAAAGCTCGCCCAGAGATCTCCATCTCAATGCTAAGACCCAGCTCCACTCAACAACCAGCAAGCTACAGTGCCAGACACGCTATGTCAAACAACTAGCAAGACAGGAACACAACACCACCCACTAGCAGAGAGGCTTCCTCAAATCATAATAAGTTCACAGACACCCCAAAACACACCACCGGACGCAGTCCTGCCCACCAGAAAGACAAGATCCAGGCTCATCCTCCATAACACAGGCACCAGTCCCCTCCACCAGGAAGTCTACACAACCCACTGAAATAACCTTAGCCACTAGGGGCAGACACCAAAAACAACGGGAACTACAAACCTGCAGCCTGCGAAAAGGAGATCCCAAACACAGTAAGTTAAACAAAATGAGAAGACTGAGAAACACACAGCAGATGAAGGAGCAAGGTAAAAACCCACCAGACCAAACAAATGAAGAGGAAATAGGCAGTCAACCTGAAAAAGAATTCAGAGTAATGACAGTAAAGATGATCTAAAATCTTGGTAATAGAATGGAGAAAACACAAGAAACCTTTAACAAGGACCTAGAAGAAATTAAGAGCAAACAAACAATAATAAAGAACACAATAAATGAAATTAAAACTTCTCTAGAAGGAATCAATAGCAGAATAACTGAGGCAGAAGAACGGATAAGTGACCTGGAAGATAAAATAGTGGAAATAACTACTACAGAGCAGAATAAAGAAAAAAGAATGAAAAGAATTGAGGACAGTCTCAGAGACCTCTGGGACAACATAAACCGCACCAACATTCGAATTATAGGGGTCCCAGAAGAAGAAGAGAAAAAAATAGGGACTGAGGAAATATGTGAAGAGCTTATAGTTGAAAACTTCCCTAATATGGGAAAGGAAATAGTTAATCAAGTCCAGGAAACGCAGAGAGTCCCATACAGGATAAATCCAAGGAGAAACACGCCAAGACACATAGTAATCAAACTATCAAAAATTAAATACAAAGAAAAAATATTAAAAGCAGCAAGGGAAAAGCAACAAATAACATACAAGGGAATCCTCATAAGCTTAACAGCTGATCTTGCAGCAGAAACTCTGTAAGCCAGAAGGGAGTGGCAGGACATATTTAAAGTAATGAAAGGGAAAAACCTACAACCAAGATTACTCTATCCAGCAAGGATCTCATTCAGATTCAACGGAGAAATTAAAACCTCTAGAGACAAGCAGAAGCTAAGAGAATTCAGCACCACCAAACCAGCTTTACAACAAATGTTAAAGGAACTTCTCTAAGCAGGAAACACAAGGGAAGGAAAAGACCTACAATAACAAACCCAAAACAATTAAGAAAATGGTAATAGGAACATACATATCAATAACTACCTTAAATATAAATGGATTAAATGTTCCAACCAAAAGACAAAGACTAGCTGAATGTATACATAAACAAGACCCATATATATGCTGTCTACAAGAGACCCACTTCAGACCTAGGGACAGGTACAGACTGAAAGTGAGGGGATGGAGAAACATATTCCATGCAAATGGAAATCAAAAGAAAGCTGGAGTACCAATTCTCATATCAGACAAAATAGACTTTAAAGACTATTACAAGAGACAAAGAAGGACACTACATAATGATCAAGGGATCAATCCAAGAAGAAGATATAACAATTGTAAATATTTATGCACCCAACAAAGGAGCACCTCAATACATAAGGTAAATGTTAACAACCATAAATGGGGAAATCGACAGTAACACAGTCATAGTAGGGGACTTTAACACCCCACTTTCACCAATGGACAGATCATCCAAAATGAAAATAAATAAGGAAACACAAGCTTTAAATGATACATTAAAAAAGATGGACTTAATTGATATTTATAGGTCATCCCATCCAAAAACAACAGAACACACTTTCTTATCAAAAGCTCATTGAACATTCTCTAGATTAGATCATATCTTGGGTCACAAATCAAGCCTTGGTAAATTTAAGAAAACTGAAATCGTATCAAATATCTTTTCCGACCACAACACTATGAGACTAGATATCAATTACAGGAAAATATCTGTAAAAAATACAAACACATGGAGGCTAAACAGTACACTAAATAACCAAGAGATCACTGAAGAAATCAGAGGAAATCAAAAAATACCTAGAAACAAATGACAACGAAAACACGATGACCCAAAATCTATGGGATGCAGCAAAAGTGGTTCTAAGAGAGAAGTTTATAGCAATACAATCCTACCTCAAGAAACAAGAAACATCTCAAATAAACAACCTCACCTTACACCTAAAGCAATTAGAGAAAGAAGAACAAAAAAAAATGCCAAAGTTAGCAGAAGGAATGAAATCATAAAGATCAGATCAGAAATAAATGAAAAAGAAATGAAGGAAATGATAGCAAAGATCAATAAAACTAAAAGCTGGTTCTTTGAGAAGATAAACAAAATTGATAAACCATTAGCCAGACTCATCAAGAAAAAAAGGGAGAAGACTCAAATCAATAGAATTAGAAATGAAAAAGGAGAAGTTACAACTGACCCTGTAGAAATACAAAGGATCATGAGAGATTACTACAAGCAACTATATGCCAATAAGATGGACAAGCTGGAAGAAATGGACAAATTCTTAGAAAAGCACAACCTTCCGAGACTGAGCCAGGAAGAAATAGAAAATATAAACAGACCAATCACAAGCACTGAAATTGAAACTGTGATTAAAAACCTTCCAACAAACAAAAGTCCAGGACCAGATGGCTTCACAGGCAAATTCTATCAAATATTTAGAGGAGAGCTAACACCTATCCTTCTCAAACTCTTCCAAAATATAGCAGAGGGAGGAACACTCCCAAACTCATTCTACAAGGCCACCATCACCCTGATACCAAAACCAGACAAAGATGTCACAAAGAAAGAAAACTACAGGCCAATATCACTGATGAACATAGATGCAAAAATCCTCAACAAAATTCTAGCAAACAGAATCCAACAGCACATTAAAGGGATCATACACCATGACCAAGTGGAGTTTATCCCAGGAATGCAAGGATCCTTCAACATACACAAATCAATCAATGTGATACACCATATTAACAAATTGAAGGAGAAAAACCATATGATCATCTCAATAGATGCAGAGAAAGCTTTCAACAAAATTCAACACCCATTTTTGATAACAACCCTCCAAAAAGTAGGCATAGAGGGAACTTACCTCAACACAATAAAGGCCATATATGACAAACCCACAGCCAACATTATTCTCAGTGGTGAAAACTGAAACCATGTCCACTAAGATCAGGAACAAGACAAGGTTGCCCACTCTCACCACTATTATTCAACATAGCTTTGGAAGTTTTAGCCACAGCAATCAGAGAAGAAAAAGAAATAAAAGGAATCCAAATCAGAAAAGAAGAAGTAAAACTGTCACTGTTTGCAGATGACGTGATACTATACATAGAGAATCCTAAAGATGCTACCAGAAAACTACTAGAGCTAATCAGTGAATTTGGTAAAGTAGCAGGATACAAAATTAATGCACAGAAATCTCTTGCATTCCTACACACTAATGATGAAAAATCTGAAAGAGAAATTAAGGAAACACTCCCATTTACCACTGTAAGAAAAAGAATAAAATATCTAGGAATAAACCTACCTAAGGAGACAAAAGACCTGTATGCAGAAAACTATAAGTACTGATGAAAGAAATTAAAGATGATACAAACAGATGGAGAGATTGGAAGAATCAACATTGTGAAAATGACTATACTACCCAAAGCAATCTACAGATTAAGTGCAATCCCTATCAAACTACCAATGGCATTTTTCACAGAAATAGAACAAAAAATTTCACCATACGTATGGAAACACAAAAGACCCCAAATAGCCAAAGCAATCTTGAGAAAGAAAAACGGAGCTGGAGGAATCAGGCTCCCTGACGTCCAACTGTATTACAAAGCTACAGTAATCAAGACAGTATGGTACTGGGACAAAAAGAGAAATATAGATCAATGAAACAAGATAGAAAGCCCAGAGATTAACCCTCACACATATGGTCACCTTATCTTTGATAAAGGAGGCAAGAATACACAATGGAGAAAAGACAGCCTCTTCAATAAGTGGTGCTGGGAAACTGGACAGCTACATGTAAAAGAATGAAATTAGAACACTCCTAACACCATACACAAAAATAAACTCAAAATGGATTAAAGACCTAAATGTAAGGCCAGACACTATAAAATTCTTAGAAGAAAACATAGGCAGAACACTCTATGACATATATCACAGCAAGATTCTTTTTGACCCACCTCTTAGAGAAATGGAAATAAAAACAAAAATAAACAAATGGGACCTAATGAAACTTAAAAGCTTTTGCACAGCAAAGGAGACCATAAACAAGATGAAAAGACAACCCTCAGAATGGGAGAAAATATTTGCAAACAAAGCAACGGACAAAGGATTAATCTCAAAAATTTACAAGCAGCTCATGCAGCTCAATATCAAGAAAACAAACAACCCAATCCAAAAATGGGCAGAAGACCTAAACAGACATTTCTCCAAAGACAATATACCGATTGCCAACAAACACATGAAAGGATGCTCAACATCACTAATCATTAGAGAAATACAAATCAGAACTACAGTGAGGTATCACCTCACACCAGTCAGAATGGCCATCATCAAAAAATCTACAAACAATAAATGCTGGAGAGGGTGTGGAGAAAAGCGAACCCTCCTGAACTATTGGTGGGAATGTAAATTGATACAGCCACTACAGAGAACAGTATGGAGGTTCCTTAAAAAACTAAAAATAGAACTATCATATGACCCAGCAATCCCACTACTGGGCATATACCCTGAGAAAACCATAATTCAAAAAGAGTCATGTACCACAACGTTCATTGCAGCACTATTTACAATAGCCAGGACATGGAAGCAACCTAAATGTACATCAACAGATGAATGGATAAAGAAGATGTAGCACATATATACAATGGAATATTACTCAGCCATAAAAGGAAACAAAATTGAGTTATCTGCAGTGAGGTGGATGGACCTAGAGACTGTCATACAGAGTGAAGTAAGTCAGAAAGTGAAAAACAAATACTGTATGCTAACACATATATATGGAATCTGTCCACCTAGAGGGTTGGGATAGGTAGGGTGGGAGGGAGACGCAAGAGGGAGGAGAAATAGGAATATATGTATATGTATAGCTGATTCACTTTGTTATACAGCAGAAACTAACACACCATTGTAAAGCAATTATACTCCAATAAAGATGTTAAAAATAAATATGTAAACAATAGGACACATTTTTTTTTTTTTTTTTTTATTTATGGCTGTGTTGGGTCTTCGTTTCTGTGCAAGGGCTTTCTCTAGTTGCGGCAAGTGGGGGCCACTCTTCATCGCGGTGCGCGGTCTTCTCATTATCGCAGCCTCTCTTGTTGTGGAGCACAGGCTCCAGACGCGCAGGCTCAGTAATTGGGGCTCACGGGCCCAGTTGCTCCGTGGCATGTGGGATCTTCCCAGACCAGGGCTCGAACCCGTGTCCCCTGCATTGGCAGGCAGACTCTCAACCACTGTGCCACCAGGGAAGCCCCAGGACACATTTTAAAAAAATATTTCTCTTCATAGTTTTTTTTTTTTACATTTTTTTAAAATTTATTTATTTTTATTTATTTATGGCTGTGTTGGGTCTTCGTTTCTATGTGAGGGCTTTCTCTAGTTGTGGCAAGCAGGGGCCACGCTTCATCGTGGTGCGCGGGCCTCTCACTATCGTGGCCTCTCTTGTTGTGGAGCACAGGCTCCAGACGCGCAGGCTCAGTAATTGTGGCTCACAGGCCCAGTTGCTCCACGGCATGTGGGATCCTCCCAGACCAGGGCTCGAACCCGTGTCCCCTGCAGGCGGATTCTCAACCACTGCGCCACCAGGGAAGCCCCTCTTCATAGTTTTATATCATAATATTTTACCCTTAGGGTCACTTTCTCAGAATCATTTGCATAACTGGCAAAGTATGAATCAGAGAGCAAGCATTGACTTCTGGAACATCCTGCTGTAATTGGCCCATGTACCTTCTCTTCCCAGTGTTTTACCCACTAATCATCAGGATGATTTATATTGTTTCCCTTATCACTCTGCTTATTTCTATAAACTTCTCTATTTATTCCATTTTCCAACATGAGGCAATCAGGATTTTAAGTTCCTGCTACACAAGTGAGACAGAAAGGCATCTCTTAGTAATTGGTTCTATTACAACACACCTAGGCTCTAAAATTTACCACTTCCACCCTGTCACCAAGCTAAAAACTGTTTAGCTTTCTGGGCACTAAGCCCATAACAATGATATATCTATACTTAGGTCATGCATCCAATACTGTATTCTGCACTTACACTTTCTGGGTCTGATAGCCCTGCTCAATACTTGGAGCAGGTAAGTTGAACATATTACAGGAAAGCACTGATTTTATTTAAGCTATTGCCCTAATTGCTAGACAACCCAGGAGAATTCAATCCAATTGAGTTCAAATCAGGGAGCATCTGCTCTGTACCAGGTATTGCACTAAGCATCCTTCACAATTCCCAAGAGGCCCAAAACACAGCCTCTACCTTCAGGGAGCTTATAATGGTCTTAGGTGTTTACATAAATAATCTTAAATACACAAGAAAGAATGTGGTAAGTTACAATAAAGATATACATAAAGCTTTTGAACAGTAGTGAAGAAAAACTGAAAAGTGTGTAATGTTTCACAGAGCTGCAAACTCATCACCTTAGGGCCCACTAAAACGTAAGTATTTAGCCCTGGTGGGCGAGCTGAAGGGGAAACAATGCCCAGTATGGGTCAAAAACTTACAAAGGTCTGATGTAAAGTCACTGGGCATTGAACTAAGCAGCAGTCTGGAAAATTCTCTGTGTACATCTATGCCAAGGAAATGTAGCCACCACCTTCCTTCTAGTAGATTGCCAGGATTTCCAGGTCACTGCACATAGCTCACTGAACAGAAGAGGAAGAAAAACAACCAACCGATTCTCTCTCCTTGTTTTCATCATACCAAAAAGCAATGTCAATCTTCTTCCTGTCATTTTTTTAGAATTCCTTTTCATGGGGATTCTTCTCATTATAAGAAAGAGAAAGGGTGTGGTGGGGGGGGGAGAAGGGAGGGAGAGGAAAGAAAAGAAGTTTGTAAAGACTTAAGAAAATCTATCTAGTGACCTATGTAAATACCTCTTGAAGACCTATTATAGGATCTTCCTTCGATTTCTTTGGTGACATTTTGGTTTTCCTGCATTGGCATCCTGGGATACTGTTCCCGGACTCACTTTCTCAGACATATCTGTACAGTCTTTCAGCTCCTTTGTATGGAAGGAAATTGTACTTTTTAGATATAGGGAAGAGGCAAAGCAGGCATCTGATCATCCCTTGCTTCTCGCATCTGATCATCACTTGCTTCTCTGAAATTCCAGCATGAAGTACAGTGTTCCAACAGTGGAGGACCATAGTCTTGCCCAGTTTTGCCCACAGTCTTTCACAGGAGTATTTAATGTGCTCACAGAGGTTTAATACTATCTTGGACACTTAGCAATAACCATTATCTAACACATATAGCCTCTACTTTAAGAAGTTTACAGTGTAGCAGACTATATGCCTCCAATCAGAACAAGGTGATTCTTAATAAGAACTTTAATTAATTTTGTTTTTATTTGGAAAGGTTTCCATTTCCAAATATGATTACAACCTCCATATGACAGATTTTGGAAGTAGTGGACAAAATCTCTACTTATTACTATTCCAACCCCGCCCAAAGCACATACCTCAAATTTCAATTTAATCATGTCTCTACTCTACTTAAAAATCAATAATGACACTGATTTGCCTAAGGATGAATATGAACTCTTTAGCCTGCAGTTCAGGGTCTTTTGTGATCTGAAGACAGATGAGGATATCTGCCCTCCTAAGCTCTCTTCAGCAAAATGGACTCCACACTACTTGTCATTAAACTTATGCAGTAGGTAGTCAATAAAAGCTTTATGCAAATAAATTACAGAAAGGTAAAAATAGCACAGTGGTTAAAACATGGTCTTTCCTTCCACTTAAAATATGTACACTTTTCGGTGTGCATATTGCACTGCAAAAAAAGATTTTTTTAATGAGCTTTCCAATTATTTTGACTGGGTTAAAATCCCTGTTTTGCCACCTTCCAGTCATGACATTGAGCAAGTCACTACATACTTCATCTCTCTAGACTTAATCTGTAAGAAGGAGATGTCAAAGTAGCCAGTGTCAGGGTAAAGGTTCAGTGAGGTGCATGTGAAGCATTTAGCATCGTGCCAAACACACGGGAAGAGATTAACACATGGTGACTGTAGTTAATATGGATGAATGAATGTTAATCTCCGTCTCAACTCCAGACATTTCTTCCACTTACGAGCACATGCTGTGTGTCAGCAACCATGTTAGATACTGTTCAAAGAACTCATTTGTCAAATTCCTCTTGATAACTTGAAGCCTCCCTAACATTTGTTATACAGGTAATAATGATCTCTCTCTCTCTCAAAAAAAATTTTTTTTTGATTAGCAAAATGTGACTATTGTCTCTTTTACTGACATAAAGCAAAGAGATATCTCTGCACCTTTCCCAGAGGTAAATATTACATTTTGTAACAGCTGGAACAGATAAGGCTTGCAAATTCATGAGCAAAGATTCTATCTAAAACGGCTGCTATTAAATCTCAGTTCCCACTTTCACCACTGTTAGGGGTTGAATTGTAACCCTACAAAAGATATTGAAGTCCTAAGCCCTGGTACCTGTGAAAGGGACTCTATCTGGAAAAAGTTTGCAGGTGATCAAATTAAGATGAAGTCATTAGGGTGGGTCTTAATCCAATACCACTGGTATCCTTATAAAAAGGGGAAATTTGGACACAGAGACAGACATGTTCTGAGAAGACAATGTAAAGACACACAGAAAGAAGGGGCCATGTGACTGGAGTGATGCATCTATAAAACAAGGAACACCAAGGATTGCTGACAAACGCTAGAAGCTAGAAGAGGCAAGAAAGATTCTCCTCTAGAGCCGTGAGAGAGAGCATTGCCCTGCGGACATCATGATTTCGGACTTCTAGCCTCTAGACTGTGAGACAAATTTCTGCTATGTAAAGCCATCCAGTTTTTGGTACCTTATTACAGTAGCCTAACAAACTAATAAAATTACCATTACCCTCTTTGGGGCTGCTGATCTGAGGAAAATGAGAAGCTCCTGTATGTGGACAACATGCAGGGCTCAAGCAGCTAGCATGCTCAAGAATGAGGCTAAATGACAAACTGCCTGCTTTTACAATAAAAAGTAGATATATGGTAGCAAGCCTTAAAGGTTAACTGGAATAGGTGAAATATCTGACCTCAGAACTGAAAAAGCCCTGTTAAAAGAACTATGTATAGGTTCACTGAGAGAGTCTTCCTCGAGGAGCTTTAAAACAAAGAGGGCCCACAATGATGGAGAATATGGATCTGCAAGAGAAATGAGACAAATGCCAAGGTTTTAGATGTGGAATAGGTTGGAATGGAATTCAGCAGGGGTGGGCAAACTGTGGCCTGCAGACCGAATCTGCCCACCACCTGTTTTTGTAAATAAAGTTTTATTGGAAAACAGTTATGCTCACTTATTTACAGACTGTCTATGGCTGCTTTCGTGCTTTAACAGCAGAGTTGAGTCATTGCAACAGAGACCAGATTGTCTGCAAGGCATACAATATTTACTATCTGGCTCTTTATACAAAAAGTTTGCTGAACTCTGAAGTAGAATGCTCTATATCAGTGGTTCTCAAACATTAGCAGGTATCAGAATCACCTGGAGGCCTTGTTGAAACTCAGATTGCTGAGTCCCCTGGATTTTTTGACTCAAAACATCTGAGTTGGGGCCTAATACTTGCATTTCTAACAAGTTCCAATGACCACATTTTGAGAACCATGCTTTAAGTTTACAATGAGCAGATGCACTCAGTAAGAGTGATTTAAGGGAGAGGGAAGGACAGTTGATTTAAAAATGTGTTTGATTTTGTAAAAGAAGAAGACAGTTGGAGGACTTAAGCTACCTGATTTGAAACTTACTATAACGCAAGTGATCAAGGCAGTGTTGCACTGTCAAAATGATAGACTACAGGTCACTGGACAGAATAGAGAGTCTAGAATTAAGCCATCACACATATAGTCAACTGATTTTTCACAAAGGTGAAAATGTATTTCAATGAAGAAAGGACTGCCTTTTCAACAAATGGTGCTGGAACTGTTGAATATCCATAAGCAAAAAAAAATGAACTTTAATCCATTCCTCACACTCATACACCAAAAGAATAGCAGCTTTTTCTTCATGGTTTGTAAAAAGGATAAACCCAGAAGCATATTAGGTCAGACACTGGTGCCTGGTCTATACCTCAATGTTTTTATAAGAGAGAAAACGTAAAAGAAGTTTGAAGAATGTGATAACGTACGTGTTCTATGCCATTCACCCAAACTCTGATTAGCCTCATGAGAATATTTCTGAGGCTCTAATATGAAGATTACTTAGTCCTAAAGGTGAAAAAACAGAATCTCAACCTCAAATTCACACTTTGTAAAAGAATTATTCAAACATCCATCCTTAAGGAGAAAAGATACCCTATTTTCAAGTATTGCTGAATGAACACCTTGTTCCATGTGACAGTCCTCCATACCACCACACAGAATGTTTCCAACTCCTAATGATTTTGCCACCATCAGCAGCAAGAAGCATTTACAGATGCTCTGTAATCTATTCCAGGATTCTCTAATACACAGGGAAATCCCCTCATCATGCAATTAATGAAATGTTAGTCAGCACACAGGAGTTTATGAGAAGTAGGTCCCCAGAACAGGCGATAAAGCCAAAAGTCAAGGGTAAATTGACTCTGAGGTGTTAGGCGATAGTTGAATGTGAATTTCATAAATGTATCTAAATGTGCCAAACAAATCCAAGAATTATCTGAATAATTCAGGCTACATGATTTTATCTAAATTAGACCAGATGATTGTATCAAAAAATAAATTAGCAAATTGTTTCCTTGCCAAAGGAGGCTTCACACTTCAGAACCAAGTCTGAAGAATGACCGGTGTTGCAGGTAGATGGGCTTGTAAGATGGGGAGGAGATGGAGCTGTGGGCTGGGGAGTACATGCTAAACACTGGGGACAGCATGTTCGGAGGTGAGAGAAAGCACAAAGTAAGTTCAGGAGTAAGCTAGTTCTTCTGTATATCTGAAACATGAGGCGCCAGAGGATGTGGTGAGAAATGCGATTGTGGTCAGACCATGACGTCCTTTTGTGCCAAGCTGACAAAAGCACACTTCACCCTTGTAAGCACCTTCAACTGGAGGAGTGATGTTATTAAATGTGTGTTTTAGAAAGATCCTGTCAAAAGCAAGATGATGTGTTTAATGCAGCAAGAATGGAGGCAGGGAGATCAGTTAGAAAGTTTCCGCAGCACACAGACTTCATAGAGGACAGTGGCAATGCAAGAAGGGGGGAAAGAACAGAATGTACTTAAATCTAAATCTTGATTTGATTTGAAGTGTTTGAAAAACTCAATCCACAATGTTTAATAGTCGATTAGACTTAAGCCAAGGGGGAAAAAAGAGCTAAGATGATTCAGATTTCTGGCTTGGGGAAACTGAGTGAATGGCAATGTCAGTACCAAGATTAAATACACGTGGGGGAGAAGATACTTTTGAAAGAAAGATGATAGGCTTGATTTTGGACACATGGAGTTTGTAAAGCTATAGTATTTAACATGTGTGTTTTCTAGGTATATGCTCAAAAATAGGGCCTAAAGCCCAGCCAAGAATAATGAATAGCAAACTTTACTGAATGCAGGCATTCTTCCAAGCACTTTCCTTATACAATTCATTTAATCCTCATAACAACTCTATAAGATAGGTGCTATTATTAGCTGTCGTGCAGATGAGGAAACTGAGGTGCAGAGACGTTAAGTGACTTGCCTAGGAGCAAGTCTAAGAGCGGGTTTAATAGCACACTTTCTTAATCTCTAAGATATCTAGCCAAACCTTCACTCTACAAATGAGAAATTGCTCTTTACCCAAAGTCATATAACTAGCAATTATTAGCCAGGATTAGATTATGGTTACCCAATCTGGAAATTAAACTTGGGTTCCCTATGTGGTTGGTAAGAAGTCTACTACTAAAACATACCTCTCTTTGAATATTCAAGGAAAATAAGCTTACAATTCATTTCCTAACCAAAACAGTAATAATAATAATACATTTTGTTAATTTTGGAGGTTAGAAAATCAAGTAGAAAGAGTGAAAATATATTTTATGTAACTGCTATCTATACCAGAAGGTGTCATAGGAATTTCTACACAGAGAATAAAGGAGGGAAAAACACTGGTGTACAACTAAGAATGTCTCATATTGTGCTCCCATGTGAGGGTGGTCCTCTGACTTACGCTTGGTAAAAGGACCAGTTCTTAAGTCGTGTTTACCCTAGCTCTATTTTCCATTAGAGCTTTTGTTCAAGGGAACCCCCGTCTCCCCACCTTCACCCCCTTCCTCCTTCCTGATTAATGAAATGCCACTGCCACCAAGGCTCCCGGCGTAACTCACTACTTACACTGGGGAACATGGTTATTTAAAAGGATGCTTCAACAACATTCTCTGACCGAAGAAGCAATAGAAAATACTTCTACCTGGGGATTTCACCATATATAAAAGGGTTGGACACAGAAAAGAAAGGAAGAAGATCTGAACTCTAGTCTTAGTTCTGCCATTAGCTACTGTGTGAGCTTGAGCTAGTCATATCAATTCTCTGCATCCCAGTTGCTTTGTTTGCCGATGAAGGCCTTGGATCAAATGATCTCCAAGTTCCCTTTCAGTTTTATAACTCCAATATTTTGCGAGATTCCCAGAATCTCCCTTATACCTGGGCAAGAAGGACTCCTGTCCTGGGACCCATACTTGAGAGAGTCCCTAGGACCAAAGGGATGAGCCTACCCTTGAACCCAGCTCCAAGCATCCAGGACACTAGAATTCTCTGCTCAAATGGCCTTGAGCCAGCTTCCAGAGAGGCTGCTGTCTGCAGAGGGTATGACATGCATACTGAAGTATCCACACTCATAGATGGGCAGGGGGCTGGTGGGCAGGGGCACAGGCCACTGAGTGGTTGCCTCTACTACCATATACTGGCACCAAACTCTGAGGAGTCCAGAACCTAGCCTTCCAAGTCATTACAATACTAATTTGTTAATGTAGGAGGAAAGAATATATCTGTCAGTTTGTTAGTGTGATTTACAACTTTTAAATATTTAGACACATAGTGAGTGAGCTATCATTTGTATTCTTGCCCTGGGCCTTGAAAATATGAAAGGTTGCCCTAGAGATTCACATGCAAGAGTCCAGGTCTTCAGAGTTCTATAAGTTTCAGTTAAAACCAGATTTTTGCCCACCCCTCTACCCCCAGTTTTTTGTTTTGATTTTTCCTGGCCTAGCTCCTATTCCCTGTAGGCTTAAATATTCCAATACATTAATTCATGTTAAAATGTTAATGGCTGGACTTCCCTGGTGGTGCAGTGGTTAAGAGTCCGCCTGCCAATGCAGAGGACACAGGTTCGAGCCCTGGTCCGGGAAGATCCCACATGCCGTGGAGCAACTAAGCCCATGCGCCACAACTACTGAGCCTGCGTGCCACAACTATTGAGCCCACATGCCACAACTACTGAAGCCCACACACGTAGAGCCCATGCTCCGCAACAAGAGAAGCCACCGCAATGAGAAGCCCGTGCACCTCAACCAAGAGTAGCCCCCGCTTAACGCAACTAGAGAAAGCCCGTGTGCAGCAATGAAGACCCAACACAGCCAAAAATAAAAAATAATTAATTAATTTTAAAATGTTAATGGCTAATAGTGCTGACCCATATCACCCTTTCAAAGTACTGATTTTTTTTTTTTAATTCTAACAACGGCTGTTTAACAACCAACTCACACAATTCTCTAACATTTTATTTATTTATTTATTTATTTATTTATTTATTTATGGCTGTGTTGGGTCTTCGTTTCTGTGCGAGGGCTTTCTCTAGTTGCGGCGAGCAGGGGACACTCTTCATCGCGGTGCGCGGGCCTCTCACTATCGCGGCCTCTCTTGTTGCGGAGCACAGGCTCCAGACGTGCAGGCTCAGTAGTTGTGGCACACGGGCTTAGTTGCTCCGCGGCATGTGGGATCTTCCCAGACCAGGGCTCGAACCCGTGTCCCCTGCATTGGCAGGCAGATTCTCAACCACTGCGCCACCAGGGAAGCCCCCAAAGTATTGATATTTTAACAGAGGTTTCAATGCCTTATTGGGGAGTTCTCAATTTTAGTATGCCTATAAGTCACCAAGAAAGCTTGTTTAAAATTAAGATTACTGAGTCCCAGCCCAGAGATTCTAACTCTGTAGGCCAGGGGTGAGGTCCAAGAGTCTTAATGTTCTAAAAAACACCTGAGGAGGTCTACAGATGGCACACTGAGAAACAGTAACTTATTTCAAAAGAAGTATTTTTGTAGTGCAAATTTCAGGCACAATGGCAGGATATGGGGAAGATTTGGGGGGAAATCTCAGGTATAGTTTCCAAACACTTCAGTTTGTACTAGTAGATAGTAATCATAGTCAAAACCAGTACCATACTTTATAGTTAACAAAACAGACTCAAATCCTTAATCTGAGACACTCCTCACAACAACTCCACAGGTAGATTTTATTATCTCCATTTTACATACGAGGAATCTGAGGCTGAAAGAGGGGGCAACTCAGCAGCTCATACACTCAGCCCCAGTCATGAGTCTCCAAGTATTCCTTCTATTACTCCTGCTCAGTACTCCTTCCATTACTCCTCAGGCAGTCCCAACTCTAGGCTTCTTTTAGACTAAGGACTGCAGTAGACAATGGCATTTGCTTGAGGGTTTAGTCGTGTAACCTGACACCTTTTTACCATTGGTCAGCCGGGAATAAGGGAGTTTACTGGCCTGGAAATTTGCCTAAACTGCCTTGGAGAATTTCTCCATTCCAGGTACTAGAAGGAATTGTGCTTACATTTAAGGAACAGATTAGAAACTGAAAGCTTGATGTCCGAGGCAAGGACAGTTAAATTTACTACAATCCCAATATATGAAATTAAGAATGCCTATTAACATTTAGTGGTGTTTTGAAATAACCACATCCAGATTAAAATAAAACAATAATAAAGCTAAAACAAAAGCAAGTTCATTGAAATCTAATCATGTCCTTCTTTATGTATTAAAATGGAAGCTGTGAGTGATGCCTTTAATTATAGTCCTGATGTTTCAGTTGCTGAGCAGTTTATTTAAAGTGACACTATCACTTTCTTATTACATAATTACTCCTCCTGAATTTGTAATGTAAACAAATAAGAGGCTAATAATTCAGAGACAGAAGGAAAATTGATAGCACTCACCAGATAATAATCTTAATGTACTTATTTGCAGATTGCTGATTCAGACTTAATTTAGTTTCAGAGCTAACTAATTAGAGGATAAAGTGTCACATGCTCACTTCTTTGGCAGGATCTGCACCTAAAGAATCTATGGTGCTAAAGGCAAAAAAGATTCAAGGAAAAAATCAGTGTTCACACTGAAAATCAGCATATGATTTTCCCGTTCTCCTGAAACCTGCATATATGATTCAGGATATCCAAGACCAATGGGAGGAAGTTAAAAGGAAATAAAATTCTCATTAATTAAAGCAAATAATTGGGAGTTGGTCCACAATGTAATGGGCTACCTTATAAGAAGTATACACCCCATCAAAAAAGGCATTAAAGAAAAATGGTAAAAAGACTTGGTCTCAAGATTGTTTTGAAGGTCACTTCAACTTTAATGTTCTGTGATCTCATAATGAGAGAATTAATAAATCCAATTTCACCTCTTTAGGTATTTACAGAAAAATAATTTTCCCTGGTTTAAAATATGCTAGACACTTTCCCATATGCTTTTTAAAACACATTTTAAAAGTTCTGTAAACTTCTCTGTGACTTAAAATAAGGTATGATCATCTTATGTCATATACAAGGAGATTTGGTTGGTAAAATCTGATTATGAGACAGTCAGACCTATGAAGCAGTCTTATAAAGCAAGGAGTTAGGAGTTTCACATATCATGCTCCTTTTATGTCTACATATTTCCCTAGAGAAGTCATGTTGTATGCAGACTTCAGAAGGTATGGTCCTTGCTTACTGAACAATCCATAGCTGAAGCTCCAAAGAGATCATCTGAACATCACATGTACCCCGTCTTACTATAAAGACAGAATTTTATATGTTCAAAATGTTCACATGTACACTCAATAACCAATAATGGGTGAATAATGATTTTCAGCTGCAGAAGATGATGATGGGCTTATTTTATTTTTCATTGTTTCTTTGAATCTAATGACAACTAAAGATGCTTGTGAATTACTTAATGCAAGATACATTATCCTACTCCAGTCCAATAACCAACATGAAAGCTCCCATGTCTTCTGTGCTCAACAGAAAATCCACTGAGAGTCTCCGATGTTCTAAGCCTCAGGCCTAGCAGACAGAAATGCTTCCTTTCTCTAAACTGGGACAGCACACACTGAAGGTAACGACAAAGTCAGTAATAACAAGAACTGTGCAACTGAAATTTAATATTTAGAACCAAAAACAACAATAATTACAAGGGATGCCACAGTTAATAATAGCAATAATGATTACAGTAATTATAAATTAATAGATCTATTGTAATAAATGTTGTAGTAGTAAGTTAGAGCATAACTTTATGATAAAATATTAATAAGAGAAGAAAAAGTGTTTGTACATATATAGATAACCACAAACATGTGCTAATCGCCAGGATTGTGAATTATGCTGGCTTAAATAGGATCTCCTTGTTCTTATTTATTTAGGAATGTTTTTCCCATGGAGAAAGTTGTTTATGGTAGGTGGGACTAAAATAAGGAATTCTGAAATTCGTCTAGGATGGAGCCACACTGGACATTCCAGAAGCAAATGGATATCTCAAACCCATCTTTATTCCTTCTCTGTCCGTATGGATAGTACCTTTAAGATGACCAATTGTGTCATCATTTGTGATGGGGTAAATTTAAATATACTCAAGATGTTGCGAGTTCTACGTTTAACAAACACTGAGGGAGTTTATATCCTTGGCACCAAGACGTTAGGACAGTATGGATCAACTTGGAAGCTCATGTTTATGGGCAGATACTGTCTGCCACAAAATACCAAGAACCTACAAGACAATAATCAAAACCTGAAGACCAACACCTCCAACTTGGGGTCAAGTTTGTGTTTGGAGGTTCAATCTTTCCATTTTTTTCCAGTAAGACTCTACTCATGTGGGTTGTTACAGTAACAGGGGATAGTTGAACTGGAAGAGAATTATATTATATAGAGCAAAGGCATAGCCAATACAGTGGATTATCATCATATGCTCTTCAAACCTAGACAAATTCAAATATATGTTGCTCAGTTAAAAAAATTAATTTAAATAATGTAGGCAAGTCTGTCCACCATTTCATTCAGTAAGTATATGGCCAAGAGTGAGTGGGAAGTGCAATGCATTGATCTACCATTTCTTAACCAATCTCAGTTACTTTGTGCTGAAAAATAAGAATGTCCCTATGATTAAGACCAATTTTACTGAGTAGTCAGAAGTAATATTTATTACACCCAAATTCTGTCTTACACACAGACTGCAGAAGGTAACTTCTCTATAAAGATGCAAATTAACTATTTAAACTTAAATAAAATTTTCTCCTTGGAGAAAATGAGAAGTTAAGTTGTCTGTTCCCATCATGCCAGGAATTCATGAGGTTAGCAAAGTTTCTGAAAATGTACTGAGTCAAACTCTTCTCTTTCTTCTCTATACTACATTGGTGTAATTTTCCCCGATTCCAGTAAAAGTTTAGATCTACTCCAAAATCAGACATTGATTGAAAATCACTCTGAAGGTAACAGATACAAACCAATATGTTACTAGTACCTTTCCAGCAGGACCTGAACTGTTGTGACTATACAGTGGGATAGTAGACCATGGATCTTCTGAACTGATCAAAGAATTAAATTATGAAGCAACACAGACAATATACCTTTATGTCAGGAAGCAGCTGAGTAAACCTTTGTTAATTCTAAGACTTGTGCTGCACTGAAACATTGATTCTCTTCTTCAGACATTTCAGTTCTTGTTCAAACGTGACTTTTTTTTCATTCAGAAGACTGTGAGCTTCTTAGGCCCTGGGACTATGTCTTGTTTACTGGTATATAATTTCCAGTGCCTGGTACATTATAGATGCTCAATAAGTTTTTAAAGAGTGAATGAATAGAATTGTGGATTTTAACTTGAAGAGGACATAATTTGAAGGAGGTTCTGAATAAATGAAAACCAAAGTTGCCTTCAATGCAGCAACTGTAAGTAATCCCACATCTATACTCACCAACCACTGGTAATATAGCATATGTATATGGAGGTGATAGTATTTAAGTATGTGTGTCAACAATAATTGAAACTTACTGATTTATTCATAACATAGAAGAATCGAAATCAATAATTTTTTCTAGTTTTGAATTTAATGTCTACTGGCAGTTTATCTTAAACTTCCTCTGGACCTCACATTGCCAAATAATGCTTTAACTTAATAGTATTTTCTGGCCATGCACCTGGACCCTAAAATGCACTTCCAATGTTGCTATCTTGTACTGACATTGGTCTTGACCCTTGATAGTAAAACTTTTTTATGCACATGTGTTATCTCTCCAGAAAACCTCATCCAGGGCAGAATTCTAGGCAGTAGGTTTTCAACAAAACATTTGTTTAATGAGAGTACAATAGGCATACAGTAGGCATCTGAGATTATGTGTGTAGAGGTTAAGAGAGCAGGCTGGGAGACACACTGCTGGACCATCTCTTAGTGCACTTTCAAAGAGGTTACTCTTTGAGCCTCATTTTCTTCGTGTATAAAACAGGGTTAATAAAAACCATTTCCTCAGAAAGTGTTTGTGAGGATTAAGTGGGGTCATCCATGTAAAGTACTTAGAATAAAGCACACGGTGTCACCCTCTTCTGCCAGGAGCTCTCAGAAGTGCTTATTTGTATTAATTTGAATAAACACCACAATGTCACATGTAATTAATGTTAGCTATTATTAGTGATTACTATTAGGTTTGACTGTATAAAATTACCAATATTTCACCATTTTGACCTACAAAAACAACAATTTCAATGGATCTGATATGACATTCTATGAGCTTAAAACACATAGGTGATTTGGTCAGGTTTGTCAGTTCTGTTAAATCAGAAAATGTGAGAATGAGGTAAACCGGCTGTCTGTACAAACAAATCCAAAATATTAATCCATTAGTAATAGTCTCTGAATGTAATAAGCTGGGGTTATCTTGTATTTGTATCCCTGGTCTGGTCTCAGGACAGAGAAAGTTAATTTAGGAGAACTAAAATTGGGGGAGGGAGGAACCTGAATACTTCACACCAACACATTTCTACACTTCTCTGATTATCACCCACAACTGACTTCCCACTGGTCCAGCTCAAGGCCAATTTTGTCCAGGGAAATTTTGAAAAGATAGGTATCTTAAAATGAAATGCGTAAATTTCCAAGCTAGCAGTCATCGTCATCTTGGGGTCAGGAATGATATTCCTGGGGGATTCCCGACAAATGTGCAGACATGTTACCTGAACAATCTCATGCTATGCTCATTTAGTACCCACTAAATAGGTTCCGAGCTTAGCTAACAGATGGCTGATGGGATAGCTGAGAGGATGCATACATTGTGATGAGGCGAGTGATGAAAAAGGTTAAATTATACAAGGTAGGGAAACAGAACGGAAGGCCTGGATTAAAGACTCAGGGTGTCTAAGAACTAAAGTCAGGAGAAAACTAAAAATACATTATCCACCCTTACCTAGGCTGACACTATCTTCCCACCCTCTCCCTAATCCTCTATACCCTTTGGATCAGTGAATACACCCTTCCACACTTCCAGCCTTCCAAGTATGCTCCTATTCTTTGGCTGGTCTAAAAATCACACTTCCCTCATACTGAGATTATCTCAAACTGCCTTTTTCTGCCTAATATGAAGTGACTGTTTTCATCTGAGCATCTGCAAAATCAATTTTCTTCACCCTTCACTTTGCAACACATTTTTAAATATAGCTCCAGTAGCTGTTGTGCTTAACAACATCAGTGAATTGCACTCTAATTTGACTTTTCCAAATAACCATTGATATCTGTAAAGATTCTTAGTCCCACCCTAAAATAAGAAGTCCCTGAACTAAATGATTACTTTTTTAAAAATAAGAAACAAATATTCTCTGAGTTTTAAACAGTTTTTAAATGAACTAACAATCCTTATTGGGAGTTTTTTTTTAATGAACTGAACACCAGCATTAACACAGGAACAGTTGGACGCTAATCATTTAGCTGGAAAAACTATATTACATGGCTAATGGAAACACTAGGGAAGCACGGAATAAATAAGAACTACATGTTGGCAACAGCAGTGTGTCTATAGGCAACTCCAAGTTACCAAGTAGGCTTGCATTACTACAAACAGAAGAGAAGCAAAAGAGTTTATTATAACATCCTTCCAGCCTCTCTAGAATTTACCATATGAGGCATCTCAGGCCTATGAAGGCCAGTAAGGAGTAGCTTTGGCATTACTGAGGCATGCACTGTTAATATAAGCCCCAATGGCATGTTTAGCAGAAAAGTGACCAATGATAGCAATAACAATCCCCTACGTTCGTAGAATACCGTATCCATTGACCTCCTTTAATCTTGACAACCCTAAGAAATGGGCATTATAAATGAAGTTAAAAGAGGTTAAGGGACTTGCCAAGGTGACATAAGTAATAAATGGTAGAAGACAAATTTTATTCAGTATTACTCAGTGAACTTTAATTGATTTCGCACCCTGCGCGACTCTGTGCTGAGCACTGGGGATACCAGAAAGTGTCACAAAGCCTGCCTTCAGGGGGTGCACAGCCTGCTGCAGACAACAGGGGGTGTTCATCCACTCGGCAGCTTTTCACTGTTGAGCATCTTCTATGCGCCCACTGTGACTGGGAAATAAGCAATGTACAAAACAGACATGGTTCCTGCCACCTTGAAACATGCATTCTAGTGAGGCCAGACAGCACACAATTTAAAATAAACAAGACAATTTATTGAGTGCTGTCAAACTCAGTAAAACAAGGTAATATCATAGAGTTTGGAGGATCTAGGAAGCTATAATGGATCGAAGAAAGTCCCTCTGAAGAGATGACATTTTAACCAAAGCTTGAAAAGAAACAAACCTAAAGATCCTGGCAGCAATATGGTTGGAAGGGAGAGACCAGGGAATTAGTTTCTTGTCTTGAGGCTGCATTTGTACAGCAAGCCAACTCTTGTTGGAGTGGCTTTCGGGGAAGCTAATGGAGAACATGGGGGGAGGAAAAGCTGCCAAATCTCCCTCCCTCCCGTCACGTACACACAACAAGCCATACCTTGTTGCAGCCTTGAGAAAGAAACAAACCTGGTGTGTTTGAGAAACAGAAATCTAGAGAAGCCAGCACCTAGCCAGTGAGAGGGCCTGGTAAAAATGCAGAAGGAATGGGCTCCATCACGTAGGTCCCTTCCAGGCACAATAAGAAGTTTGGATTTTATTTTACTGAAAGTATAAACCAATGGAGGAGTTTAAGCTAGAAGTGACATGAAGTGTTTTACCTTTTGAAAGAACTCTGGCCCCAGTTTGGAGAATGTATTGAAAGAAAGCAAGAGTGGAAATAGACCAGTTTAAAGGTGAGAGGTGAAAGCTTTGGGATATATTTAGGCTATAGCACCAAAGGACTTGCTGTTAATTAGATGTGCAAGATGATGACAAGAGGGAAATCAAGGTGACTTCCAGGTTTTTGGATGGAGCAGCTGAGTCACTGATGATGCTATATCGGGATTGGGAAGACAAAGAGAGTAATAGGTTTAGTGGCAACAAGGGTGAAATCAATAATTCTGTTAAGGTTTGAGATGTGGAAAAAGAATTAAAAATACAGTGTGATAAGTGCCACTGAGATAAAGGCATATGCTAAATAATGTGAAAAGGAAGAGAAAGATTAACTCTGTGAGAGGAGAGAAGGTCAGGGAAGTGAGGTTTAGCTTGTACATTTAAAAACAATTAAGAAATGACCAGTGAGTGAGAATGGCACTTGAGGCAGAAGGAATAGCACATGTGTAAAGGCAGAAAGTACAAAAATGGAGTCTGTGCAGAGCTTCACCCATTGCGCCAAAGCTGTATCCTGAGGGCAGCCTGAGGTTTCTGGGCATAGCAAAATGGTGAGAAAAGTATGAGGTGATAATTATATGACTAATGTAAAGGAGAAGCTTGACATTATGAAGACAAGAAGAGTATTAAATTTAAGATTAAAAACCCTGAATTCCAGTCCCAACTCTGCCACTAACCAGCAAGCCACTTCACTTCTCTGGGCTTACTTCTTCATCAGAAAAATAAGAGTGTAAAATGAAGCTATTTCTAAGGCAATCTATAGATCTGGAAATTAATAAAACTATGGTTAGTTCTTTTGCACCTAAATTAAAAACTGTTTATTTATACATGTCTACATAAAATGTTTATGTTTTTATTTATACTCAAACACACATAAATCTTCCACCTCATTTCAAAATGGATTTCAGTCAGCCTAAATAAATACATGACTGTCTCAAATATTTTTTGAAATGAAGTATTTATGTACGTGTGAGTGTAAGTAAAAACATAAACATTTATGTAGACAAGTATAAATATATATTTTTATATAGGTGCAAAAGGACTACTAATCATAGTTTTATAGATTTCCAGAACAAATGAACAAACATAACAAAACAGAAATAGATTCATAGATATAGAGAACAAACTAGTTTCCTCCTGGTTTCCAGACAGGAGGAGTGCAGGGGGATAGGTGAAATAGGTGAAGGGGATTAAGAGGTACAAACTTCCAGTTATAAAAGAGATAAGTCGCAGGGATGTAATGCACAGCATAGGGAATATAGTCGATAACACTGTAATATGGTGTATGTATGGTGACAGATGGTAACTAGACTCACAGTGGTGATCATTTCATAATGTATAAAAATATTGAATCACTATGTTGTACACCTGAAAGTAATATAATATTGTAAGTCAACTATACGTCAAGAAAAAGGAAAAAATACATACCGTTGTATAATAAAGAGTTTATCTGGTCTTGGTCCCTGGCTCCTGGGAGATAACCTCTAAATCCTTGGAATTTCCTGAGAGATAGGAGTGACTTTGTTATTCATGAGTCCCTTGCATCATACCTGATTTATACCAGTGAGATAAATCAGGATGGGGGTTAGTCATGGAAAGACCAACCATGGGATTACAGGGCTGAGGCTTGAGCCAGCCCAACCTCCAGGGAGGAGAGGGGGTGCTAAAGATTGAGTTCAATCACCTGGTCAATGATTCAATTAATCACGCCTCTGTAATAAAACCCCAATAAAAACTCTGGACACCAACTCTCAGATATGCTTCCTGGTTGCTGAACACACTGATAAATGGGAAGGGTGATGCATTCATCTTCCCTTCCAGGTCTCATCCTAATTGTCTATTTGGCCGGTTCTGATTGACAGCCTTTCTAATAAAACTGTAATCATAAGTATAGTGCTTTCCAGAATTTTTTGAGTCATTCTAGCAAATTATCAGACCTAAGAGAGTTAGAGCAATTCCCAAATTTATAGCCAGTTAGTCAGAAGTGCAAGTGGTCTGGGGACTCCTAGAATTGTGACTGGTACTAGAAGTGAGGGTAATCTTTTAGGGAATTGTGCCCTTAACTTAAGGAGCCTGTGCTAACTCCAGGTGGCTGGCATCAGAATTTCATGGCAACATTATACTAACAGAAATTAAATAAATGAAGAGCTACAGCCAGGAGGAATAGGAATACAAAAATAATGTGATAAAAGTAATGAGGTTACTACTCGTATCCTGAGAATGAAATCCAAGACAGCGTTATAGGGGTTTCAGAGGCAGCATGGTGTGGTGGTGAAGAACAAAGGTTTGAGCCAGACTTATAGGATGCAAATTCCATCGCCACTCTTTACCATCTGGGTGACTCTAGGCAAGTCACTTAACTCTCTGAGCTCTGTAAAATGGAGATGATGATAATGCCTACTTCACAAAATTGTTATAAGAATTGAGTTAATTCGTAAAACGTGTTTAAAACCACTTCTGATACATAAGAACACTCAATACTTATTATTAGAATGGGCCACAGTGCAGGCCACTGTCAACACATCAAAGCACAATTCAATGAAAATAATAATTTTTTAGAAGAAAATGCAGTCCAGATGTGAAACTCTAACAGTTAATCACAGCACTACCCAATAAAACTTTCTGCAATGACCATAATGTTCTATATCTGTGCTGTCCAGTATGAAAACGTCTAGCCACATGTGGCTATTGAGCACTTGAAATATGGGTGTTTTGACTGAGGAACTGAATTTTTATTTTATTTCATTTTTAATTTATTTAAATTTAAATAGCCACATGAGACTAGTGGCTACCATATATTGGACAGTGAAGATGACCAGGGAGTATTAGACAGCCCACATGCCCTTCGGGGGCTCTTTCGTGAACAATATTCCTCACAGCCAAGCTTCCAGCAAGGACTGCAAATGAGAACTCAAGTCCACTTAACTCTACATTACTGGTTAAAGGCGGTATCGTGTGTTCAGTGTGCATCCAAGAAAAAACAGGTTTAAGATTTTGTTATATAGTCAAGAAGCCTACCAATCAGGCATGAGCCTAGAGAAAAGCCCACTGACTGTGACATGGAGTTGGGCCAAGGTAATATTTGCAGATAAAGGAAGGTTCTCCTCAGAAAACAGTCCAGAGTTGACTACAGTTTATGAGAACAGGCCCCAAAGTTCTACCTACTTTAACAGGCCGTGGCAAGAATTAGAAGAGAAAATGCATATAACTGCTTGGCACAATGCCTTGCACAGCAAACACTCAATCAGTTTTACCTCTTTTATCATCATTATCAGAATTATTCTGTGCTATAAAATATGCCTCTAATAACTGCAACTGGAGACGTTAATAATCTCAATACAGTGCCCATGTAATATTGAATTGCAAACAGTATTATTTACTGAGTAACTCTTTAAGACAAGCTAGTGGTAAGTGAACAAGCTGACCTTCTATATAGGGTTCTTAGATTTTGACTAATTAAATGTTTGAAGACCTCTGCCAAAACTGATGACTTGGGTTTTGAAGTAACTGATTTAAAGTAATGAGATCGAAGGGCCATTGTTTGTGGAGGCTACTCTAAATTTGAGAAAATAAACTATATCATCAGCATTTAGGCAAATGCTTATCTATCTATTCCTTATAGCAGGGAAGCATGAATTTGGCTCATCCAGGAATAATATCAAGTCATTAAGAAACACATGAAGGAGGAGAATTTGAAACATATTGTATTTTGTCTCCCTTAAAATTATCTAATCTACCAAGAAACTTACTCTAATGACCTGGAATATGGGCAGTGGTTTTACAAGTCTCACATAAGTATCAGTAGCTAGGATTGTGTATCTAGAGTGTAACCCATTCCTGTACATAAGCCAAGGGCTGATAGAAGGTCGATAAAATCAAAGTTTATTCAAGGTTCCTAAGAAATGTATTCACAAACTGATGAAGCTTATGTAATGTTGGTCAATAAGACAAGAGCTGTGCCTAAGACCCAGATACTCCTGAAAATTACTGTCCTGAGAAACCCAGAGGAACAACTTATCAAAAAGGAATTTGGCCTACATCTATATGGAATCATTTAGAGAGATCATAAAGCATTTTTTACTAGAATCATCCTATACATGATCCCAGGCATTTGTTTACTTCTAGGCAATAGGATTAACAAGTAGACAAGGACCTAAGCCCATCATGGTAATCAGTACTGAATACTCCAAAGGCAAATGACCTTTACCTGGGGCTTTATTTAATCAGAAACTATTACTGGGACCCAGACTCAGGTCTTCAATTTCCAGGTAATTGATGCTAGGAGTTTTGTCAGCATCACTCTTCTATGAGCACTAACAAATAAACTAAGAATCCTATGGTTTTTCATCTACAAAAAAGAAACAATGACAGCTTCAAAGTATACTTACCACCAATTCTGAATTGCAATAAGATTAAAAGGAAATAGGACTATGGTAGCAGAGGATGGCTGAGATTGTTCCTTTCGGGTACCTCAAACAATATGTAATAATTTAGATCAATATCAGTTATATAACATTTAAAAACACTGCATGATTAAATGATGTATCAATTAGGAATATTTTAGGCTACAAGGAGCAGAAAACATTACTTTGGTGGCTTAAATATTAGAAACTTACTTTTCCCCGACATAATGGGAAGTCCAGATGCATGCAGTTGTTGTTTCTGGTTTAGTTAACTCCAGAGCCTTTGAATTCCCTTGATATTTCTCTCAGGGACACAGGTTGGCTGCTACAGTTTCAACCATAAGGTCACATTCCAGCTTCAAGAAAATAAAAAGGGAAAGAGGTGGAACCTATTGAAGAGTCCATATCTAGACTAAAAGCCTGCGTGTGATCGTTCAGACCCAACCATAGGCAATTGCAAGGCTTTGCCCGACAGACGTCACAGTGAAAAGCTGCCGTCCCCACACCAGACTTGGTTACAGCCACTGCACTGCAATTTTCTGGAGAGTTGCATTCAAGGAACCCCACCTCCACTCCACCCATCTGAGCCAGCCATGCTCATACACATATCAGCATATACACATCTAGCCCAAGCATTTCTCTTCAGACGCCCCTTTATCAGAGGCCTTCGCTGAGGCACTTCGGACACCTCCACCAAGACCTCATTACCAGGGAGCTTGACTAACGCATTTTCTTCATGCTCAATCAGTATTTTTCTACTCCTTAGCCTTCCTCCTCCCCCTCTACCAGACCATGAAAAGGCACGAGCCCTCTGTGCCAGGCTCCTCAGCAATAAAACATTTCCCCTCATTCGCACTGCATGCACCTCACCCTTGCCAGGTGTGGCTCCATACGGAAAAAAATGGAGCACTAGGGAGCCAGTGCCACTTTTTGCCTCTTGCTTGCACTGTCACAATAAATAAAGACTTGACTGATACTTTCAGTTTGGCTCATTGTCTTAATTGACCACCTCAACACCTGGCAGCCTGTCACCTACATCAGAAAAATACATCTTCCCAGAGACCCTACAGCAGACTGCTACCATCTTATTAGCCTGAACTGAGATACACATGGGCATTCTAAGTGAGTAGTGTCTACAAAGAGAAAACAGTTGGTGAACCAACCATCAGTGCTTGTCATAATTTGGAAATGAGTTCTATGGGGAAAATATAAGCTCGGGAGTTCAGAAAAGAGAGAAGTTTGCTCTGAGCTACAAGGAAATGATTTCATAAAGGAGATTAAACTTTAAACTGTGCTCTAAAAGATAGATAAGGTTTGGAGATGAGAGGTTATGACAGATGGGCTAAACAGACTAAGGAAAGGTTGTGCGGAAGAAATGAGCTCCTAGGACAGAGAAAGGAACATCCCGCTCTTCTGAAATAGGAGAAAGAGTGTTTTAATTCAGGAAATAGAACACAGTTGCCCATCAGGGGGATGGGGAAGCCACTCTTAGGGGAGAATCTTTAGCACATCTAGTGCTGGCAAGTAAACTAAGAAATGCCTATTAAACAATTGCTATTGTCTAGCCAAACATGTCAGTAAACATTTATGCCAAACAAGTGGCCTTAATACATGCCGATTACACTCTGGAAAAAGCAAGTGAAAAATTCCTCGTGCAAAAAAAGGAAGAAAGCACCATCCTGCAACTAGCTCTGCTTTAACTCCCACTGAGATCCACAGGGTATCCGTTCATGGAACCAAAGCAGCATATGGCCCTGAAAATATAAGCCTCTGATCTTACAATTAACAGAGTAATCTTAAAATTAAAGCATCAAATCAAAAACACTTCTGAATAACAAACAGTTTAAGTTAATGGTTTCTTTCTGTTTGTTTTAGGTTTTTTTGTGTGGGAAGGGAGAGAGGGGCACTGGTCAAAGGGAAAATGTATTCAATAATTGTAGCAGATAAGATCAAAGCAAAATTTTCTCTATAGTCCCTAAAAGGCATGTTTCTCCTGTTCTTTATTAATTGGAAGCAAAGGTCTAAACAAGCAGTGGAAATAAAACCAGTGAGAGGGGCTCTTTCACATCTCTTATTATACCTCCTATGGAGTAACAGGCAATTGGACACCAAAAGCTCAGGGACCAAGACCTTTCCTGCTATGTCCAAGTAAGCTACACCAGAAGGAAATCTATAGTCAAAGTCCCCCTTCAAGATAGTTCCCAATAGTCTCATTTTAAAAGTAGATCCTTTTTCTTATCTGACCCTAATTGGTAATCAGCTATTCCTGCTTATTAATCTACCCAAGCGACTGTTTCTGAATATTAAAATGTGGGATTCTTTCATCATGCAATTATGCTGGACAGGGAAGGAAATAACAAACTGTAAACCTACAACTGTAACCTCCTAAAAGTTAAGAGAATCACAATGGCCCACTGAAATAGGAGACATTTTAATTAATATGCCTCCCTGTGGCTTTGCCTTTCTTCTTGTATGCTCAGCTGGAGTAATTAGAGGAAAACCTGAGGGGCGCCTACCCCAGAAGCCTCACTCAGCCCTCTCCAGCTGAGTCTCACTCTTTGTTGGCAACTGTCTCCATTGAGGAAGAGACTCAGCCTGAGCTGTAATGTACATCTGCTCTAGGGAATAATCCCTCCAAAGAGCCACCAGGAAGTAGCCTGTTCAAAAAGCAAAAAATTAAAAAATTTAAACCCTATTCACTTGAAAGGAAAAAACAAGAAACAATCATTTAAGAAAGATACCTTCCAAGCTATTAACATCTGATACAACTTCCTCTTTAGAGATTTCTCCTTCTTTAACCCTTTCTAAAGTATAGTTTACAATAGCATAAAATTTACCCATTTGGAGTATACAGATCAAGTCAGTTTTAGTAAATTTACACAGTTGGGTAACCATCATCACACTCAAGCTTTAGAACACTTTCATCACCCCCAAAATTCCCTTGTGTCCATTTGCCGTCAATCCCTGCTCCCAATCCCAGCCCCAGGAAACCTGCTGTCTCTATAGTTTTGCCTTTTCTAGCAATTTCATACAAATGCAATCACACAGTATATATTCTTTTGTTTGTGTGGCTTCTTCCACTTAGCGTATTTTTGACATTTATCCATGCTGTTACATGTATAAGTAGTTCACTCCTTTTTATTGCTGAATGGCACTCCATTGTATAGATATACCACATTTTGTTTATCTATTCCCCAGTTGATGGACATTTGGATTGCTTCCAAATATTTGGAGATATTGAGCCTAACAAACATTTGGATACAAGTCTTTTCATTTCTCTTGGGCAGATACCTGGAAAATAAATTTCTTGGTCATTTGGTAAATATAAGTTCAACTTTTTAGGAAAGTGCCAGGCAATTTTTCAAAGGGGACTGTATCATTTTCCACTTCCATCAGCAACATATGAGAGTTCTGGTTTCTATGCAACCTCAGTAACAGTATTCTCAATCTTTTTTGATTACATATATTTTAGAGGTGTGTAGTATATTCTCAATGGGATTTTAGTCTGCATTTTCCTAAGGACTAACAATGTTGAACACCTTTTCATGTGCTTATTTGCTATTCATAGATCTTTTTTGAAGGTTCTATTCAAAATTTTACCCATTTTTTAATTGTGTTGTATGCTTTCAGACTATTTACTGTAAGAGGTTTTTTTCATATTCCGAACACAAGTCCTTTATCAGATAAATAATTTGCAAATATTTTCTGCAATTCCTTTTACTTGTCTTTGTCTTTTCATTTTCTCAGTGCCATCTTTTGAAAAGCAAACATTTTAATTTATCTTTTGGTGTTCATATTTTTTGTGTCCTATCTAAGAAATTCAAAGTCACAAATATTTTCTGCCCTGTTTATTTCTAGTTACATGATCATTTCAGCTCTTACATTTAGATCTATGATCCATTTTGAATAGAACTTTGTGTTATGGTATGAAGTAAGAGTCCAGGGGTTTTATGTTTTTGCTTTTGTTTTGCATAGAGACACCCAATTGTTCCAGCACCATTTGTTGAATAGACTCTCTTACTCCACTGAGTTACCTTGCAAGTCTGTCAAAAAACAAGGGACCATGTACGGGTTTATTTCTGGACTCTGTTCTGTTCCACTGATCTATGGTCTAATGCTAATACCACACTGTCTTGATTAGTGTAGCTTCACAGTAAGCTTTGAAAATCAGGTAGCACAAATCCTTCAACATTGTCTTTTAAAATTGTCTTGTTTATTGTAGGTACTTTGAATTTCCATTTAAATTTTAGGATTGACTTGTCGATTTATATTTAAAAGCCTGCTGGGAATTTGATAGGGATTATGTTGAATCTATAGATCAATTTGAGAAAAGAACTGCCATTTTAACTAAACTGATCTTCAAATCCAGGACCATAGTTTATCTTTCCGCTTACTTAGCTCTTCATTACTTTCTCTTAGCAACATCTTACAATTTTCAGCATACAGTTTTTGCTCCCTTCTGTTAAATTTATGCCTAAGTATTTTATTCTGTTTGATTCCATAGTAAACAATATTATTGTCTTAATTTTATTTTTGGATTGTGAATTGCCAATAAATAGGAAAATAATAGTTGATTTTTAGATACTGATCTTGTAACTTGTGACCTTCCTAAACTTACTTAGTACTTCTAGTAGCTTTTTGACAGATATTCCCTACATACAAATCAGATTATCTGTGAATAAAAATAATTTTACTTCTTACCTTACAATCTGTATGTCTTTAATTTCTTATTCTTGCCTTATTGCAAGAATAAGAAATTAAAGAGTAGAATCTCCAGTGCAGTGTTGAATAAAAGAGGCAAGAGCAGATATTCTTTTAAATCTGAAGGAGAAAAAGCATTCAAGCTTTTAATATTAAGCATGTTGTTAGCTGTAGCTCTTTATCAGGGTAAGAAAAATTTCAACTATTCCTAACTTGTTGAGAACTTTTAAGAATGCATGTTGGATATTCTAAAAAAACATTTTATGTCTACTGAAATAATCACATGGTTTTTGTCCTTTTTTCTATTAACATATTGTTTTACCCAAATTGATTTTTGGATAATAAATCAACCTTGCAATGTAAGGTGCTTAGAAGTTACCACTCCACCGTAACAAGTAAAAAGATGAGAGTTGAAAAATCACCTCTTCTTAGATCCATCAGAGAAGTGAGACCACAGGGCAAACTGCTGCTCCAAAAATTGGAGAGACAGGCAGATACAGAGAATCGGAACCTACTGAAGCAGAAACATCCATAGAAACCAGTACCAGGGTAGGAAAACTTGAACTGTAATTGACAATTGCTGGAGGCTCAGTGTGCAAAAGTCTGAGAGATAAAAACTCCAGGGGGACCCAGTCATGGGGTGGGAGGCACACTTCTAAATTTTACCTCTAAGAGCTTCACCCTGTTCTCACAGTGACTATCAGAGAGAAACTCTCTTGTGCTTGCAGCAAGGGAAGGGAAAAAGGAATCATTTTGAAATACACTAGACCATTCTGTTTTCCTTAACAAGGCCTGCCTTCAGGAGAAACAATTTTACCACAGCCTAACCTACCTGGGAGAAGAGAAGCGTCAAACTCCAGCTCCCTCTAGCCATCCTATCCCACCTAAATGGTGGGGGAGGGGGGCGGGGGGAAGGGATGGGGTGGAGGTGCAGTAGGAAGCACTGTGGGAGGTCACAATCCAGGGGCATAGGCTCACCAAAAGACTGAACCCGAATCACAGGACTGTAGACTATTTCCCCTCTCCCCACACTTTATCACTGCATTAAAGCCCTACGTACCATGGTTTCCTTTTACCCAGTATATCATAGGCACTTGCACAAAAAATTAAAAGGCATACTAAATGGCAAAAAGTACAGTTTGAAGATATTGGAAATGCATCAGAACCAGAGTCAGATGCAGCAGGAATGTTGGAATTAACAGAATTTTTTAAACCTGTGGTTAACGTGCTAAGAGCTTTAATGGAAGTAGACAATATGCAAGAACAGATGAATAATGAAAGCAGAGAGATGGAAATTCTAGGAAAGAATAAACAAGAAATGCTTAAGATCAAAAACACTGTAACAGAAATGAAGAATGCCTTAGATGTGCTCATTAATACACTGGACACAGCTACTAATTTTCTGAAGAAAGAATCTCTCAGCTTGAGGATATGACAATAGAAACTTCCAAAACTGAAAAGGAAAGAGAAAAAACAAAAGACTGAAAAAAGAACAGAAAAGAATACCCAGAAACTGTGGGACAACTACAAAAGGTATAACATAACACATAATGAGAATAACTAAAGGAGAAGGAAGAAATAAATCAACCCTACATTCCTAGAATAAGTACCATTTGTTCATGGTGATAATCCTTTTTACATGTTGCTAGACTCAGGTTGCTATTATTCTGTTAAGGATGATTGCTTCTATGTTCATGAGAGATATTGGTCTATGGTTTTCTTTTCTTGTGACGTCTTTGTCTGGCTTTGGTATCAGGGTAACACTGGCTTCATTAAATGAATTAGGAAGAAGGTCTCTCACATCTATTCTCTGAAAGAGTTTGTGCAAAATTAGTATTGTATTTTCCTTAAATATCTTATAGAATTCCCTAGTTAAACCATCTACACCTGGATAGTTCTTCATGGGATAATATTCTTTTGATGATTCAACTAAATCATTGGGGAACTATGATATATGCATTGTAGCTCCATAGCTGTCTTTCAGGAAGCATAAATTCCTATTTTCATGGAGTTTACACAAGTCAATCATGCCATAATAAAAAGTACTATTTGATTATATACAGGCACAATGGTGGACAAAGTATTGGGCTGAGACTTGTATTCAAATTCAGCTTCTGTCTTTACTTGGTAGTTGGGCCTCAGTACTCAGGCATCCTAAGCCACAGTTTCCTCATTGTAAAATCAGAGAGTAGAAGATTTCTAAGATCCTTTAAGTATTTAAATAATTTGGTCTATGATGAAAGCGTAAAAATGAATTTTATCACAAATGACAATCAGAGAAAAATTTTTATAACTCATAGCGCAGACAAAATGTTACTCCTAATTTATAAGGAAATTCTAAAAATCAAGAAGAATAAACTCAAAAAGCAATAGAAAAAGAAAATCCAGTTGCCATTTAAGGACAAGTGGTCCTAAAATACATGAAAAGTTGTTCGACATATCAAAATCAACTATCTACTAACAATAACCAAATAGATAACATAATTTTAAAACAATAAACATTTAAATAATAATGAAAGATGTAAAATATCTAGGAATTCATCAAATTGATTTTGTGGAACTACAAAACACTGCTGAAAGAAACTAGAGAAGGCCTAAATAAATACTCAGAGATTGAAAATCTGAGAAATGCTAAAATGTCAATTACCCCCAGATTTATCCATACATTCAGTGCAATCTAAATCAAAATCCCAGTTGGGATTTTCCATACATTCTAAAATTTACATGGAAATGCAAAGGACCTAGAAGAGCAATACAATCTTGAAGAAGAATAAAACTGGGGAGTTTACACAACGAGGTGTCAATATTTTAAAAAACAACTATGACAATTTTTTTATTGAAATATAGTTGATTTACAATATTACATTAGTTTCAGGTTACAACATAGTGATTCAACATTAAAATACATTACAAAATGATCACGAGTCTAGCAGCCATCTGTCCCCATGCAAAGTTACCACAGTGCTATTAACTACATTCCTTATGCTGTATAGCATACCCCTGTGACTTACTTATTTTATAATTGCAAGTCTGTACCTCTTGATTCCCTTCACCGATTTTGCCCATCCATCCACTGGCCTCCCCTCTAGCAATCACCCACTTATTCTCTGTATCTATGAGTCTGTTTCTGTTTTGTTTTGTATATTCATTTGTTTTGTTTTTTAGATTCCACATACATGTGAGATCATACAGTATTTGTCATTCTCTGTCTGACTTATTTCACTTAGCATAATACCCTCTAGATCCATCCCTGTTGTCACAAATGTCAAGATTGTATTCTTTTTTATGGCTGAGTAATATTCCATTGTGTGTGTATATGTATATATATCACATCTTCTTCATCCATTCATGTATCAGTGAACACTTAGGTTTATTCCATATCTTGGCTATTGTAAATAATGCTGCAATGAACATGGGGTGCATATATCTTTTCAACTTAAAAAATTGCAGTAATTACAGCTATGTGTGCTGTGTGTGCTGATGGAACAGAATGAAGAGTCCAGAAATAGACCCACACATATATGGTCACCTGTCAACTCCAAAAATTATTTAATATGCTCTCTTGGCAAAGCTGTGGGGAAGCACAAACTAACATTGTTTTCAGGAATGCAAAATGTTGCAACCCATAGGAAGCACTGCATCTACCCTTTGACAATCTCACTTCTGGAATTGCATACACATACCTGCACACATATGAAGTGACGTATATACAATATTAGTCTTCAGGACATTACCTGAAATAGGAAAAGATTTAAATGACCCAAGTGTCCAGCAATAGGGGACTAGTTGAAAAAATATTTTCCCTTCATGCAACAGAATACTATGTAACTGTAAAATAAATAAAGTCCTACGTATTAATATGTGCTGGGTGAAATGTTATACAACTATAAAAAATACAAAATTGTAAAAAAAAAAAAAAAGAGAGAGAGAGAGGGAGAGAAGGGGGGATGCTGGTATACAGACCTCCAGGATACATTATTAAGTAGAAAATATGGGGTAAAACAATGAATATGGAATACAATGTTTTGAGTAAAGAAAGCAGGAAAATGAGAATGTATATTCACATTTTTTTTCTATGTGCATAATAAAACACTGGAAGTACAAACAAGAAACTAATAAAAATTGTTAACCACAAGGTTGGGAGGGAGGGGAATAAAGTAGATGAAAGATAGCTCAATATTAATTGTTTGGGAATTATTTTGAATTTTGAACCATGTAAATGTTTTACTTATTTTTTAAAGAGAAGTACTACTAATGAAATTCAGCAGGGAAAAAAATGAAGGTTTATACCAGCTGAGAAATGATTTACAGAAGAAACAAGATTTCATATGACTTTCATATGGCCTGATTTGGGACACCTACTTTCCTATTTCCACAAGGGATGGGAACTTCACTTTGAAATATTATTACTTGGTCAAAACATTCAGTTGAACATCATGTTGCTTGCTTAATTCAGCATAGTGGTCTGGAAAGGGAGGGAGAGAAACAGGAATGGGGTGGGAAGGATTTCACAGGGGCTTGAACTGCATCTACATTTTATTTCTTTTAAAAAAATATATACTTATTATATAATAAAAGACATGGTGCAAAAGTGGCAAAATGCAGAGATTTGACAAACCTGGGTGGTAAGGGGGAAAAAAATTGCAGTTGTGTCCTTTTATTGAAAACACCAGGGAACTCTAAGAAGAACAATAGAATTTATTTAAAACAAAGCATTTCCTTATTTTCTGTGGACAAGCCATACAGGGAAGAATAAACATGTTTGAAGCCAAAATCACAGACTCTGGCTCATTAAGAAGACACAATATAAAGCCCCCTACGTTTGCTAAGTTGTGAGTGTTCAGAACAGAGCAACACCTGGCCTGCATGAGCGCCCTGCTGCTGCGGGTGGGGCCAGGCCAGGACATCACATCAGAATTCAGGCGAGGGCATCAATTCATAAACACCCAGAAGCCTATTGTTCTTGTAATTCCTGCAGGCAATGAGCACAGTTTCCAAATTAAAAACTAGACTGAGTAACCATGAAACCTTCAGAGACAACATTTTGTTCATATTTCATGATTTCTTTTTAGGGAAATGCACAAGGTCTAATGACACAAGCTGTTTATTCTCCTCATTAGCCTTTTGGGTTTCAGCATGTCTGGTTTTTCTTAAGCTTTTCTCACTGCTAAACTCAGCCAAATTCATACTCACAGAGGAAGTCAGATTCCAGCTCTACAGCTCAACAGCAGATCTCCAAGCTACCCAAATCCATGGGATAATCAAAAACATTCTGCTGGCTGCTATATGACTTTTTTCTTTTCTCCTACAAATAGCTGTAGCAGGATTAATGTCAACAACACACACTCCCCCCCCCCCCCACAGGCTTAGCCTATTTAACTGCAATTACTCTCCTGAGCAAAACCCTTTTTGTCATTTGGCAAAGGTGAAGAGAGAGAACAGAGGGTGAAGAGAACAGACTATTAATATAAACAATTACCTTATTTTATTCAACACTTTCTAAGTTTCAAAGCATTTTCATATATTTGATCCTTATAACTATGAGGAGGCAGGGAATTTTACATTCCCATTTCACGGATGGGAAAGCTGAGGCTCAGGGAAGTCAAGGGGCTACACCTATATCTTCTGCATTTATTCCAGACTTCCCACTATGCCAGCTGTCTGGCAGGCTTCAGCCCAAACACTGATGACATGGTTTTACAAGTTCCTTTCCATCCATAAGCTGCAAATCCTCCCATAATCGTGGTTGCCAATGTATCTCATTCCTATGGATATTTTGGAGACCAGTCTCCCCAAACCTGTCTCCCCCTTCTTTTACCTGCCCTAGATCTGAATTTCCACCATTAAAGGTCAGTCCTCTGGCTAAAGAGCTGTACTTGACCATGTAAGCAAATTTGTCGCAGTACTGTCCCTGAGGTAACTGCATCAGAAATACACTGGGAAAATAGTTTCCCGGGCATCATGCGAGATCCATGGAATCAGATTCTCTTAGGGGTGTGTTTAGGAATGTGCATTTTTAACAAGCTTCCCCATGTGTTGTTACCAGCTTTAAAGTTGAGAGCCACTGCTTTCAGCAATGAAAACCCTGAGATGTTTTGAGTCAGAGACGAGAATCATCAAAGGATTATTTTAAGAAGATAACCGTGGAAGCAGTGTTTAGATTGTGCTGGAGTGGAAAGAGACTGGAGTCTATGAGTCTGAGATTACTGCAGTAGCCCAGTTTGAGGAGCAGGATGGGAGGGAAGGGTAAATATGGGAATAGAAAGAAAAACTGTAAGGAGCATTACAAAAGTCACTATAATTTCCTCTCTTCATCTTCTACCAAATGTCTATACTTTTTTCCTTTCATTTCACTGAGGCTCCATTGCCTGTTACTAAGAGACCAAGTTGATTCTGTGAGCATATTACATTGTGCCACAGTTCAGCTCCTCTCCCCCTTGTGTGCTACTCTTCTTACAAGGGGATTTAGCTATGGCTCATGCAAGATGGCTTAATTAGTCTCCTGTGACTAAAACTGAGTTCCTTTGCTAAATTCATTTAGATTCAAAGAAAAGGTAGTGAGCGTCCACTACTGATGTCCAAAGCATTTCAAATTCATTTTTAAAACTACAATCCTCCGTGCTTTTCGCGCACGCTGGAGAAGTTCAGGAGAGCAACACTTTACAAATCGTTTTGTGTGACCAAAATTTTGTTCCCTAGGAGTTGAAACCACAGAATGCATTACCTGGAAAGGCTCTCATTTGCATTTGTTTCCCTTATCCTTTGTCCTCACTTACCCCCCTTTTCTTTCCTGCCTCCTATCTATATATAAAACACATTCCAATGGTGGTCACGAGCTGTTCTTGGATGTTTTAAGTTTTTATCTTTCTCACAGCAAATAGTCAGAAACCACATGGGCCTGGAACTCAGAATGACTGAGTTCTAGTTCCAGCTTTTTCACTGACTTGCTACCGGACCTTGAGTAATTCAACTCTCCCTTTGGAGCTCAGTTTCTTCCCCTGTAAAATGAGAAGACTGCACTAGTGGATATCCAAGGTCCCTTCAATCCAAATATTCTACAATTCTAAGTTGAACACAATGGATCCCAACAACATGAAAGTTTAAAATCTCTGGATCCAAATTACTCCTCGGTTCATTTAAGTTCAGAGCATTTAAAATGTCTCTCAGAATGTGCACTAGAGTCTTCTGCTACAGCAGTGGAGCTATAATAAAGTTGGTCTAGCTACTTAACTGTCTGCCCACACGTATTTCTCACTGCAACTTCTTTAATCAGGTCTAGCAAAACTAGATAAGGGAAAGGCATCTTAATGAAATAAGCAGTCATCTTAGCATCCCGTCACATCAGAGAAGTGCTGCATGCCTTTTATTCACCACAGGTCTCTCTGTGGATAACTTTCCATCGCCTTCCTCCTCCTACCATCACACTCACCAAGAAACATGCAATGATGCCAAGGACACATGTGGCACTGCATTAGCAGTACTAAGATGAACGAGACATGTTCCTTGGCTTCCTAGGGCTAGCTAGAGAGATGAGGACAGTGAGAGAAGGAGGTGATTTAAGTTGCCATGAATCTTAATAGTCAAAATTCAACTTTTCATCAAATAAAAAGCAGCAAATAGTTTGGGTTTTGTTTGGTTTGGGTTTGTTTTATTTTTTTGGCTTTGGCTTTTTAAAAAACATGCACAGATGTTGACCATATGTAAGCAAAGAGTCATAACCTGATGCCCAAAGTTCTGAAAGCCCTGCTCATTTCCCAGTGATTAGACAGCACTCTTATTATCCCCTCATTCAAGATCCACCACAATACGGACCTACCACTCAGTCATTCATTCATGTCATAAATATTTACTAATTGTCTATTATGTGCCAGGCACTATGCAACAAGCTAGGAATACAGTAGTCTCGTGAATGGGAAAGACACAGTCTTTGCCTTCACGATGCTTAAAATCTGTGGGGGTAAGGTGGATGAAAGATATTAATCAAATATGTACAGGAATAAAACATAATATATATTATACATATGTATTTTATACACATACACACACGTATTTGGAAAAAAGTCAGGAAGTATATATGCTCAAATGCTAATGGTAGTAATTGTAAGATTACTAAAATTAAGATTGTAAGATTATGTGCTTTTTTTCTTTTCTTCCTTATAATGTCTTATATAGCCTCTGTTTGTTTGTTTGTTTGTTTGTTTTTTGGCAAGCATTACACTTTTATAATAAGAAAAGAGCCATTTCCATTGTAAAAATTTCATGTGTTTAAAGATTTATTGAAATAGAAAAATGGCATACATTGCTAAAAATTAAAATTGCAAAACATCATGTATAATAAGATTTCATTCTGATTATATAATGCAATAATAACAAACTAAAAACACATATACCAAAATACTAATAGCAATTATCTTTGGTGGCATAATAGATCATTTTGTCTTTTATGCTTTTTAAAAATTATCCAAGCTTTCTACATTGAACATGTAGTAATTTTTACTTATCTTATCCTTGGACTCTCACCTCCTCTGGGAAGCCTTCACTGACCATCTCCACCCTCAGCCCACACAATCTCACTCTGCTGAATACCTATAAATTTTGTTGAATCTATTGCCACCTTAACACCAAGCATGAGACACTGTTCATAATTATTTTTCTTGTGAGGAAGGTACCAGGTATCTGAGCTCTTTCGCCCACACTAGTATTTGATCATGGTCAGCAAACACTGGGAACTTCAGTGAGTGTCTCAAATCCTAGCAGGACACATCGCCACCAGGGTTCAGGGTTGGGCTGTGAGTTATACACGCAGTAGCACTGTCCCTGACAGCCCTCACACCTTGTTCCTAGCTCTCTCCAGAGGGCCTCTCATGTTCATCTCCTCACACAGAGGGCACCTCCAAGGGGTAGGAACTCATTTCTAAACTCTGAGTTTTTCTGCCTCAACCCATCAAGGTTCACTGTGAAAAGGAGAACCAGCAGACAGAACGGAATGAAAGGCCCGTTACTATAGAACATAATTTATTACCCACAGGATTTCTGAGTCACTGCTGCTCTGCAAGAAAAGAGAGATTCAGAGAATCTTGAGTCTGGAAGGGAGGCAAGCAAGAAGATCAAGCTTATGGTTGAAGAAATGGGGTACAGAGATGAGCGACATGCCCCAGGTCCTCCAACAAGTTGGTGACAGAGTCACTTCCCCCACTGCAGCAGTCTGAGAGAGAAATTAAAATACGAAATACTCTGCACAGAATGAAGGGACACTAACGGTAAAGGAAAGCTTTCACAGTTGCCTCTGATTCTATATTGTCTGAATCTTTTACAAGCAGACTGCATAATATTTCTAAATTCATTATTAAAGCTCAAATCTAATAAAGATACATCTTTTTAAAATAAAAATATCTGACAAACAACAATTTTTACGCATAGCATCAGGTCTCTGGACAGACCTAGGACTGCTTGTTTGGCCTCTTATCAAATTCCTGCCACACCCTCTAGCAGCAGAGCCCCGAGGTTAAGAAAATGGACTTCAGGATCAAAGAGGTTCAAGTTTGTATATAAGCTTTTTGCTTCTTACTAGCTGTGTGATTTGGGCAAGTTAATTACCCTCTTTGTGCCTCTGTTTCCTCAGCAGGAAAATGAAGATAATAATATTACACAGCTCAGGGGGTTACCCTAAGAATTAGACAAGATAGTGCATGAAAGTGCACAGAAACGTGCCTGGAGCAGAGCAGCTGCTCACTTTGCCCACTGTTTTTCCATCATCACATTCCTTGAGGCTACTGTTGTTAGTATCACTACTCCCAGGCTGTTTTTCTGACACATGACAGAAGCTACTTCTCATTCAGCTGCTTTACTCAGGTGGCTATTGTTCCCTGGGAATGGCCTCCCCTCCCCATTCTATCCATCAAACCCTGAGTTTTCTTCCAGACTCAAGAGTCACTACTCCAAAACTATCCCTAAATCACTCTCACAAATAATCCCCCTTTCCAAATTAGGATAATTTATTGGGAGGGTGGCAATACAGTTAAATTAAATGAGCAAACACAGTGAGAGAACTTGAGGAAGAGGAAAGATCCTAAGCTTTGGTGTCAGAAGGCTCTGACTAAAAACTGCGAATCTGCCAACTACCAGCTGTGTGATCTGGAACAAACAAATCACCTTAAATTCTCTGAGCCTTCATTTCTTCAATCTGTTAAGTAAGCATCATAATCTCCTCAGCCATTCCTTCTGTCAGGAACAGCTCAATATAGAAGAGCATTAAGGATAAAAGCAAGTGAAAAAGAACAGGGGGAAAAAGGAAGACTCAAGGGTAGACAAAAGGATGGGGAGTGGGGAGTGGGGAGTGGGAGTGGGGAGTGGGAGTGGGGAGTGGGAGTGGGGAGTGGGAGTGGGGAGTGGGAGTGGGGAGTGGGGAGTGGGAGTGGGGAGTGGGGAGTGGGAGTGGGGAGTGGGAGTGGGGAGTGGGAGTGGGGAGTGGGGAGTGGGAGTGGGGAGTGGGGAGCGGGGAGCGGGAGCCGGGGGGCAGGGAGTGGTAAGGGCTGATGAAGAAGGACAGCGGCTGATGAGGGGAGCAGTGTGAGAACCGCATGTCCATCATTAGGAGAAAAGACAGTCATGATTCCTAGGGACAGAGTCAGAGGGCTCATGCCGCAAGACTGATGAAGATAATAGTTTCTATCAGAAAGCAAAGCAGGTGAGCCTGGCATCAGGAAAGACCTGGAAAGGGGAGGAAAAGAACTTAGCTTTAGAAGTATCAACAGATGACCTAGATGGGGTGCTTAGATACAAGCTACGTAACTACGGGCTGCTTCATATTGAATTCAGCTACCTAATGTTTGAGACATATTACAATGACAATAGTTTTGGGCTCCCTAGCACATTTCCCCCATCCCTTATTTTTATAACAAATCATGCCATGTGCACCACCCCCTCCCCCAGGATCACAGAGATGGACAGATGACCCAGATGTGGCCAAGCAGACAGAGTACCTTGTTTCTAAGGATGCTACTCAAAATATTTCACAATCAACACAGCAAGGGCACCACCAGTCAGGATGAGCTCCTACCATGGTTAACCAATACAACCAGTGTACTGGTTAACCAGTGGGCAACCAGGTCTGCCCACTCCCCTGGGTATATGATGAGTCCAGCAGTGGACCCATGACCAAATAGGGCCAACTGAATCCTTCTCTTGGAATGACAAATAGACCTGAGGAAAAAGAAGCAAAGTTTTTTACATTAGGGTAGCTAAGACATGAAACCTGAGGTAAGAAAGCAGAATGAAAACAAAGACAGGCAGAAATGAGAGATGAGCAAAGAGAAAACCCCAGTGAAGTTGTGTCCTGATTCCCAAGTCCCTGGGTCCTGCAGTTCTTTCTTTAATTCTGTGATCTCTACCATCATCCTTCCCAGTTACCTGAGCCAATTAACTCTTTATTTTTCCTTAAGCTTCTTCAAATTGGGTTTGTCACATACAATCAAAGGCTCTGAGTAAAACTCCTCTGCACATTGAGGCAAACTTTAGCTGGGCACAAGAAGTGACCATGTACCAAATTAATTATGGTAGGAAGACCATAGAAGGAGAAAGGAGGGAAAGACCCTAAATCTGGGCATTGGCTCTGATGTGAAGAAAGCTCCACCCACAGCACATTTAGCCACTAGTGATAGTTAACGTTAAATAAGTATTTGCTGAAAATTATGCCTAGGAGTCCCCAGGATACCCCTCTGTGTCACAACAACCCCGGCCCATGCTAACTTCCTCCCACTCCCCACCCTGGCCCCAGGTCTCAGGTCTTCAGTCTGCTTCAAGTTAATATGCACCTTCTTCTGTGCTATAATACCACTGTCCCCAGGTTGTTTCCAACAAGCAAATACCACTGTGACAAGCTATTACTTCCTTAGCATTCCCCAGAAATGGAGGCTCTGGGCTTCGTACACAGTAAATACCCAAGGAATGTTTAGATCACAAAAGAGTGTCCACAAAACACAATGCAAAGCTCCTCAGTCTCCAACCTGACCAGGCAGGAGAGTTGCCTCAGACCATGGTGTACAGGTCCAGCTTATACGCATGCAAGCAAACAGCACTGGCTAAGGGGTCCAAATCCCTGGGGACCAGAGCTCAAATGACCAATATCCATGGGCTTATCAGACCCATATCTGGGTGACCTTGATCATGAACAGTGAGTAGGGAAAAGTCAGCTGAGGTTAGGAAAGTCTCAGTAGGTTCTAAGAAAAATTCCTAAAGTGCAAATACTCAGAAATGCAGAGCTTAGGTAATGCCTAAGGTAATGCCTTAGAGAAGGCCTTCAGTTAATCCCACCTGTAAGAGTTCATTATAATAGTGAGGATCCCCGGTAAGACATCACTAGGTGTACAAGTGTTTGTGGCTTATTATAAGGCTGTGTATCAAGGGAAGCCAATAAGACAGGAACATGTAGGATGGATGGCCCATGAGAAAGCAGGATGGCAGAAGCAGACACAGAACAGGAGGCTGGACATCAAACCCACCCTCTCACAGGTCACACAGATGTCTGATCAGCCTTCACCGTGATCCCCTTGACTAGGGGAGCTTTCGGCCCTCCCCAAATAGACAAGGTCCATTCACTTTCCATTTATAAGCAATAACAGTAAGCATTCAATAAATGTTAGCCATGTGCCAGGCACTGTGCTTTGTATGCAACGAATAAGTTAACACTTGTAAAAAGCTCGACACTGTGTTTAGACATTTAGTAAGGTCTTAATAAATGTCAGTTACCATCATCATTACCATTTTTAATCTTCATAGCAATTCCGTGAGTTAGGTACTATTTGTACGGTTATTTTATAGATCAGGAATTAGAGGCTTAGAGAGATTGAGTGAGTTGTACAAATAATTAACGGAGGACCCAGGATTCTAAAACAGAACCTGGCTCAAGAGCTCCTAACCATTATACTCTACTGCCTTCTTTCAGCTCAAAAGAAGTTTAAAAAAACCCAGACAGAAGTCCCTGCCAGTAATTTTTATAGGATACAACTGTGTAAGTGTGACCTTCTTGCTCCTTCCTATCCCCTACTCCAGTGATTCTCAAACGTTACCTGGCAACAAAACCACCCAGAGAGCTTGTTAAAACACAGATTTCTGGATCCTATCCCTAGAGTTTCTGATTCAGGAGGCTTAGGCCCACCTAAGCCTAAGAATTTGCATTTTTAGCCAGTTCCCTGGTGATGCTGATGCTGCTGGTCTGGGCACCGCACTTTAGCAACACCTGCCCTACTCTAGCCCTCAACTCACGTGTCTGTCAATCAATGAAATGACCAAGTTGCCCAAAAAGCACTCCAGAGCTTCTTTAGGTATAAAGAAACGGTTACAACACACCCATCTCCCTCCTTTGGCTACACTCTGATTTCCTTGACTATTTAATTCATTCCACATGTAATTACCAAGCTCCTACTGTGTGCCAGTCACAGGCACTGGGAATACAGCCAACTTGGAGGAGTCTGCAGCAGATATTAACCAAATCAACACACAAAGTACACTAAATTTCAAACTGGACAAGGGCTGTGAAGAAAAAGAACTGTATTCTATTAGAAAAAACATGAGGGAAACAAGAGTGGACACGTGTTGCATTTATCTGTCCAATACGCATTCTTCCCTGTTCCTTCCTTCCGTACCCCTTCCCCCACCCCACCCGTTCACACACACCAGCATGTTTTCCACACCATCTTGGGAGAATGCCTCAAAAACAGGGCTCCATGCCCACCCCTCAACCCAGGTCTTGCAGCCCCATAAAAGAGGGATGTGAAGTGGTCTCCAGAAAGGAGGTTGTGACCTCCTCTCTCCCGACCACATGACAGAGTCAGTCCCCAGATGGGAAGAATGAGTTCAACAGTGAGTCACCAAGCTGAGTGGAGGGAGGGGCAGAAGAGAGCCAGAACCTAAGAGGTGTTGTTTTTAAGTCCCTAGACCCAGTCATGCCTGAAGCTGCAGATCCATCCTTAGGCTCCCTGGCTCAGAGACCAATGAACTCCTTTTTCTGCCTAATTTTCATTATTTTATCAGAAATAACCATTACAAGTATAGAAACCTAAATTATATTTGAGATCAGTGCTTCTTTGAAGAACTAATATTTGAGCGGAGACCAGAAGAATAAGCAAAAGGAGTAGCCAAGGGAAGAGCTGGAGGTCAAGGTTCAAGGCACAGAGAACAAGATATGCAAAGACCTTGAAGCGGGAAAGAGCTTTCTGAAGAAACTAAAAGCAGGTGTGGTGCGGGGGAACCAGAGTGGTGGGAGAGGAGGTGGGAGAGGTAGACGGGGTCAGATTAGGCAGGCTATGTGGCGCACTTGGTAACTCATTTTTGGTATATAATACATGACTATAAATCTACATTTAATGGCATGAGTTAAACTCAGATTACTTTAGCCAATGTTAATTCTCCTAGAAACCTTCTCTAACGTGAAATACAACTATCCCCACATCAAGCCACTCTACCTTGTCTCCTTGACTCTTTCAGTATACACTTTGCTACTGCATTCAGCTGATTCTGGGTCCAAATTCTTCTCATCTTCTGCTAGGACAAAATACACATCCTCTGGTAGCAGATGGCAGGGGACAGAATACTCAGGATAACACGGCTGTTCCAATAAATACGTTTACAGAAAGTGGCCCCCATGGGGCCAATTAGAGCCAATATCCAACTCTAGTAGTGGTAGCTGTATTCTCTGATCTGCCCTCACCTTTACGCAGCTCTGCTTCATTGCTTCTCTAGATCAGGTGTAAGGGGAATTTAAGGATGGTAGAAAATGTGGTTACTGAGTTCAAACACCTGCTCCCTCTAAGTAAAGGACATTCAATATTCTTTCCTTCAGGCTTCCGAGGTCCCAAACCCTAAGAAGCACTGTAAATTCTTAAACCCTGACATATCAATTCTTTTAAATGGACCACTTTATTTAATTACAGAAGTACCAGTGGGGGCAGCGGTAGCACTAGATGCTTTTTATAGCCATTACTACATGTCAGGCACCAGGAGAAGCCCCTACATCCTTTGTCTCGTAAGCCTATGAAGTGGATGGTACAATTTTTCCCAAATTATAAAGAGGGAAATTGAGGCCCTGAATGATAAATTTTTATGACAAAGGATACCCAGCAGGTAAAAATAGGAAATAAGAATCAAACCCAAATGCAAAGAGAATGTCCATACCCCCTGTGTTTTGTGAAAATCATCATCAAGAAACTGTGCTGATTGGTGTGCAAAGCAATTTAGATCAAGACAACAACAAGCCTCTAGGAATGTAAGCTCCAAATGAAATAAAACAAGGACATACAGAGTGATAAGTAAAATGCTGGACAAATAAACACACTCTGTGTGGCCAATTTCTCCCTGGCTGGTCTAAACTTAGGGCTTAGGGGAAGCCCTATTCCTTCCTGCATTCTTCCCTTGTTGTCACACGGACACAGATATACTGCCCACCCCACCAATCATCCTCCCTAATAATCTAGCATCTGGCTAAATACATTTTATTCCCCTAAAATCCTCTGTGAGCCTTTGACAATCCACATTTCTTTTAAATGTCTACAGCCCCAAAAGCCAAGAAGAGAAACCACTACAGCTTGTCTTAGACATGTCATTTCTCCTAAGAGTTTCGGCTCCACTCCTTTTTAACTAGGTAATATGAGGCAAATTATTTAACCTCTCTGAACCTTAGTTCTTTCATCTGTGAAATTACCTTCCATATGGAGTTGCTCTGAGAATTACATGAAATAATTCATACACAGCATTTGGCATTTGGCATTGTGCCTGGCACATAGTAAACACTTAATAAATTCCAGCTCTTATTGACCATAGTATTATGTATTATCTGCTCCAAGAAAATATAATGTGTAAAAGTCAGAGTTTTCAAATAGATAAATTAAAGATTATTAACAATATTGAAAGAACCTTCCTTTTACAAGTATTTCCCATAGATAGAAAAATTTTAGATAGAAAATTTCCCTAGAGTGTTACAAATGGGAACTGGTCTATGCTGTTTCTACTCACAACACTTCTGACACCAAATGTGTGGTTTTTCCTCACACTAACCAATTCTCCAACTCTCTAGACACAAACTGGGTGTCCTACAATTCAATGCAATTCAATTCTGACACTAACCACCCAGTTAGCACAGACTCCACGGGTTTAGGGGCTCAGTCCCTCGAGTCTACCCCCACTTCAGATGCAGTTGCAACTACTGGGTGCTCTGGGTACCCACACTTCTGTCCCTTGGGCGACAAAGCTGAGGGTTCCCACAATGCCCCCTTTCAGGTTCAGTAGTTTGCTAGAAGAGCTCACAGAACTCAGGGAAACACTTTACTTACGTTTACTGGTTTATAATAAAGGATACAACTCAGCAACAGTCAGATGGAAGAGATGCACAGGGGTGGGTGGATGCAGAGCTTCCATGCCCTCTCTGCATGCACCGCCCTCCTAGTACCTCAACGTGTTCACCAACACAGAAGCTCTCCAAACCCTGTTGTTTAGGGGTTTTATGAAAGTTTCATTTCATAAGCACAATCGATTAAATCACTGGGTATTGGTGACCACTGGTGACTGATTCAAATCCCAGCCCCCTCCCCTCCCTGAAGGTTGGGGGTTGGACTGAAAGTTCCAAACCTCTAATTATGCCTTGGTCTTTCTGGTGACCAAACCCCAACCTGAAGCTCTCTGGGGTCCCCAGCCATCAGTCATCTTGTTAGGAGACAAAAGATACTCTGATCACTCCACAGATAATAAAGGTTTTAGGAGATATGTGCCAGGAATCTGGGACAAAGACCAAATATATATTTCTTACCGTATCACACTTGGGTACCCAAAAGCTGACAGCACAGTTTCAAAAAAAGTCTGTGGGGTAAGGGGAAGTACATTTGAATTATAGTGTTTAATAACAATATGTCCACAAATAATTTCTAGAAGTGATAAGAATATTAAAAGACCCACCCATTTCTCTCTCTAGATATCAAACCAGCTAACAGATATTCCCAAACAATTCAGCATGCAAGAGAATGACAGAACACAAAATCTTCTACCCTGGAAGCAACTAGAGAGCTGGCCTGTTAGCAGCTGGGCACCACCCAGTTTTGAGAGGCGAGAATGAGTTTATTACAAGACAGTGAGAAGGACGAGGGTGATGTAACCAACCATACAATATTAGCTAGATCACATAACCTTTATGGACTTCACTTTTCTTGCTGATGAAATGAGATAATTGTACATGGATGATTTTCAGGCCCCTTTTTGCTTTCAAATGCAATAACCCTATTTTTTTTTTAAGAAAAAACTATTTTATTAGCTCTTTAAATGTGAACTGATAAACAGTTGCAGAAACAGAAGTTTATAAAATTTATTTACTTGATCAACCATCCTAAGACGAAAATCCATTTCATGGTAGTTTTTTCTTTTTTTTAATTGGAGTATAGTTGCTTTACAATACTGTGTTAGCGTCTACTGTACAGCAAAGTGAATCAGCTATACATATACATATATCCCCTCTGTTTTGGATTTCCTTCCCATTTAGGTCACCACAGAGCACTAAGTAGAGTTCCCTGTGCTATACAGTAGGCTTTCATTAGCTATCTATTTTATACACAGTATCAATAGTGTACATATGTCAATCCCAATCTCCCAATTCATCCCACCCCTCCCTTTTCCCCTTGGTATCCATACATTTGTTCTCTACGTCTGTGTCTCTATTTCTGCTTTATAAATAAGATCATCTATACCAATCTTTTCAGATTCCACATATATGCGTTAATATACAATATCTGTTTTTCTCTTTCTGACTTACTTCACTCTGTATGACAGTCTCTAGGTCCATCCACGTCTCTACAAATGACCCAGTTTCGTTCCTTTTTACGGCCTAGAAAGGCTACCATTGCCAGTGGAAATTAATATGGAGAACCTGTCTCAAATAACACTACTCTTTAAATGGAAAGCATGCTATTTTACTTCAACCTCTCACCATGTCCCTTACTGTTATCCAAACCAGGTAACAACCTAGTCTGCAAGAAACGAAACCTGAACTGGTGACTGTGAGAAGCAGGTCACAGAGGTGTTTGCCATCCTGATAGCCCCATTGATATGCCCTGTCCTTTTACATACAAAGAAGGATGCATCTTTTTTCCTCTCTCTCTCTCTCCAGTTTTATTGATAAATAAGTCAAGATATCCTCTTGAGCAGTCAAGGGCAGGTTGACAGGTGTAACAGCCTTCCCTTAAGAAAACACCATACCTTGATAACATATACTTCTTCACATTAGAAAATCGCTGCATTTATTGGAGGAGTAGGTCAACAATGCATGCTACTCTCCAGGCAAGGGAGAATCCTGGCAGTAGGAGGTAAGTACATGTGTGCTCATGGGTATCTGGGATATAAAAATCACCCTACCTTTCTTTATGTCACAGTCATAAAGACATTATCGACATTCAGAGTGATCTCATTATAGAGGAATTCATCCCATGTTTTATTAAGCCCAGGGAAGACAGGGATTTCCCTTTCTTTCTTTTTCTTTCTTTCTTCCTTCTTTCCTTTCTTCGTTTCTTTCTTTCTTTCCTTCCTTCCTTCCTTCTTTCTCTGTCTGTCTGTCTCTCTCTCTCTCTCTCTCTCTTTCTTTCTTTCTTGGCTGCATTGGGTCTTCGTGGCTGTGCACAAGCTTTCTCTAGTTGCAGTGAGCGGGGGCTACTCTTCATTGTGGTGCACGGGCTTCTCATCGCAGTGGCTTCTCTTGTTGCGGAGCACAGGTTCTAGGCGCGTGGGCTTCAGTAGTTGTGGAGCACGGGGTCAGTAGTTGTAGCTTGCAGGCTCTAGAGCACAGGCTCAGTAGCTGTGCCGCACGGGCTTAGTTGCTCCATGGCATGTGGGATCTTCCTGGACCAGGGCTCGAACCCGTGTCCCCTGCATTGGCAGGTGGATTCTTAACCACTGCACCACCAGGGAAGTCCCAAGACAGGAATTTCTTAATCTGTTGAGTGGCAAAGAGTATAGGTGCTGTTGGAGAGAATTAATTTAATAGGAATGACTGGAAGAGTAATTAAAACTAGCAAATGTCCAGTGAAAGTTCCTCCCAGTACCACACTGATAAATCTAAGGGGAGTTCATTTTACACCACCAGACTTGTACACATGCATCAGTGTTCTGGATTGTAAGCAACAGAATGGACATTGATTAACTTAATCAAAAGCAATCATACTGTGGGTGGAGAGTGTCACAGATCCAACAGGAGCCTGGAGGAGCAGGTTTAGCACCACGCGGCAAGCAAGGGAATCCCAGGAGCCAAGAAGCAGGAAACACAACGAGCTCATTGTTGCAGTTGGACCAGGACGCTGCTGCAGCTGCTCCCCAGGATGAATGATGTCCAAGTGTACTTTGTGTCCTTAAATCACTCGCTCAAGAGAGAGAAAGAATCTGACTGCCAGGGCTAGGTCACTTGTCAGCCCCTACGAGCAGAGGGCAGGAGGCTTTTTCAGATTCCATGGAGGCAGACAGGCACCTGAAAATTTACCATCCCAGCAACACCACATGAAATGATAGAGGACAGTCCTCTCAACGGAAATCAGGGTATCATTCTGAAAGAAGGATTTATCCTTGCTCGTGGCCAAAAGAAAAAAGGAAGGAAAAAGAAGGCTATAAACAACAGCATGTATGTGTGTTTGTCTTTCATTTAAGAAGGCTTTCAAGGTCATATGATATAATAAAGAAGACAATCCCAGGGCATAAAAGACCTCACCAGCCAAAAAGTACAATCTCAGGTACACTCTCACTACCTTAGATACCCAAGCTGTTGTGCATTAAGAGATTCCAACATGGTTATTGTACCTGTGCTCCAAACAAGAATGTCCAAACACTTGGTTGCTGCACCAAACGCCAAAGTTCAGTGGGTTATTGTCCTTCCTTCCTTCCTTCCTCATCTAAAGAAGGGTAAAAAATGCAGGAGATTCCACAGGTCTCACCTGGAGTTCCTAACTCTCAAATTCAATTACTTCGTACGTGCAGCTGCAGGTAACAAAAGCCTGTGGATTAAAGTAAGGCCAATACCCTCTCCTGAGCCAGGTTTTCAACGGTGAATCCAAATCAGATGATCTGGACTTAGGAAGACTCATGCTCAGATCCAGGCACAAATGGGTGTTTGGCAGCAGCATACCCTTTGTAGACCAATGAGTAAACACTACACCTTCTGTGGGAGCTCCGCCAGTGTTTATTCTGAGATCTGCAGATGGCATCATGAGGGATGTCATTATGACCTATCATGTCAGTGTGAGTTGATATGCTTCAAAAACCATCTACTTCAAATCTTCCTACTTCACAGAACAATGAGGAGTAAGTTATAATAATAAAACTTGTAGGGAGTTATTACCTACAGTGGGCAATTTTCTTATCTTTTATAACCAATTTTCATTTTTAATATAAAATGATCACAAGCTGTTCTTCCTAGTCCCTGAGGAGGTAGTCAGCCTACATGTTTTCAGTCAGTGATTACTAAACTATAAAAAAGTACCAACTTAATTTGGTGTGTTTTTGAACATCCAGAAACATCCACCCTGTTCTACTAACAGAACACACAACCAATCTGAATTGTTTAATATAAAGTATGTAATTCAATAAGGCCTTAAAATATCACACTGCAGTTTCAAAAAGTTTGAGTTATGAAAAATTATTTGGGCACAGATGAGCAGACATGAAATGATGTTATAGAAGTTTCTAGAGGGAGTCTCTGAACCTGTATGAGTTAGGTGAGGACATAAGTTATAAAACTGAAGTCAATATTAAATGAGCCCCAGAAAGAAGGATATGTGGGAAAAGCTGTGTACTGATGTTCCCTTCCCCAAAATAAAAGCACAGTGTTTCCAAAGATGTACTAATAAATATTTCATTGTATGCAGAGGTGTCCCAACATTCACCAGATTCTCCCAGGAACTAACTAGATCACTCCTGCCTAACTAGTGATTAACATTTTGTTGTTCATCAATATCTTATATGTACTGAAATGATTCCCTCCTAGCCTAAAAGAATTATGGCCATTTTCCCATAATGCCTAAATTGGAAACTTGAATAATTCTGTATAGGAAGCACAATGCTAGACATTTTACGGGTGTTTAAAATCATACATAGTGCCTGAGAGTCAAGAGAACTGGAATAGGGTTCTGATTCTGTTTCTAAAACAAGTCACTTAATCTCTCTGACCCTCTGTTTTCTCACTTTTAAAATTAGGTGTTGGACTATATGAATGATTTTCATAATTAAATATTTCTATTTTATGAATTAAGATTCAGGGAAATTAATTAATTTATCAAAGTTCAAGGGGAATATTATTTATTACACACCTTTTCACTTCAAGTAGAAGTAGCAATTGAAAACTTTACCTTTACTTATTAAATGTTTACGTCCATGTTCCTGTTTTTCTTGCTTTTCCTCCCACAGACTTCTTTGTAACACCAAAAGCCCTGCATAGATGCTAGATGGAATCTTTCCATTTCTCATGCATATCCAAGTGTTCATTCAACAACATGAATATATGAATATGAATACTGGTGTGTATTCATATATATATACAGAACTCACAGCCCAGGAAGATCAAAGCGCAAACAATTACTGCACAGCATGATATGTGCTCTGATGGAAGAAGTAGAAATATTTCCCTTGGAGCACCTAGGAATGGTACCCATTCCAGACTTTACTGATTAAGAAAGCATTCATGGACAAAGAAATAAGTAAGCCAGGTTGAGATACTAAAGATGAGAAAGAATTAACAATTAAAGAGGCACAGGAGGAATAGTCCAGGCAAAAGAAATAACCTGTGTTACACTCCAGAAGCAAAAGAGCATGGTAGAGTGAAGGAAAAGAAATTCTTCTTGCAAGAGATGAGGTTAACGAGGTCTGCAAGCACATGTCATCAATGGTGCACGCGTCTGTATGTGTGTGTGTGTATTCATAATGTGATGGCTAATTTTATGTGTTGACCTGATAGGCTAAGAGATCCCCAGAGACCTGCCTGGTAAAACATTACATCTGGGTGCATCTCTGAGGGTGTCTCAAAAAGAGATAACCGTTAGCATCAGTAGACTGAGAAAAGCAGATGACCCACATCAACTCTGCTGAGGGTTTAGGTAGAACAAAAAGGCAAAGGAATGGAGAATTCACTCTCTCTGCTTGAACTGAAACATCCACCTTCCCCTGCCCTCATTCTTCGGTGCTCCTGGTTCTCAAGCTCCTGGACTCAAGCTGAGACTTACACCATCAGGCCCCTGAGTCTCAGGTCTTCAGGATCAGACTGAACTACACCACCATTTTCCTGGTTCTTCAGCTTGCAGAGAGCACCTCCGTAACCATGTGAGCCAATTCCTATAATAAATCTCCTCTTACATATCGACATATATCCTATTAGTTCTGTTCTCTGGAGAACCATGCTATATATATATATATATATATATAGAGAGAGAGAGAGAGAGAGAGAGAGAGAGAGAGAAAGAGACAGACACACACACATATATATGTATATATATGTTACATAGATACATACATACATACGGTTTAAGAAGGAGAGTAACACTGACTGAATTGGTATTTTAGGACGATCACTCTGGCTGCAGCACAATGAATACATTTCAGGAGAGTAACACTGAAGGCAGAGAAACCAGACAGAAAGCAGCTGCAACAATCCAGTTGAGAAACAATGGTGGCCTGGGCAAGGAAGGATAACAATGACAGAGACAGAGAAAAGTGAATGAAACAATAAAAAAAAAAAAAGTAGCAGGGAGCATCAATAGAACTTGATGACCAACTAGATGTGGGGGGATTAAGGAGATGGAAGAGTCAAGGTTGACACTTAATATTCTTACCTATGCAATTATTTGATGGTGGTGCCATTCATTATAATGTGGAAGATTAACAAGTTCTGGAAAGAAAGGATAAGTACAGTTTTGAATTTCATAAGTTTGAGGCACTTGTGTGATCAAAGACTAGACTAGAGTTAAGATTTGGGAGTCATCAGCATACTGAAGGTAAGACCAACTACGGAGAATATACTAAGAAAGAAGAAAACAGGGCCCAGAAGAAAGCTCTCAGGGATAATCAATCAGCAAATGGCTAAATAAACTATTATACAATTCTATAGAAACTAAGCAAGAACTAAAAGTTATGATTAGGAGAAATGCTTTATGATATTCTGTTGCATTTAAATGGTATACTACAAACTGAGTGATTATCACTACGTACATATATGGGGGCATCCCAGGCCCTCCTTTGGGCATTTCTTACAGAACCGCGTGTTTCTCATGGTAGTGGAAGGCTGGGACAGGAGGCAAGGGAAGTACTACTTATGTCCCCTACTATTTTTCTACGTGTAACCGTTGTTTTGAATTGACATTGCTAGAAGCGAAGAGTGCCATCTCCCTCCCTTCTTTCCACACAGCGCTGCCCTGAGTTACTGCATCCCTCCCCCACCACCATGCCTATTCATCTCTGAGGTGGTTTTCATGACAGTGCGGAAAGTACTGAGGAGGAAAGACAAATATAACACTATCCCAAGAAGTACAACACATTAAAATTAAGTTACCAAAATTTAGTTTAAAAGCTACAAAGGAAACTAATAGGAAATCCATATACCCAAAAAAATTGGCAGGGGATAATAAATGTGAGCTGAATTCCTCATCTTTCTTACTATAGCATCAATAGAAACTTCCTGAGCTGAGAAATTGAAGACTAAAGATATAAGCATCTTACAACTACCAGAAAAACTAAGAAGAGAAATGAGAAATGGCCAAAGATGGATTTTTTTTTTCCTAATGAATGAGCCTGTAGAAAGGGGGAAAGGTGAAGGAGATTTTTTTCAGATAGACTCCATTTTTAGAGCAGTTTTAGCTTCACAGCAAAATTGAGTGGGAAGTTCAAAGAGTTTGCATAACCCCTTGCCTCCACCCCATGCACACACAGCATCCCTGCACCAGAGTGGAACATTTGTAACAATCGATGAACCAACACTGACATATTATCACCCAAAGTACATAGGTTACGTTACGGTTCACTCTTGGCATTCTACATTCTATGAATTTGAACAAATGTATAATGACATGTATCCGCCACTACAATATCATACAGAATGGTTTCACTGCATTAAAAGTCCTCTGTGATCTACCTATTCATCCCTCCTCCCACTCCCTGCCCTGGCAAACACTGATTTTTTAACTGTCTCCATAGTATTACCTCTTCAGGAATAAAATATATTTGGAATTTTATACTATGTAGCCTTTTCAGATTTGCTTCTCTCACTCAGTAATAAGCATTTAAGACTTCTCCATGGTTTTACATAGCTTAAAAATCAATTATTTTTACCGCTGAATAATATTCCATTGTCTTGATGTACCACAATTAGTTTAAAAAATCACATTTTGAAGGACATCTTGTTTGTTTCCAAGTTTTTGCAGTTATGAATAAAGCTTCTATAAATAGCCATGTGTAGATTTTTCTGTAGACATAAGTTTTCAACTCCTTTGGGTACATACAAAGGAACACAATTACTGGATCTTATATGAGTATTTTAGTTTCGTAAGAAAATGCCAAACTGTCTTCCAAAGTGGCTGTACTATTTTGTATTCCCATTAGCAATGAATAAGAGTTACTGTTGCCCCAAATCCTCATCAACCTTGGGTGTTGTCAGTGTTTTGGATTTTTGCCATCCAAATAGGCATGTAGTGGTATTTTGTTGTTTTAATTTGCAATTACCTAATGACATATCATGTTGAGCATCTTCTCACATGTTTATTTGCCAACTATGTATTTTCTTTGGTGAGGTGTCTGTTCAGATCTTTTGCTCATTTTGCAATTAGATTGTTCATTTTCTTATTATTGGGTTTTAGGAGTTCTTTGTATATTTTGTATAACAGTCCTTTGTCAGAGGTGTCCCTTGCAAATATTTTCTCCCAGTCTCTGGCTTACCTTATTCTCTTGACAATGTCTTTTGCAGAGCAAAAGTTTATAATTTTAATTCCATCCAGCTTATCAATTATTTCTTTAATGAATTGTGCCTTTGGTATTGTATTTAAAAAGTCATTGCCAAACCTATGGTCATCTAGATTTTCTCTTGTTATCTTCCAGAAGTTTTATAGTTTTGCATTTTACATGTAGGTCTGCGACTCATTTTGAGTTTTATTTATGAAGGTTAAAAAATGCTTTTAATTTTTACTTGGAACCCGCTGGTACTATTTTATTTTTGTTTCCAACTGCATGTTTTAGAAGGATGATGAAACTGATGATTCAACTTCTAAGCAATTATCCTAAGAAAATAACCAGAGGTTTGGGCAAAGATGTTTATTCAACACTTTGAATGCTTATTTATGATTATGAGAAATTGGAAAGAACCTAAGTATCAAAAAATTACAAGGATGGTTAGATAAAGTATATTACACTCAGATGATGAAATGTTATAAAGCTATTAAAAATGATATTTTAAAATAATTTTTAGTTTCCTGGTAGAAATTATACAAAATGTTATCAATTCAAATATGGAATATGGATTATTTATATTTATTTAGTTTTTATATGATGTATATTAGTTTCATAATGTGAGAATATTTAAGATTTTCATAAAAGCCCTCAAAATAAGATTTATAGTGACAAATGACATATTTTTCAGGACACTGGACCAAAATACAGATAAAATGCCTTTTCCTATTGTTATCACGAAGTAGATTTAAGCATCCAAAACACACATAAAACTCCAGAGCAGAAATCAGTGGAAAGTAATTACTAGAGTTTGGTTTATTAGGGAGATAATTAGAAGAGAGATTTGGGGGTTAGGAAGGATAAATGAGAAAATTATTGTCAGAAACCAGAAAGGGCTCTTCAAATATCTCTGTGTAACATGGTATTTCAAAAGAGAGCAAAGGATCTTCAATTTCTGAAACCCTGTAATATAAACTACATCCAGCTTATCCTGACATTTGTCATTTATCTTCACTAGGGGGCAAGGAGCTACCAAATGAAATTTCACTGACTTCCTGTTCCAAAATAATAGGTTCTGAAGTCTGAAGGCCCCTAACTGCTTATTTAGGGCATAATTTGGATAAGTCACATAACCAATATGGAACAGTTATTCCATTTGTTAATGATACCAGCTCTGTCTCTATCCTCAAGTGGTCATGAGGACTAAATGAGTTCATATAAATGAGAGCTAAGATGTGCTAAACAAACAGAATGTATTTTGTAATAAAATAATTCTCGCCCTATCAACAACAGATTGTTTGGCTTCCAATAGCAATTCAAAGATCAAAAATTGAATCCTTGGTTGAAAGGACAACTGACAGACATTCTGGATGCCAAGGCAAGCAACCTCTTCCTCCGTGGCAACTCCATGTGCAGCACTACTGAATCTCAATCCAAAAGGCAGATGTCCTTCTCAGGTAGACAAGGGCCACTCTTTGGCTGAAGTTTACCTACGGCTGTGCTTCCAAGCTGGAACTAAACAAGCTCTCAAATGCATCACCAGCCATTTTTATATTGTTTTGCCTTATCTACTCACTTATTTACTCATTCAGAGAAGATTATGTGCCAGGCACTAGAAATAAACAGTAATGAACAAAAAGCAGACAAAGACTTTGGAGCTCCCACCAAGAGGGGGAAGTAAGTATCAATCACAGAATCACATACTATAAAATGAAAATTGTGATGTCAATAAAAAGAATATTTAGTTGGGGCTTCCCTGGTGGCACAATGGTTAAGAATCCGCCTGCCAATGCAGAGGACACGGGTTCAAGCCCTGGTCCGGTAAGAGCCCACATGCCATGGAGCAGCTGAGCCCGTGCACCACAACTACTGAAGCCCGTGCACCTAGAGACCGTGCTCCGCAACAAGAGAAGCCACCGCAATGAGAAGCCCACGCACAGCAGCAAAGACCCAACGCAACCAAAAAAAAAAGAATATTTAGTTGAAGGGGATGATCTGACCTGGACCAATGAGTTTGGGAAAGTCTTTCCTGAGCTCAGATTTGAGCAATGAATGGCAGGGAAGAAAAAAGTAAAAGGATCAAATAGAGGGGTCAGCAGTTGTAAAGGTCCTGTGGTACAAGACAGTGACATTCAAGACACTGAAAAGTGGACAGTGTGTCCAGAGCACAGACATGTATAAAATGAAGGAGGTGTAAGATGAGAGTAAAAAGGTAGACTATGTTAAAGGTTTCTGTCTTTATTCTGTGAGCAGTGAGAGCCACTGAAAGCTAATGAGCAGAGAAGTGACAAGATCCATTTTGTATTTTGAAAGATTGCTCTGCCCATAATGGATCAGGATGCCAGGTTACTGTACATTTTACATACAGGTTTTTTTTTATATACACAGTTACATACAGGGTCCTAGAGCTGAAAACTTTCTATTAACATTCTAACTTCAAAATACCACTGTAAAAAAAAAAAAAAAAAAACCATTGTATTTCCTTGACCCTACTACTATAAGACAATATTGATGACCAAAAAAAAAAAAGAGATTCTTGATTAAACTTAACCTAATCAATATTGTCTGGGAGGAATCAATAAAATGTAATGAGTTTTGGTCTCATTTTTCTCACCCTTTTCCAACATGGTATACCAACATATTTTGGTTACTGAAAAGGAAAAAGATTAAAAGAGGCAAGAGCCAAAGTCTGAAAAAACTGGAAAATTCTAGCAAGCACTGTGACTTTAAGCATCAACAGCCAGAATGGAGGTCTTACCCTCAGTATTAAGATACACTAATATGTTGATCAACAGCGAGATGTCAAAAATAACTGGATTCTAATAAAAGTACGAGTACCACTGTGCTAAAGTTAGTACATGATCAACCACTGTGGATTTCCCTGTAATAATTCCACTCTCACTCACATCCATTCTGAAATGCTTTCTTGAATGAAAGAGAAAGGAGCTGTTACAGCACTGGGACATTAAGCTCACACAACCCTCAGACTATTTCATTTCTGCTAAAAACTTCACCGTCCTCTCATCACTAATACATTCACACCTCCATATCCACAGGTTCCACATCCGAAGATTCGACCAACCACAGATCAAAGATATTTGAAAAAAAAAATTCCAGAAAGTTCCAAAAAGCAAAACTTGAATTTGCCACACACCAGCAACTATTTACATAGCATTTACATTGTATCAGGTATTATAAGTAATCTAGAGATCATTTAAAGTACACGGCAGGATGTGTGTAGGTTATATACAAACACTATACTATGGTATACAAGGAACTTGAGCATCTACTGATTTTAGTATCTGCGGGGTATCCTGGAACCAATCCTCCATGGATACCAAGGGACAACTGTATACAACTGGTAACTGAAACAATTTTAAAAATTATTGTACCACACGCTATCGGTAAGTTTTATTTTCCTTCTTTTATTTTTGCGCACACAGGCATAAACGTTTAATAATAAATCAAGCGCAGATTAAGAAAGCTTGAATAGTACACATACACACTTACCTAGTGCATGAGTGGAAGTGATGCTGAGAACACTTCTGCTAATAACCATCAGAATTTCTAGGTCAAAAACCGTGTGGTTGTTCAGGTGAACTTTAGAGCAATGCTAGTCACACCGATAATTTATTTAAAATCTTGAAATTATAAGCCTTATAATCATCACAATAAAATAAAGCATTTTATGTTTATTCCTTGTTGGCATATACTTGCTTGCTTCGTGACCTAGTAGAGCATAACTCCTTTTCTAAAGTGAAGATACAAATTATATTAGTCGTGTTAATTGATTTTTTTATGTAAGTTATAATTTTGAGATTATAAAATTGATAAATTGTATTAGTTACATCCAACAAAATATCTTAAAGAATGCCATGCCAAATGAATACAACTGGGTGGTATTATTTGCTTAATTACATGGTATTTTTATCCAAATCTGCATGTACTTGTGGAAGGATAATATGCACAGGGATAACACCCATCCTCATGCATCATGTCAGGAAACATCTGGTGTCCAGGGGCCTTGGCAAAGGCAAGTGAAGTACGCGGCCCAGATTAGAGAGGCAGGAGATTGGCACAGGTGAGCAGGAGCAGGGAGGGAACAAAGGACCTCACAGGGTGTGGGCTTTTAGCACAGTGTGGGTAGTATACACACATAGTAAGGGTACAGGGAACAAGGAGCAAGAACTTTAGTTAGAACACAGGAGAAGCGACCCAGACACTGAGAGTAACAAGAATCCAGGCTCAAAGAAGCTAATAAAAAGAGCCAGAGACCAAACCTTTAAAGTATAGAGTACAGGACTTCAGAGGGAGCTCGAAGGGACAGGCAGGGGTTAAATAAACTGACAGGAGGAACAGCGTGGTGATGAACCTGACCTTAGTCTGGATCATGTGCCCCTGGCTCAGGGCAGGAGGACAAGGTATATACTGGTAGCCAAAAAGAGGCATATAGTTCTTGCGACAAGAAAGGTCAACCTTCTAAGGAAATCTGACTTACAGACTCAAGAAAAGTCAGGGAAAACTACAAAGAGCAGAGCATCAACTGGGAAACATTCATTGCGTGAGAAGCTTCAGACGTGGGGATGAGGAATCACCCCTGGATTCAAATCCTGGCTCTATTACCAACAGCTCAAATTTAGGTCAGTTATTCAATCTCTGTGTGCTTCAGTTTCCTTCTGTACACAACAAGATAAATAGAGCTAGTAAGTCCCACTTCTCAAAGCTGTTAAAGAGATTAAATGAGAGAACACATGTGAAAGAACATGGAACCTGGCAAAACAAATATCCATTTCTGTACCTTCTGCCTTGAATCTACCGACACCTATTAACTTTTACCATCAGATTCCTCCAGTCAGTTTATTCAATCCCTGCCTGTCCTCCCAGCTCCTGCTAAAGTCTTGCTGATTTGTGTTCCACGTGCACATTAGAAAGCCACGGTGGCCTTTTCTACATGTATTTGTTATTTCCTCCCTTGAGTTTATGTGATGCTTCTTTCCTTTCTACACATATTCTCATGACTGAACAATATTCTTAGTCTTAGAAATGAGTGCCTTTTGCTTGAAATAATCTGGTCACTAACTGAAGTGTGTTATCTGAGGGGTAATTGCGAAGATTCGTTGGTCTGCAACTCTCCTTTTTGCCACGGTGGCTTCAATGCTCAAAGTAGCTAACTGGCTCTAGGATGCTTGTCTACCAAAATCACACCTCTTATTCAAACGACAGACAAGAGAAACAGCCAGATTAGACCAACCTCAAATCCCTGCTGCCTCTAAGATAACTTAAACTGCTCCAATCTTTGTATAAATGGCTTTAAATTAGCAGACGAGGATAACTCACGGAAAATGTCAGGTAAATGATAGCAGTGTCTAAACTGGCCCTGTTGGGAGCAAAAGGTTTCAGAAAGACATATAAAAGATGAAGGGTTTCAAAAAAAGTTTCATTGTAAAGGTGATTGGGGGGCTACCCATCTATACTTTTTAATAGTAAGTACATCCCTTTCTCCACAAACTGTCATTCTGAAGCATCAAACCCTAAAATCAGCTCTGAAAGCTCCATAACCTCAATCAATTTTTGCCTTAAGCCTGGCCATCAATAAACACAGCAAATACAAAACTATGAGGTGTTACAATAACGTAATCTCTGTATTTTCATTGTAATTATTGATTGATTCAATCATTCATTCAATTTAACAAATAGTTATTGCGTGCCTACCACATACATAGTATCGTAGTATTAACAAATTATAATTTTGTCCCTCGAATTAAAAGATGAAATGTAAAAGCACAAGTGTATTGAGAGTCTAAAGAGAAAAAAATGAAAAACACAGTACTCCAAAGAACCAAAATACTTTAAATTATTTTAACTACCCCAAGTGACAGTGTATCTCTTTCATTCACCGTCTATTTCAAATCCCTAGTCCCTATAGGAGTTAAATAATTCTGATAACTATTTCACTTAAATCATGATCCTGTTCTCTTAGCAGAGTTGAGTCTATCTTTCAGAGGTCTACTCAAATTTTCGGTAATTATTAGGACCTCGTCTCTCCTGGCACGTAATGGGAACCAGTTGCTGATTTGTTTTATTTCTGCTAAATACATCTGCCTTTGTTTCTGTGATAGAGAACCCTGTTAAAATACATCCTCCCGACCCCACAACCTTTTGCTACTTTGTCCACTGATGTAATTACATTCTCACATTTTGGCCACAATCTGTATAAAAGCTGGCCTTGGTATATGACCTTATGATACAGAGATTCATTAGAAAGTCCCACTCCTTTTTAGCTGGCATTGTCATCAGAGATTTTTGTTTTTCTCTCTGTTCCCTGATGCCTTTTAACTGAAGCTATTTACAAGCCACTAAGAGAAGTGGTTAAGCTGCCAGCTTTAGACAAATGCCCCCTAACTCCTGACATTTCCATATTTCCCTATGACAGAAGAATAAGGGCAAATATAACAGTAACCTGAAGAATTATAACACTAATTCTGTAGGTCACAGATCCACAGTTTTTTTATTACATATTTTCTTAACACATAATTCATTTTTGGTTGAGTTCAACCAATTTGTTTCAGGGTTAATGAGTCCCTAGCAACTATGGAGCTTTAAGCATGTATCATGGGAAATTGATTTCAAGGTGTATCTATGAGTTGACTTTGTGTTTTAAGTATTATCCTCTATCTTGCTACTTAAATGGATTCTATGCAAATAGTAAAACAATATAACGATACATGGCAAAGGAGGCATATAGTCTGCACTGCCCCATTGCTCAGATGGTGAAATAGTGAGTCGGTGGCAGCAGCAGCTGGACCAGAGTCAAGGCCAACTAATTACTTTACTGTGCATCTTCCATTGCATAAAAGATTCAGTACTTAGGAATATGTGTTCTACAGTTTCCACGTTTGGCCCAGTCTACTCAGAGCCAATATGTCCTCAATTGTCCCATGAACAGCAAAAATCATTAATTCAACTCAACTCTATGCTAAAGTGAAATCAACAGGACACAAAATACAATAAAGATTTCTATGTAAAGCTATTAATTCAATATTAGGTTCTAAAATTAGAATTCAGGATTTTAGACAGTGGCATTATTCACTATTCACTACATTAATCATTCATGAAATCTGATTATAATCTCCTATAGTAAACAGGCAGAAGAGGATTAGACAGGGTGAGAAGCCCAGCTAGAAATCTGGAATGCTAGCTGATCTGAGACTAAGCAAGACATGAGTTGGAGCAAGCAGCTGACATCCAGACTAAAATAAGAGGAGCAAGTTTCAATATAGACAGAAGGAGTCAGACAGAACTGAAGGAAGAGTAGTGGCCTACTAAGCCTAGAAAAGCATGAAGCAGAAGAATGTAATGACCCAGACAAGCTGCCACAAGACCTATTAATGCAGAAACCAAGACTGATAAAATGCAAAGAGTACCTGGAGTCAGAATGCCTCAGTCCCAGTCTAGATTCGAAAATTCACAACATAGATGACCTTGGGCTTTCCCCTTGATCTCTCTGTCTTAACCCCCTCATACAAAAAAAGGAATTTTAAAAAGCTATAGTACTTTGCAAAGTTGTGGAAGGAATTAAGCATTTTATCAGAAAATGGTTTGTAAGATGCAAATTGACACAAATGTAAAGTTGCGGTGGTGGTGTTAGTATGACTTTTGATATTACTAGTATTGTTTCATGGAATAATATTTTTAATACTGTCTGATATATTTTCATCCTGCATAAGTCTTGTTGCCCCTGTGACCCTCTAGCCGTTGAGGCTGAAGCATCCACTGCTGGAGAGAGGAAAACAAAGTGTCATTGCTCAACCTCAACTTTTTAAAGTCATAATAAGGGTAACGGTCATGAAAGCAATAGGTCTCAACAGCAAGGACCACACACTTAGGAGGATAAAAGGCTGCCTAAATTCCAGAAGCTTCCCTTTACATTAAAAACCAGAAGCTGACTAAAATAAGGCATCCATTTGTTTGTTTTTTCCTGTGAGCAGTAGAGTAAGAAAGACAGAGGCCATGAATGCAAGTGCAATTTTCCACTGCAAAGGAAAGCCCTTAAAACCATTCCTGGGCTGGATTAAGGAGCTGAGGGAAAAAAAGAGAAGAGTTAGATGTAAGTGAGGTCTTCTTTCATGACTTCCCACACATCCCCATAGACCTGGGTTTCATTCCTAGAATGGGAGAATGGGTACTAGAAACAGCCCTCCCTCAGCTACACTTCGAGGATCCAAGAGTAGAAGGGAATTTTTTCCTGCTTCCACCTGGAATCCTAGAAGGATGCAATCTTTCAGCATATACTCAACCAACATGCGGAGGCTGTAGTAGAGAAAGAGGTGGTTATAGACAGAGGGAGACAAGATCTAGGCAGAGAAAAGGTCTCTGAAAGTAACGTGTTCCTAGAACCTACATGGGGTATGGAAGAAAACCAGACATGCCCAAACTGCCCCACTGGGACCTGCAGACTTGCTGAAAGGATCCTCGGATTCAAAGAGGTGTGACACACATTCAAAGAGAGAGACACAGAGACCACCAGAAGCCATGGCAGCTCATGTGCAGGAGATTTTGTCCCATTATTCCTTTCTCACTGAGTAGCATCTGGTCATGTGCCTGAAGCCACTAGGCCCACATGGCAGAGGGGGTCCCTGCCCCTAATTCAGGAGGTGTCTTCCTAATGGATTGGCTTGGACAACTAGCAGGGATAAATAAGCTCTGCGTTCTCTCACAGAGTTGGATGCCATTTGTCTTTGACAATTAGCAAACCAAATATCAAGGTTAATTTTAGTTAACTATGAACTATGCATTCTACTGAGCCTCCAAATATAGAGAGTGGTAGTTTCCATACTAATTTCCTCATTGTCTTTACACCATGGACATAATTACATGAATAAATGGGTAATTTGGGATGTTTTACCTGAAAAAAATTCATACATTTCTGAAAAAGATCCTAATCTCCTACAAAATAAACAGTATCTGCAAAATGGAGATAGAATTAAATGTTTCAAGTATGTCCTTTTCTTTTCATTGGGTTACATAAGTGTCATTTCTGGGACAAACAAATCCCCTGAAAAGACAAGCAAGAAAGTAACAAATAATAGTTCCTTAGGAGGTTTTGGATTCCCCTTCAAACATGCACACATGCGCTCACACACACACCCTGAACTGTTTAAAAAACATTTGTACAACCTCCCACATTATCTATTATCCCAAAATACAAAAACAAAGTAATCCCTAAACAGATTTACCCTTTTGAAACTGCTGAACTTTCAAATATTGAAAAATAAAACCCTGAGTGGCAGGAGTGGGGAAATGAAGGCAGCCAAACTCATTACCAGCCTGCCTCTTCGCCTTTTTTACAGGTACAATGAACTCAAAGGTCTCAGGGAGAGAACGAAAACTAGGAAAATTGAAAGTTACAACCTCAAGCAGTTTCCATCAAACCACTTTCTTTCCAATTTACTATAGGCACCCAGCCAACCCCTTCAATAAAGGGAAAATCTGTTCTTTCACCAGGTACAGTGGAAAATCATGGCAAAGGAAGGAACTCTACCTCCAAAATGAAAAACTGAAAATTGCCTGATTTGGTGAATATTCAGGCAGTCAACAGATAATCTGAAAATTGCACCTCTGTTTCTTGATATTTAAACACAAAAAGATACCCTATACAAAAGTGTTCATGGCGTATTCTTTCATAAAATGCCAACCTCTCCACTGGCTCATTGCTCTTCTGAAACCAGAATTACGGAACATTTGATTTACATCATCTACTTTCAATGTATTTCATCACCAATTAGACTTAATTATATGCTTTTCCATAAAGGTTTACAATTTTTTTAACCCAGCTAAATGTTATATGTCTAATGAGCTGTAGTCTAAGAAAAAAAGGCATTGTTAAAAAGCTTTTAAGACATAAGCTCAATTCATGCAACTAATTCTTGGTTTACATTCCAACTCTTTTGTTCCCTTCAAAAAATTGAGGATGAACTTTGCTCATCTCTAGCAAAGTTTCTTTCCATTGCTCCTGGACTTTCACAGCTATCACAATTTTAATTTAAATGAGTAGTACGCTATTTGACCTACATATTTCATAAGGCAAAAAGACAGCTTTTGTTGAGTCTGCAATTATTTAAGATGACATGATCATTCGACATAGTATTAAAATTTCAGATGTGAATTATTTACGTGTTTCTGCCTTTTCATCAAAGTAATATTTGGATTAGATGTGGAATATGTGACTTTCGGGGACAATGGTTTGCTTTTGTTTTTTTTTTTTTCTATCAATAAATCTCAGCACCTGGCCTTTTGGGTTATAACTGGCCTTGAATAAACTAGGAAGGGAGTTGCAAGTCTCAAAATACCAAGCAATGAATAATTTTCCATTCAGCTCTCTTTGCCTAGAGCTCAGTAATAGCCACACAAAACCTAGTAGCAAAAGGATGTTAATGAAATAAATAACTTCCACTAAATTTTTTCAGATTATAAAAGTATCACCTGCACTTTGGATAACTGGAAAGTACATTTTCAAAAAGAAGGCTATTAAAACAACCCATAAATTACTACCTACAAAACAGTTACCGTTTTTCAACTTTTCTTTTATAAACAGAAGAAAGCCAATAATACTGAAAACCTCAATAAACTGTAACCCTCAAGGGAGGAGGTATAGTTGTGGTGAGTTAGAAAGTTTTCTCAAATGCCATAATAAATGTATAGTTTTTGAACCAGAAAAAACAATGAAAGACATAAAATACAGTAATCTGTTTGTCTAGCTCAATAATTAATGGATAAAGTATAATTAATGACTCAGGAACTTGCAGCACTTCTGGGTCATCAGGGTGAAGATCAATTTTATAGTAGGGCTGAAGTCATAGAAGGGATAGAACAGAGCTTGAAAATTCAAATGCTCACAGAGGGACCAAGCAGGTTATATAAATAAGCAGGTACAAAATTCCTGTCTGTAAAAGAAAACCAATGGGCACCTACTCAATTCTGGCCAAGGGCTGCCATGCAAAGGAAGAAAAAAAAAAGCCTAGTGTTATCAAATTCTCCTATTTTGTTGTTGTTTTGTTGTTGTTGCTGTTTTTATTCCTTTGAGAGAAGCTGGAAATTTGTGTCTTTATGTGAAATTTCCCGATTTAAAATTTTTCAATTAAACAGACATTTTTTTAAAACATGTAGGCTAATTTACATGATGATGAGCCTAAATTGGACTATCAATTACCAGTTTGTAGTCCTGGTTATCAGAGATTGAGTTGAACCTGGGTTGGACCTAGATCATAGTCTTGATCTATAGGACAATGCTGGGAAGACGAGAAGCTTCCACAAAGAGAATTCAATATTGATACAGACTTAGGGATTCACTAACCAGTAAGCAGACTAATACTGAACTCTCCCCAAAGATGTCCATGCCCTAATCCCAGAACCTGTGACTATGTTACCTTACATGGCAGAAGGGACTTTGCAGATGTGATTAAGGTTAAGGAGCTTGAAATAGGGGGATTATCCTGGATCATCCTGGTGGGCTCAACCTAATCACATGAGTACTTAAAAACAGAAGAGGAAGGAAGGCAGATGAGTAGGTCAGAGAGACAGGACATGAGAACTTGACCTGCTGTTGTTGGCTTTGAAGATGGAAGAAAAGGGCCACAAACCAAAGAAGGTAGTGGCTTCTAGAAGCTGGAAACGGCAAGGTAACAGATTCTTCCCTAGAGCCTCCAGAAAAGAATGAAACCCTTTGATTTTAGCCCAATGAGCCCTATGTTAGACTTCTGACCTACAGAACTGTAAGATAATAAATTTGTATTAAGTCACTAAGTTTATGATCATTTGTTAGAACAACAGTAACAAAATAATACTGCGGTCCTAGCTTGACATTTCATACATTTGGAAACTAAGGTCCACAGAGCATAAAGACAAAGCTAGAAAAAAAAACATTTGGTGATCTGCCCTCTGTAGCAGTGTGCCCTGATTGCTTTTGTGTTTGCTTTATGTGATTTTCTCATAAGGGCAGAATCAATAACATGCACAGAAAAGAAAGGGAAAGGGAAAGGGAAAGAGAAAGAGAAAGGGAGGGAGGGAGGCAGGGAGAGAGGGAGGGAAGGAGGGTGGGGGGAGGAGAGAGAGAGAGAGGGAGAGAGAAAGGAAGAAAGAAAAAGAAAAGAAAAGAAAGGAGAGAGAGAGAGACATTCTGTTTAACTAGGACTTAATGGAGTAGTAACATTTGGTTTGGGATTCAGAACTAGTTAAAAGGACAAGTAAGTGAAAGGAAGAAAGAGATATATTCAGTTTAAAATGCAAAGCCACTCCACTACATAATCAGCCTACCTTTTTATTGTTACCTAAATGCCTGCTTTCAATTCTTTGCTGTCTAACCAGTTGGGAATTTGCAGAAATTAAAACAGCTTGGGCATGGGTCGCATGTCCTGCTGTCTCTGGAGGATTTGTAAGGATCTGTTAGCCCATGGATTATGCACATTTTCTGTTGGCTTGGGTGTGAACCATCTGCAGTATAACTGGAGCTGTGATATGCCTGCCGAGATGATGATTGCCATCACAGCTCGACGGCAAGAGCGGTGCCAGAGTCAGCAGCGTGAAGGACATGAGAGCTTAAGCCTGCCGGGAAAAATCTGTCCACTTTCACTTCTGCTTCCCCTTCCAGTGTCTAGTAAAAGAACAGCCTTCGTGCCACACAAAGACTTCTTCCAAAGGTGCCACAATTAGTGCCTGTGTTGCTGGCACTTGAGCACTGATGCACAGAGACAGCTGGAAGGATAGGAGACGTTTCTACTTTTTGGTTTTAAAGGTCCATAGCAAGTATCCCACTCCATTTCTGCAAGCAGCCTACAGGTTGTCCTTTCAGGCTGTCCTTGATGTTCATTTTAGCCAGATTCACCAGGAAAAATATTCTGGGATGAGAACGAAGGGAGAAACCAAGTACATAACACAGTCTGTCCCTCTTCTTATCAAAATGGCCAAAACTGATGGTGTCTCCAATCTTCTCTGTGCACTCAGAGCTGCTGTAAGCTAAAGTGTGTCTAAGCCATGTCTCATCCCAGGCAGACAGAGTAAAGGTAGGGTGGCTCTCCTTTCCTCCATGAGGGTACATGGAAGTGCCCTGTCCCTGGGCCAGGTCAAGAGGAAGCACACTACGCAGCACAACCCCCAGAGTGTGGTGGAGAGAGCTGAGCCTAATAAAACAAAGCAATCCTAGCCATCCTTCAAAGCTTTTATAAATGCCATCTCCAACATTATGACTTCCCAAACCACTGCAGCTCCCACTGATGATCTTCTTCCTCTGAGTTTAAACCCTAACACCTCAAGTATTTCTCTGTGTGTTCATCAGTGACAGAAATACAGTTCAAAGTGACCAAACCAAAAAAGAAACTTATTGGCAGACATAACTAAAAACTATTCATGACTATAATGCAATTGCTGGTGTGGCTGGTTCTCAAGCAAAGCCATCAGAAAGCTCTCCCTCTTTCTCTCTCTCTGGCTCTTGGTTCTGCTTTCCCCCAAGTTGGCCTCATTTTTACTCAAGCGGTAGCAAGATGGCTACCGGCAGCTTTAGACTTATATTCTATTGTCTTAGCAACGCCAGTGGAAAAGCACGCTTCTTTTCCAAAAGTTCCAACGAAAGTCACAGAATTGAGTCTATGGTTCATGGACCACATGCCCATCCCTAAACTAATCATCATAACCAGGATGATGTAACCGCCCATTTGGCCATGCCAAGATCCTTTCAGCTGTAGCAATAGGTCAGTCCCACCCCAGCCACATGGTCCAAGAGTGGCTTGTTTCTCCAGGGAAAGTCAGAGTGCTACTCAAGGAAAAAAGAGAACATATGCCAGCAAGCCTGGCAAAAACAACCAAAATCCAACTTTGCTCTAACCCAGGACCAATGAAAGGAGGGGACTTGTAGGTATGTTTTCCCCTCTGTTTCCAAATTTTCTTTAATGTTATTATATTGTCTTTATTTTTCCAATAAAGGTGGAGAGCATGGAGTAAAGGAAAAGAAAAGCAATGCTAAGTTTTAATAAATGTCAAGGGTTTTCTTCAGAATAAGAGAATCTACCATTTGTAATAAGACGTTATTCTTTTTAAAGTGTCCATGTATATTATCTCATTTGATCAGTTTAAAAGTCACTCCTGAAGATGACTAAATAAGACAAATGACATCATGAACTTGTCTTCCAAATGATTTCTGCTTCACTAAGATGTATGGCTCTGAAACCAAGAGCATGACTCCAAAAGAATTCAAGGAATAGGTGTGTGATGTTTTTCAAAAAACAAAGAAAAAAAAAGTCAACTAATTCCAAACACTACGGGAAGAGATCTAGTAGTATAAAATTCCCTAGCCCAGCAGATCCAGATCCCCCTTGACCCAGCCACAACCTGTCTCTCTAGCTCTGTCTCCTAGTACATCCAACCGTGTACCCCACACTCATCAACACTGGTCTGTTTCTGTTCCAGCAACGCACCCAGCATTCTCATGACTCCTGTCTTCTTCCACTCAGTTCACTGACTGGGAAATGCCCCCAGCCTATTCTCTGCCTAGAAAACCCTTCTCATCTTTAAAAACCCCACTCATACATCACATTTTCCAGGGAGCATTCCCTGATCCACTTATTAAGTTCTCTGAGTTCTTAAAGCATATTATTAATACTCTTTTCTGACCTTATTTCAGCCTACCTTATATTATACTTAGATATGCACTCTTAGTGGGCAAGGATGTGTCATTTTCTACATATTTATAGCCTCTTTCCCACCCTGAAATTGCAACTGAATTGCTTATTTTGTTTATGTATTATATCATTTGGTGATAGAAGACCTGAAGAAAAGAAGATAGCGTTTTTCCTCCAAAAACTATAGACAGAAAAATACATAGCAAATCTTTAGTATTATGCACATAACATTTTCCAGAGAAGCCTATCATTTGATTTCCTCCTCTTAGTGGCAAAAGAGAAGAAGAAAACGGTTATGAACGTTACCAAATAGAAAACAAAGGTCTAAGAATAAAACCAAGTTCTCCTCACTGTGATCTAACTTTAGCAATCATCTGAACTAGGGAGTAGAGTTAAAAATAAAGCTCTCACCCAAAAGGCAGCCAGGATACAACGCAGTTACTTACGCTGAGCCAGCATCTTTCCAGAGCCACTTTCCAGGCAGTTAAATACCGCCATGCACAGTCCTCTGGGCCAGAGCCTGAGCTAATTAGGGAGTCACTGGAAAGGCACAGTGAGACTTTAAATAAAAGAGCCACCACAAGCCATAGCACTGGTACTATGCCTCTTCAAAATGTCAGAGTCCCTCTCTTGCCAGCAAGCATTACCACGCTAAAAACCAGGGGAAAGGGGAGTTTGGGGTACTGAAAATTTCATGAGCCATAAATGTTTTTGTAACTTGGAGCATCAGTACACTTTTATAAAGGAAAGACAGCAGGGAAAGGCACATGTTTTATTTTTCCATAGATATGACTTGCAAACATCTAACTCAGCTGCCCTTTAAATACCTTTAAAGTGCTTTTCTTCTGAGAAAAATAACACTCCATTTAGGTTTTCCATCAAGCTTGATTAATTGGGTGATAAAATGGATACTGTTAAAAAGTATATCATCAGAAAACAGGCTGGCTGTAAATGGAAGGGGTATGTCAGAGAAGGAGCACCCTGACTCTGACTATAAAAGTGATACTTAACCAACATCAGACATCATTACAGCAGCAATTTCTAACACATCTGACCCCAACGCTCATCAGTCAATAAATAGGACAAAAATGTGTCCTCTGCATCTGGTGGGAGCATGGAAAGCCCTGGTTGTGTTAATATTTTGTTTTATTTTTGAATTCCTGCTTCTGTTTTCAGAGAATCCCAAGGTTAATTATCTTAAAGACAATGTAGCCAAACCTTGAACCCAGAGATCAAACTTGTGGGCCACATTTTTGTTCCTCTAAAATTCCTATTGTTATTTATAACAGCGACTTCAAGTCAGGTTTGTCAGCTTCTTTGGCAGTAAGGATTATGATTCCTCATATAAATAACACTTTATAGCTTACAAAACATTTTTCACAAATGATGTTATTTAAATTCTCATAGTAGTGTCTCTGTTAACTGTCCCAAGCTTATCTAACTACCCCCAAATTATAGTATTTCATAAAAAGACAAAAATATTTTAAATCTTCCCAACTTATTTTTAAGTAGTAAAATATTTTTTTCTTTTAAAGAATGAAAGAATTACATCGTATTTTAGAAATCTGAGAGCTTAACTAGTCTTTTTTAGCAGCACACACTTATCAAACTATTGGAACTACAGCATTCAAATTTTCAAGACAAATGCAGAAATAAAATTTTAATTTAGTTTAGTCATATATCATAATTAAAGGATGTTTAATAGATACATGCAAATATAAAGCAGTCTTAACAAAAGTGCCATATTTCAAATTAGTTGGTATAAGCAGAAGATAGGGCATCACTAAGAGGGGAGAAGAGAGTAGATAAAGGCCTGAAGCAGGGGAAAGGAAGAATGAATGAAGTAGTCATCCTGACAATCAAAACTTCGTTTCCCAAAACCCAACAGTCACGCCCAAAGGCAAAATAGGAATATTCCTAATGTGGAATGATTTTGGAAGCCATGAAAAAGCTAACAAAGACACTCCATCATATTCTTCCATTTGATTGGTTAATGCCTGAAATTCTACCAGACATGCATCTGTTCTGTTTGAGGATTTGGTCCTATTAGAGTTTCACCCTTTTGGGGATGGAGTGGGAAACATAGAGCATATTACAGAAGTTGCTCTTGTTTATCTACACTCCATGTAACTAGCAGTCAAAAAGAGGGAAATTTTTGAAGGTGAAGAGCTTACAATGAGGTAATGATACACATATCGAATGAGCGTTATGTGCTAAGCATTTCATACCCACCATCTCATTTAATCCTCACACTGATGCTATGAGTTGGGTATTCTTAACCATATTTTATATATAAGAAACCAAGGCTCAGAAAAGTTAGATCATTTACCCAAAGTTCAGGGAAAACAAATGAAGAACTGGAGGTCAGAGCTGGACTATCGCTAAAGCTAAATTGGTGCTAAACTGAAGCTGAGTAAATAGCTGTGGGATCCTTAAAAAGAAACCTCAGTATTGAAACAATCAATAGCTGAAGCACAACCAACTCTGCAGGTGATAAAGGGGCCCCAGGTCTAGAAGAAAACAAGCAGGGAGACCAACAGAGAGGAGGTCCCTTCCCTTCCTTTCTCTCTCTCTCCCTCTCCCTCTCCCTCATCTTTCCCTCTATCAAACACATGCAACACTTAAATTCAAAGCACACTGATAAAGAGACAGAAAACTTAAACTATCTAAAAAGCAATCATTTATAATTACACTTCCTAATTCTTTAGGATTCTGCCATAACAAGGGTACGTATTTACAGAGACAAAGGGAATTGAGTATAAGGGGAATTTTAATTCATGGCAAGAAGAAGGTCATCAAAAAATAAATGGCACTGAACTTTGCCTCAGATTTTAACAAAGGACACCAGCATGTGGGAAGCTCCCTAAATATAACTAGTATTAAAAATGAATCAGGTCTGGTGCAGGATATTTCCTGGTTTTGCCAAGCAAAGATGTTAGATAACTTGATATTAACAAAGATGGTTATTTGCTTTTCACTGTGTTAAAAACTTCCCTAGAGGGTTTTATATTCTTAAACAATACCATTTCACCCAATAGAAGAGTTTTGGACACCACAAAGTGAAACCAAATCATGTAAAATGGTAACTGGTCAACTAGATCTGACTGAACTAATTATGCAAATTATCAAGATAGCAGATAGAAAATATTGTTAAATCTGAGTAGTTACGCATATCAAAAATATTGATAACAGTAGTATTTAAAATGACTGGAAATTCAGAGAAAGAAAACAAATCCTGGAACATGCCAAACTCAGTCACTGAAAATATAGTCAGCCTAATTCTCTGACATTCATATCCATCACTAATCCCATTCAGGAGGATCTCTGTAGTGTTTTTCTTTATGAATAAGTGTTTTTAACTCCCTGAAAAACTATAAATAACCAAAGTCCTATAAGAGAAGAAAAGGAGTAATGTATAGTGAAAAAAAACAGTTGACCAAATTTTAGTCGTAGTTCTCCTTGCTGCTCTTGAACTAACCACTCCAAGTCTTTGATGCCCTGTATTTCTACCTACAAAATAAGGAGGCTGAACTAAAGAAACTCTGGAGTCTAACATTATTTGATTTTATAAGTCATCCATGACTATATTTTAAAAAGAATGCACTTTGTTCAAATGCTTCAAATGAAACATTAATTAATTAAAAATTAAAACCACAGTCTGTGGTCAGAATTGTCCTTAAAAAAAGGAGCTCGTTGGAATTCTGCTTTATTTAGAGCATACTAAATGAAGTTTATTCCTACAAATCCTACAGATCTCTGGATAATATAGAAAGAGCCAACAAAAAAAAAAAATTTTTTTTTTGGAGAACAAAGTGCTGGGAATTTCTGTGATAATTAAATTCTGCTTTACTCTCACCACAGGGCTGCTAGTTTAACTAGCATCTCACTGCCCTCTCTTGGTAGATACTGAGATAACAGAAGCTGATTTCTATGCAGGGATTGGAACTTGGTTTAGGCTTCAATAAGATACTCTGATTCTTGCCAACAGAGGGATCTCCTTCATAAGACAAGCGTAAATATAATCTATATTATTTAAAAGGTAACAGTTTGTTGCTTTCAAGACTGGTTTCCTCCAAGAGGCAATTCAGATGGACAGGTGCACAATAATGTGCAGAATGTTTATGAGAGTAGTCTGAGGAGCAATCCTTCTTCTGGAGGAAGGGAAGAAAGAAGACAGGGGCTGGGGCTGTAATGCAGTTTCTACAAGGGCCTCAGTCAGCCCCACAGAGAACCCTGAAGCTGGATGGCCCCCTCAGTTGTCCTCAGTTGGGGCAAAAAGTGCTTTCATGCCTCATATCAACTAGTCATTGGATATAGGCTGCCCCTAGGAAGGAGCAAGCCATGACCATGGACAAGGTGACTGCTTAGCCAAGGGCAGTTTCTGGCGAGAGCTGACACCTGAGGACTGTCAGCTAGCAGCACTTCCAGAAGATAGAGGAATAGATCCTTCAGTCCTAAAGGAGAATCTGGGTGTCATATCTGAGTGTCTGCTACATAATTACTCTGTACTGTTGTTAATAACTTTCTGTTTCTTAATAAATACTATACAATTTATCTTAAAATAATTACAAAAATCAAAGGCAATAAATATAGGAAATGGTGCAACCATTTTGGAAAGCAGTTTGGTAGTTTCTCTGAACAGTAAATATAAATTTACCATATGAACTAGTAATTCCACTCCTGGGTGAAAGACAATGAAAATATACATCTACACAAAGACTTATGCAGGAAAGTTCATAAGAGCATTATTCAACATAGACCCAAAAAATCGAAACAATTCAATGTCTATCAACTGGTAAATGGATATAATATAACAAAATGTATTATATTCATAGAGTGGAATAATATTCAGCAATAGAAAGGAATTCAGTACTGATACATACATGCTACAACATGGATATACTTTAAAAACATTATGCTAAGCAAAAGAAGCCAAAAGAGACTGCATATTACATGATTCCCTTAATATGAAGTGTCTAGAAAAAGCAAAACTAGAGAGACAGAAAGTAAATCAAGGATTGCCTGAGGCTGGAGGTGGAAACAGGGAGTGTCTGCAAATGGGCACCAGCGATATTTTGGAAGTGACAAAAATGTTCTAAAATTGGATTGTGGCAATGACAGTACTCTGTAAATTTTCTAAAAATCTCTAAAGTTACTAAAATGAGTAAATTTTATAGTAAGTAAATTATACTCAGTAAAGAGGAAGGAAGGAAGGAAGGAGGGGAGGGAGGGAGGGAGGGAGGGAGGGAAGGAGGTTGGATATCCTCATTCATCATGCACTAAGTGACAAGACCTGATCAGTGGTTTTTATTTTTTCTGAACTTAGAACCATGGGGTTAAAATAACATCCTGGTCTGCACCTGCCCCCTATGAATGGGAATGGGGTTTCCCCTAAAAAAACTGAACACCCCACTATAAAATATCCTGGGGAGAAGTTTATCCTGCAGCTGGAAATTTTTTTTTAAAAAACTTCTTACTGGTACATTTACCTGGACACCAAATTTCAGAGAGATCGGGAATGACGGTGGGAGATGAGCTGCCCCTGGCCACATAGAGACAGGACAGAAGGGAACAGGAAGCTGGCCAGGAATCACAGGTTGGGTTCCCCAGAAGCAGAGGCTGAGATGGTTTTGGGGGTGCAAGGTGTTTATTAGGAAAGAACATCAGTGAAAGGAAGGACTAGGAGGCAGGATTGGACAAAAGAAGAAGTTCAACTGTGACACAGGCCTGATAAAGCCCTGACCAGCCTGGTGAGAATCTCTGGAGCAAGCACTGACCATTAGAGTTCTTATATGTCGCATCTCTGTGTCTACTACACCTAGGGAGAGACCCCAGGTTTGATCTGTGTTATGAGTAGCTGAAAATTTTTCTCCATACTGTGCATCTTTTTCATTATAGTCTGACCTTAGTTTGTGCTATGAGCGATTAGAAAAAGAACCTGTGACCATGCTAGAGTAACAGACAGGAGAGATGTAGCCGTTAGAGTGACTTCATCTGCAAGTACAGACAGATTCAATTTGTTGAAATAATATGTATTGCTTCTTATGCAGGGAAGTTCAGAGGTAGAGCAATTTCAGAGGTTATATGATTGGGGCTCCAGTTCCACTTCCCTGTGATTATCTTGCTTCTTCTCTCCTCTGTGTTGGCTTCATCCTTAGGCTGGTGGTAAAAGAGAAGGTAGTTCCAGACAAAATATACAAACGGACAATGTCAAGAGTCAAAAGAGGGACGGTCTATTCTGGGGTATACGAACAAGAAAGCCTTTCCCAAAACCCCCTACTTCCACCCGAGCAGACATTCCCTCACATCTTATTGGCCAAAAAAAAATCATGTATCAACCCTAAACCAATCACTGGCATGTGATCCATTTGGAATCATCATGACTGGCTCATTCTAATCAGGATCTACCTGCTTTACCTACTGCTGAGGCCAACTACCCCTAAAGCACAAAGCTCTGGGGAGGAGGGGTGGATATTCAGACAAAGTCAGAATTCTCTCAGGAAGAAGTAAAAGGCAAAATGTTGGTTGGGTGTACAACCAACATTGTTCCCTGCATAAGTGCTCTAGTTGCTGAAATCAGCAAGTGTCACCTTGCCAAGCAACTATGACGTAAGGATCAGAAGTAGGAGAACCCGGAGCTTGGGAACAAGAACAGAAAAAATCACACTGGCTTCTTTCTGCTCATACCCCAGTGTCCTAAGAGAATTTGTATCTTTAAAAAAACTCCCAGGAAGCTAATTTCCCAAATCAGTTTCAGTTCACTGTGTCTGGTTACCTTACACATGAAAAATAAAATATTTGAACCCTGATGTGCCTGGCAGCCAAATTCAGGTGTGCAAGCATGGGACAGTAATTTCTCTCAGATCCCAAGTCCCCTGTGGGAATTCACTGACCAGGAATCCACCCTCATAGCTCAACATCATTCTCTAGCAAGAGATTTGAAGGAATCTTATACAGGAGACAACAGGGATGCTTAACTGAATGGGCAGAAAATACTATTTACTGGATTTCCTAAAACTAAGATCATGGCAGCACATTATAAATATGCAAACTGATTTAAATGAGTAAATAGCCTTAAAAGACATTATGTGACTCACCAAACAAGAAATGTTTAACTGATTTCCCTAAATGCTGTTATTACATTAAAAAATGTAACTATTTCTTTTACTATGAGTAATGAGAATTTCTGAGTATAATTAACTATCAGTAGAACATTCCACCAATACTTTGTTGTAGTCCTATTTGTTTCCACTGTAAGAAGAAAAAAAAGAAGAAACTTTATCCCTGTGGGAATTGTCTGTAACTCTAGTTCTGCCACCCATTGGATGGAAAAATAAACTCTCCGAACAATTCACTGTCCCCCAACCCCAAAAGAGATTCATTAGTTCTGGAGTACGGTGAGACTGGCCATCTATATTTTAACCAAATTCCTTGAGGGATACTGAAGCACAGGCAGGTTTGGGAACCACAGTATAGTCCAATTGCATTATTTAATGAATGAGAAAAAGTGCAAATAGTTGAAGAAAAAAAGCAAAAGCAAAATATCTAGGTCTCCTTTACCAAAAGCCTGGGATTCTTTCCATTACCTCATCAATATACATCATAATTACATTAAAACAGTATGCTTAACATTACATTAAGAACCAGTTTGTAACTCGTTGGATCCAAAAAGAAAGACTATTCAAGAGAGAGCATGAAAATGAGGATTAGCTATAGGAAAACAGCTACAGGGTATGACTTAATGCACATAGAGAGACACAGTGCTAATCAAAAAGACAAAGGAAATTGAAGGAAAAGGAGATAGGAACGGCAGGGATGCTCTCCAAGTTAGTAAAGGAGAATAGACCAACACAGTAGGACCTTAAAAATGAAAAACACTAATATTCTTTACATCCAGAACAACTCAAGAAAACTAGCATAAAAGAGAATGACTTCATATGTACCATTTCTGTGCTATACTTTCTCATTCAGCATAATAATGTGATAAAGGTCAGTCAGATTTCAAAAGAAAGCTGTAAGCAGTGTTAGAATATCTCCACTAAAAATTAGGCCAATACACAGTTCACTGGAGCCATAGGAAGAGCTTCCCCTGAGGGTCCACTATTTCCAGGCAAGTACCTTCAAGCAGGGCCCATCCAAAGTTTTAAGATATAGATGTGGTGATTTCATCATCATCATCATCAAATATGTACTACATACCCACCCACAGTGCTAGAGATAAAGAGACACAGGACTTGCTCCCTGTTTGATAGGGAAGATTGAAAAGAAACAGAATTAACTCGAAGAGACCTGAAAGCAGTGTTATGCTGGTAACTGTTTAACAACCAAGGGAAAGCCTTGGTTAAGTGTTTAAACATTATTAAACACTTACAGTGTTTGCCAATTTCCATGGTGTAAATACTCTCGTGATGGTCAGTTTCAAGCTACCAGGATGAAATCAACCAGCTAACAAAATACCTATAAATTTAACAATTGGCTCTTCGGAGATGGTATAAGCTGCCTCCAGCTTAAAAACCACACAACTGATGCCTCTACCCTCCCCATGTCACATTCAGATAGAAAAACCAAAGCCCAGAGAGATAAAGTGACTTGTCAAAGGCCTCACAACTAGATTGTACCAAAACTAAGAACAGAACCTAATTCCTCATTTTTTCCACTATAACTCACCCTGTAAGTTCTAAGACAATGCTTTCTGGCATTTGAATTAGAGATTGAGAGCTCAGGTTCTGGAGTCCACAGGCCTGGGCTTAAATCCCAGCTCCAGCTGGGAAGACTGCATGATCTTGGAAATTTACTAAATTACTCTGAGCCTTATTCTTGTCATCTGTAAAGTGGGGATGATAACACTACCTATATCTTACTGGATTGTGGAGAAGATTAAATAAGACAAACATGTAAATTGCTTGTCAAACAGCCTGGCATACGATACAACTTTAATATACATTAGCTAGTATTATTATGGCACATTAAAATCTACTAGGCCAGTACTACTCAAAGTGTGGTCTCTGACCCAGTGCTGTTTGTTACTGGTCCTTGACAAGATAACTATAGAATATGACAATAAGTGTTTAGAAACTTCTTTAACCATTTGGCATTGCCACAACATCCAAGTCTGGAATCAGTGGACTCGTTTTGATAAATAAGGTATACACAAGTTCGGATGCTGTTAAACTCAAGTGGTGAGCCGCATGGGGCATAAAATGCAAGCTAGTTAAGCACAGTAAGACCTTATAATACGTGATATCTCAGGTGAATTTGTCACCTATAACCCACAAGGGAATAAAAATCTGATAAAATGCAGATATCTGTTTATTTTTACAACTTGCTATTTTTACAATTATTATGATTTTAGATCAAGCTTACTTTTTAAAAATGTACTTTAATAAACTAAATAAGAACATAAAATTATTTTATTTTTAACTCTAATTTACATATGCCAAGATAAACCTCACTGAAGTTTGTTTTTGTCAAGAATAGACACTCATTTTTCTGCATGCAGCAGTGGTACTAAATCAAATGATAATGATGGAAGTTATTCCAAGTAAATGAGGACCAAACAAGTTTGTTCCAACTCTATTAGGAATATGATACTTGTATATTGACTTTGGTCATGTAGCCATAATTGAGAGTGAAGTACTAAAATCACAATGTGTTATTTGTGGAGACGTGCTGAGTGGTCAAAACTTGAGTGGATCTTACATATAAATCATAAAGAAATAAGCTCAAAGCCAAAAAATTCTTTGAAAGAAAGCGAGCTGAATTAAAAAGCTAATAGAAGCAGGTGTTCAATAACTCACATATAAATATGAGTGCTTCTCAGCCTTTTTTTATGTAGCACTTTAGATTGCTAAGACTGAAAAAACACAAAAATGTTTTCTTGGAAATGTAGGTGAATCTAGGGCAAAGAAAGAAGCTCAAAAACTACTTTTCAATGACACAATAGCCCAAAATAGCCAGGCACCGGCTAATGATATGGAAGCTCAACTCATAGAACAAATATAGCCAGTAAAGTATTTTTCATTGTTAATATGGCAATTTTTTAGCATATTTATGATTTTTTCCAGCTACACTGCTTATAAACACAACTAGTTCTTAACTGTAAAAAATTCTAAGTTGTCAACCTTGTCAACACATGATTTGGAATTTAAATTTTGTATATGACTGTGTTCAGATGGCACAGTTCCAATGACAGGAAATGCTTTTGGAATAGTTACTCAGATTAGGGAGTCTGAGCCAAAATGTAAACCACTGTACTACTTCCTTCATTGAAAAAGTCTTGTTATTAAGGAAAAAAAAGTTCAGCAGTATTAAACAGTGTGCTTAGTGACATAGGAAAAAATGTGAATCACCATTAAAGCTAATTCACTTAAATCTGATACTAATCACTTTTTTATTCAACGATAAAAAGCTCATAATAAAAAAAAAAAAACTATATATGGACTAAATGGCGAAATACAGGTCATTCCCTCTCCCTCACAAGGACAACTCACATCTATTCAAGACCAAAACAGCAATGAGAGAATCCTATAACACAGAGGTGAGGCTGAAGCACCCCTGGCGCCTCAAACACCAAGACAGACCGCATTAGAAGGGAGAGAGAAGCAGCTCCATGTTGACCACACTGCCCCTCCCCAGGCCAGTGCAGCACCACACAGAGAGGCCTCCCCTCAGTTTCCGATTCCTCCAGTGGGAAAAGAGAGTGGTGGGGGGACAACCAGCTTTCCAAAGCACTGTGGGTCACTTTGTGGGGAGCCCTACCCTGATTTCTCACCACACAGACCACGGAGGAATCTGTGGGGCTCAAACACTGGGAATCCGATTGTGACAGAGAAGTGGGGGAGGCATGCAACAACCAGCACAAGGACCTTGTCAGACCAAGTTCATACCTGTAGTGCCCAAGTAGTAATCCCAACTGGTGGCTCTGCTCATCTGCAGAAGCAAGTCGGGGGTGGACGCGGACCAGGGAACTCGGCAGGATGCGTATCTGCTGATTCGGATCCTCAAATGAGGAGTTTTGCCGGTCCTAGATCCCGGCTTCCCACACTCAGGCAAGCTGCTGAGTCATACCTCCACCTGCTGTAGACAGTGCCTTCCAGCCACATCTAACCAGAAGGACTGATGACAACTCCTAGAAGCTGTGTAGCCCAGCAGGCAGAGCCAATGCTCCCAGAGCAAAGCCAGTACCAGGTGTGGAGACTTTCCATGCTATGCACAGGCAAGGGGATTAATCCATAGCCAAGGCTGAGGGTAGCTCCTGGCCCTTCCCAACTGGAGATCCTCTTTGGGAAATTCAGAGTAGCCTGGAGTGACCCCTCCTACTCGTGCCCGGGGCAAAGGGGCTCAGATATAGCCCCACCTGCTGTAGAGAGACTCTTCTGGCCCCATCCGACCAGGAGGTTAGGCAACAAGTCCGAGAAGTTGTGCAGGCCTGTGGCGCCTAAGATGACAGAAGGGCAGACAGAGCCAATAGTTTGTAGAGCAAAGTCAGTGGACCTGCTTGGCCAGGGAACATGGGGTATGTGATGGCTTGAGTTAAGACAACAAACAAAGTGCTTTACCAGTTTCTGAGCTGCTTCTTTCACTGCACCCAAGCAGGGCATTTAATTTGTAGCCCCACTCATTACTGAATACATCCTTCAGCTGTCTGACCAGAGAATCTAACCAGAGCACACCGGGAGCTGCATAGCCCATTCAACAGCCCTACATATAGTGGCTCTTGAACACAGAGCACAGCCCATGACTTTTCTTGTCTGCAGAGCAAAACCGGTGGCCAGGGCTGCCCTGGTGGCACAGTGGTTAAGAATCCGCCTGCCAATGCAGGGGACACGGGTTCGAGCCCTGGTCCGGGAAGGTCCCACATGCCACGGAGCAATTAAGCCCATGAGCCACAACTACTGAAGCTCGCGTGCCTAGAACCCATGATCCACAACAAGAGAAGCCACCACAATGAGAAGCCCGCACACCGCAACAAAGAGGACCCCTGCACGCAGCAACAAAGACCCAATGCAGCCAAAAATTAATTAAGTAATTAATTAATTAATTTAAGGGAAAAAAACAGTGACCACACCTGACCAGGGAATTCAGTGCTCACTCAGGCTGGAATCAGGCCCCCAAACTGTACATATCTACAGGCCCTGAGCCCTGGCCTGTTCCCTGTCAGGGAAGGGAAGCTACGTCACAGTCCCACCAACTACTGAGTATAGTAGCCAGTCCTGACCATCTAGTAAGCCTGACCAGAGAATTCAAGCAACCACAGAGATCATCCAGCAGTCTTATCCAATTGCTCTCAGCCAGTGGCACACCCCCCATCTCCATCCTCAGAGCTCAAACAGTTGCCTCACTCAAAAACAGACCATCTGCCCAAAGACGTTACCAGTAGACACACCCAGAAACCCAAACTAAGCTAACTGGTGAAGAACTGTCTCTGAAAAGCAAACCTGTAAACTCTGGAAGAGGAGCCCCAATGCACAGATACCAACATAAGGAACCAAGGACCGTGAAAAACCAGGTAAATATGACACCACCAAAGGAAACTAATAAAGCTCTAATAACTGACCCTAAAGAAAAGGAGATCTATGAACTGTCAGACAAAGAATTCAGAATATCCTCTGGGCAGGGAGAAAATTATGTGCTATAGAGCAGAAAAGAGGAATTGTATAAAATGAGGCTGGACAGGTAAGAAGAACCTAGACCATGAAGAGTACCACGTGCTCTTTGAAGTTCATACTCTGTACAGGTGACACAAGCCATGGAAAGGCCCCTCTAACTTGCAGTGTGAAGAATAGATGGGCAGGGGCTATACTGGAGACACAGACGATTTGTGAGGTTACTGTACCTTTAATGATGGAAAAGGGTGATTGTACTATGGGAGAGAGAAAAGGCCAGAGGAAAGGGAAGAGAAACTGATATACATTGATTGCCCACCATAGGCTACTAGTCATAGATTACCTCATTTAATACTCACAGCAACCCTATCCCATAGGTAATGATACTTCCATTTTAAAAGTAAAGTAACTGAGACCCTCAAGTTTAACTCAAGGTTACATACTTCGTAAGTAGTAGAGCCAGCACTCATATACAGGTTGGTCTGACCAGAAAACCAAAAAATCTGGGGAAAATGTTTATGGTTCAGGGGTGAGAGAAAATAATTAGAAAAAATAACACAGAAAAATTCAGAACAGTCTACATATTAAGTAAACTTTGGGGGAAAATGGGGGGGGAGAAAAAATATATGTATTTAGATAAAGAAAAATTGGAAGGATTTAAAGAAACTAATAAAAGTTATTACATGTAGAATAGAATGTAGGAACAGAGAAAGAAGAAAAGTAGGAACAGGAGTAGGAATGAGAATCCTTACCACAAACTTTTTATATTGTTTTGACTTTTTTTATCCATTTGAACATACTTCCTTTTCAAAAAGCAGCATAAAACACTTTATAAAGAAAGAACAATTCAGTAGAATAGCAAAAACGAGCCAGAATGCAGAAGATTATATAGGTACTTAGAAGTTGGCTTTGACCTTTTGGTAAAAACCCACAATCTTAATTTTGTTTACTTAACATGCCTGATTTGTATTATCATTATACATTTCATTTAATATTGTTTAGAGCAAAGAGAAAACATCTTTAAAGACTCTGCATTGGTTAAAAAGACTACTAAGTCCAATAACAGTGTACAAAAATTAGAATCAATAGTCCCTATTATCATTTTGTTAAACCACTAATCTCCATGAAACACAAAATCAATGTACTTATCTAGCCATAGAAAGAAATCACATTCAAATGAGTGGGGAGGTAGGGGCAGTTTTTTGCAGTTTTACCAGAAGGAATACTCGGCCATTAATAAGACACAATGCTAAGAATTCTAAACCTTGCTTTTTAGAAAGAAGAAACACACAGAGGGGAAGTATGTAGAGTTAATGGACTGCTATTTCTATTTAATTTCTACAGTCAATTAATTAGAATCAAAAACCATTGCATACAAATCTTCCACAATTTCTCTACTCCCCAATTCTTGACTTATCAAAGCAAACAAACAGAACTACTTGGTCCCAAGAGTGGGAAAAATATCTTTATGGCAACATGAATGGCTCTTAGCCACAGTTGTTAAAATTTCAACCATTTTATACTAAATGGCACTTTCATTGAAAATAATGATACCCGCACAAGAGTATAAGGTGAGAGAACTGTTGCTCCGTCAATTCCTATTTAGAAAAAGATCTTAAAAGGAAATCTTATTTTAAAAATTAAAGGTCATAAATCAGTTCTCTTAAAATAAGCTGTCTGTTTTTTGTCCTGCATCAATCATGTATTCCTTTTTCCCATGACTACTTTTGGAGACATAATATCTTCAAACATAGTACCAAATAAGAACTCCAAAAATGTCTTTATAGATTGGATATTCTGCCCAATGAAAAAAAAATTTTTATTGGAAATGACTGTCAAAACTATTTTTATTGCTCTCCTAAAAGCTCAATCTGTAATCACGTACTACACTTTTCTACTCTTGAGTACAAAATGAATTAGGATGACTGCATCCCTTTTTCAGATGGAGTATTATGCCATTCTAGGAGCTCAGACTGTGGGTCTGAAAGGAACTGACGTTCTGCATGTGGTACCTTTCCCTTGAGGATCTTTAGATTCTAGGGAGAGAGAAATCACTAAGGAGAGAAGGCTTGCAAATCTGCTACAAGTGTGCTCCTATTAGTTTAAATCTCTTCCCGAAAATTGCCCCCACATTCAACTTCTGGAGGCAACAATAAAGTCTATAAAACTCTGTGGCAAAGGAATTTCCACATGCCTATTTGCATTAAAAGTCACAAATAGCACTTTTCTATTCTTGACACAACAGAAACATATATTCAGCTGGAACTGTCTGGCTATCTATAGTATGAACTGAGGGGTCTGTAATGTTAACCTGGTCTCCAAATATTTTCTCCAACCCACCTGAAAATTTAACATTAAGTATTTGCTCTTTCTTGGTTAAAATTTTGCCTCTCTAAAAATTGTCAAAATGCAAATAGGACTGAAAGATTAATAAATTAAAATATCCTAAAAAAAAAACCTAACATTTTAGGGAGGATCAGTAGTTTATTTTTTAACATGATAACAGAGAAAATGGCTGATAGTACACATCATCTTTGATAAAGGGACAAAGAACAGGATAAACCCGAGTACTGGACACCGCATAATGAGGACAGGCGTAAGTGTTACCCACCGGAAAGGGACCCTAGAAAAATAGTAAGGGGAGCTAAGAATGAGGAATGATAAAAGAGAAAATGGAAAAGTACAAAAAAGTGGGCTTGCCACTTTTCTATTTGCACACAGGTGGCCCTGCTATCAACTTTCCATTACCTACGTGTGAATGATCCATTTTAAATATCTTTGACATATCTTTTGCTCCAGTGTGATTATTTTCTTGCCACCAAAAATGTCTTTAACCTAGCTCCTCTAAGGAATTCACACTAGTTTCAACAATTACTTAAAATTTCTAAATGAGGAGGAGAGATAAATCCATGTTAGTTTAAATACTAAGATTTAACTGATAACTTTTATGTGAACATACTTTTGATAGTGGATTTGCTAAGCTTCTACTCCTCATGTATGTATAATACTGTCTCTAAGAAATCAGCTTCTCTTCTCTGAAGTAAAATGAGGCTTGCTTCTCTTTCTGAGTAGAACCTATCACATTCTCAGAATTCCATGAGTGAGATTCTTCTGTCCCTAATCCACCAGTAAGGGAGCTGCATTATCTATTTCAGATCTCTTGGGCACAACTATAAAGTTACAACCATAATCTCTGGTCAAATCACTACTGTCCATTAAACAACTTGTGCGTAAAATAACTTGACTTAATAGCACTTCCTCTTCCAGAACAACCAATAGCAAGGGCTGTATGTAATATTTGCATTACTCCTAGAACTGTACCCAGAATGAGTATCTTTACTTTCCAAAGGGTCTACTTAAAATAATTAAGCGGCAAAAGCCAAACACCAAAATACTAATAATGGCAATTGTTATGTGAAATTACAAGCAATTTTTCTTCTTTGTGACTGTCTAGAGTTTCTGAATTTTTCACAATGAGGGTACATGATTATAAGAAGAAATACTGTATATATGGTTAATTTCAATCTTTGACAATGAAATTTCTCAAACAAAACTAGTATGTCTCCGTGAACGCATTATGTTATTAATACTTCTTTCCTAGTCTTTGGCATTTTCTTCCGTATGTTTTATTTACTTGTATAGATGTATCATAGATTACATGCTGAGGACACATTCTGGATCTTATTACATATTTATACTCTCCTACAGTGGTTCACAGTGCCTCATATTTGGAAAGTAATTAGTAGCTGTTTGAGGAATGAATGATACTTCCAAGAATGCAAAGGTTAGAGTTGATATATTCATCTGATACACACCCAAACTGTTAAAATGTTCACATACTTCCATACTGATTGGTAAATGCTATAATGGTAAAGTAATAACCAGGAAGATTAACCAAAAATATAAATTATAAGTTCACTTCATTAATTCAAGTCAATTGTTAGGGTATGTCATAAAAGTAAATCCTAAATGGGCCTCCCATACTAGTGAGAGATAAGAAATATTTGCAATACCCATCTGTTTGGCCCACATCACAGTATGCAGCAAGAATATACTGCATATTCTTTACAAGACACCTTAAAAGCATCACTGGTTTACAATATTCCCAAATTATATAGTTGCTCTATTTCTAAATTGTTTAGTTTTTTCTTTAGTTTTGATTTCAGTGTATTACTATTCTTGTGTAAGGAATAACTGCACAGTTTTTTTGGCATTTATGAATGCAAAACTATAATAAAATATTAAAAATAAGTACTCAGAATAAAAAGACTATAAAGTTATGATAGTTTCTTAATGTTCTTTTTGAATATTATAAACATGAGTTTTATGAATATAGAGGAAAACAAAGCAGAAACCATGTTACTAAAGAAACAAGGCTGGGAACATCTTCTAATCCTGTACGAAGTGATACAGCCTAGAATGTCTTTTGATGCTGAGCAGGAAACAGTGCAAAGTGAAATAAATTTTAATTCTGAAATGAAAAATGACTTACTTGAACAAAAAATATGATTGACTCATTTTTACAAAATGTTAAATAAAAATGATGCTCATATGTGTTATTGTTTATAATTCATTTTCATCAGAACAGCAATTATGTTAAGCCCATGGTCCCTGAAAGAAAATTAAATGAATATGGAAAATATGAAAGAGGAGTTCATAGCCTGGTAACCTCTGTTCTCTCCATTTTGAATAATTACTATGTGCCAGGCACTGTCCTTAACGTATAATTCCTCATTTGAATCTCAAAATAACCCTACACACACAGACTGGAAAAAACATAGCACATATATCAAAGGGATACTATCCAAAATATATAAAGAACTACTACAAATTAACAATAAAAATCTAACAGCCCGGTTTTTTAAATGAACAAAAGGCATGAACAAAATTCACAGAAGAAGATATACAAATAATCAATAAGCACATCATCATTGTTAGCCATCAAGCCAATGCCAATTAAAAAGAAAATATAGGGCTTCCCTGGTGGTACAGTGGTTGGGAATCCGCCTGCCAATGCAGGGGACACGGGTTCGGGCCCTGGTTCAGGAAGATCCCACATGCTGCAGAGCAGCTGGGCCCGTGTGCCACAGCTACTGAGCCTGCGCTCTACAGCCCGCGCGCCTAGAGCCGGTGCTCCGCGACGAGAGAGGCCACCGCAATGAGAGGCCCGCGCACGGCAATGAATAGTAGCCCCCGCTCACCGCAACTAAAAAGAAAGCCCACACGCAGCAACGAAGACCCAACGCAGCCAAAAATAAATAAATTAATTAATTAATTTAAAAAAAAAAAAGAATACTATAAATATGGGAGTTCCTTGGTGGCCTAGTGGTTAGGATTCCGAGCTTTCACTGCTGTGGCCCAGATTCAATCCCTGGTCAGGGAACTGAGATCCCACAAGCCGCGCAGCGTGGCAGAAAAAAAAAAAAAAAAATCAAAAGAATATTACAAATAAGTTTCATACCCTAGAGTATTTAAAACAATTATAAGTTCAAAAGATATTTTATCAGTGTCAATAAAGTAAATGAAAAATATGAAGAAAAATCCATAACATACCATGACACTTAATATACATTTATAACACTATGTACTGTAGATAAAAATCATCAAGCATTTTTAGACATGAAGTATTTATATAGAACTTAAAAAAAACATTGCTATGGGTGTATCACTGCAATCCAGATTTAGGTTTTCATTTGCTGTAAAAGTATATCTATTGCAAATGCTCTCAAACCGTGGCCTAGGAACCCCTGAGATCTCTGAGACTACTACAGTGGGTCTGCAAGGTTAAAATTATTTTCATAATATTTGCCTTTCATAACTAACATTCTCTAGTTTTCATAAAACAGTAACACCTCCCAGCTTTGTATATTTAAATAAATATGTATATATGTCTTATAGAAGCATATCCTTGACAGATATAAAAAGATATACACTAGGTTGCTAATGACATATATCAGGTTCCTACCTGGTAGGGAAGTGGGGAGGTAGAAGGAGGAGGTAGAGGAAAGCTAGCAGAAACAGAAAATACCTTAAAAAATAGGTATATGATTACATTTGTACATTTAGATAAAATGATGGGGGAAAAGTACAAAAGCTTTTAAGAAGAAACAAGAAAACCAAAACCAATTTTTAAAAATCATTTAACCTATAGGTTGCCAAACTTTTTTGGATCATGCTAACCTTTGTGCCTGACTAATTTTTTTATGACATCCCTAAGCCAGGAGAAAATATGAATTCTGTTAGATCCAAACAACTATATATGTCCCGACAACTTAATAGCCATTTGGAAGGGTAATTCACATAAATTGAAAATTTTTTTATTTTATTCTTAAGGACAGTTACTTACTAACGAGATGTGTGTGCCTCCTGGTCACTACACAACTCCTCAAACCTTAGAATCAGGTTGAAAACTCGCTCTTACTTCCTGTTGATTGTCACTGGTACTTGCTTTATCACAGTAATCACCAAAACCCAACTTCACAAAGATATGACCTAATCAAAAGGAATATAAGAGGGTCTAAGGTTGAAACTGAACTACCCTAGAGCTAATAATTTGCACAGATGTTGAGTATACTGTGTTCCCCTTGAATATTTAAAATAACCTGCAGTACCCCTGTGAGCTCCCCTTAGGCTCCCCAAGGTGCCTCAGTGCATTTTGGGAACAACAGATGTAAAACATAGAGTGCTTTTCCTTGTCACCTTGGTTAGTTCTGCATTAGCCAGCTGTTTCTGGTTAGAAAATTCCATTATTATCAACTAAGCAGAGCTTAAAGTAAATTAGCAAATCATCCAGTATAGGAAAATAGGATGATTTTTGAAGTCTTTCTGATAATTCATGGATTTGGATAATTCACACTGCTGCTCTGACGTACATGCTTTCTTTTCTCCTCATCTTCTGAGCTCCCTTTCCCAACTCTACGATGGCATGAAAAATTTAAAGATGAATCTGTGTAAAAGCAAAATAATGACCCCTAAGAGTTCAGGCACCTGCTATTTTCAGTACAGGTTTGTGACCATTTAGAACGACTTCATCAGAAAACACCTAGGAAAGATGAGGTTATTACGTCCAATGATATAACCAAGTTCTTAATTGCTCATCATTGATGCATAAATGCCAGTTTCCTAATCTTAGCAAATATATCTGAGCAGTACGCAAATAGTACTGACAAGCAGAGAAACTATGCATAGACAGAATTTCCCTCTTGGCATAGCACAAAAATATCATCAGCTTCAGGCAAAGAATTAAGAAGCAGAAATAATTGTTCTGTATGTCTTTCCACTTAAAAAATAAATACTCTAAAACTTTTGGGAAGGATTCTGAAAGAATTACAGTTGACCCTTGAACAATGAGCTTGTTAGGGGCACCAACCCCCCACCCCCATGCAGTTGAAAATCCACATATAACTGTAGAGTCTGTCCTCTGTATCCACAGTTCCACATCCATGGAGTCAAACAACCACAAATTGGATCATGTAGTACCGTAGTACATATTTACTGAAAAAAATCTGCAGATGAGTGGATTTGTGCTATTCAAAACCATGTTGTTCAAGGGTTAACTGAACTATGATTGGCCTCCATCCCAAAACAGTGAGCTATTCCTGTAGGGTTAGCATCTAGTTAGTCCTTCTAACCTAGCGTAGTGTTGCAATATAATCACCTCATTCAAAAACTAGAAGTTACGCAGCCTTCTATTTGTAAAAACATTTAACTTTAATTTAAATTTAACCAATAAGAATGGTTTTGGAACTTTGCAAATCTCCCTTTACTTTACTCCTTTCTTATTTACTATTTATCTATGAGAATCAAGAAGAACCTCAGGCCCATAGAGTGCTTTTTGTTCTTCCTACCAGTGCTATCCCATTATACATTGCTATTCAGCTCTGTAGCAGAAAAAGTATGTAGCATAACTTTCTCCTGGTGGGCTGTAATAACATCACATTCAGAGGGAGGGCTATTTTAACCTTATCCCAGTGAAGCCAGAACTGAACTAGATGAAAAACAACAACTGGGAGTTGAGGTGGAGATGGGGAGGAGGATAGTGACATAAAGGAAGCCTGTAAACCTCAGACTGCAGGTAAAAGAGCAGCTGGAGGCCAGGACACTCTCACCTGGGGATGGCGGTCAGGAATCTACAGCTCTCCTTCCCCTCTTAGAACTGAAAAAGCAGTTTCCAGTTCCCAAAACATGCCCCACATTTCCTGCCTAATTAAATCGTCAGGCCTATCCTATGAAACTGAGGAAATTATCTATGAGAACAAGGAGCATATTTGGCCACTTTGGTGTACATTGGTCATTCACAGATGACGTGTTAAGGGAATGTTCTCGCATTACTGCTCCAACATCAAGAAACTTGAAATAAAACTGGAAGGAACCTAAGAGACAGGGCTTAAATATATGCCTTCATGCAAGTATAGGCCTTAATTACACCTCACCTGTTCTTGAAGATTTCCTGGGAAGTACCACCCCCCCACATATACCCACCTTCCATCATTCATTCCAGTACTTCCTACACTATTACAGACTGGAACTACCATCTCTCTTAACTTAAACCCATTTTCTTTGGTGCTATCATCCATACAAGGTAAATGTCTAGTTGTAAAGTTTCTAGCTAGAGCACAATGTGCAATAAATGACCATTTAAAATAGCATCTAGCACCGCCCATCTCCCAAGGCTTGCAGCCCGCTACCCCAGGATCCAGCCTTGCCCAACAGTGGGCCAGCACTAGCCCTGGTTCCTTAGGCACCAGAGTCAGCCAACCTGGGACACAGCCCTGCCCACCTACAGGCCAGCAGCCACCATACAAGGGAGAACCTGGAAGCCAACTGAGCAGCGAGCCAGCACTGCCTACCAGTGCACACACAGTAATCAGTCCCACAACAGAAGGGCCCATGCAGCCAGCATCGGGGACACTCCTAGAGCATATAGCTCTGGTGACTAGAGGGGAGTGTGCTACTAAGCTCCATAGGAACTCTACATAAGGCCACTTCAAGATTGGGAAACATAACCAACCTACCTAATATATAGAAATAAACAAAAAGAAACAGGCAAAGTGAGGAGTCAAAGAAATATGTTCCAAACAGGAAAAAAACAAAACCCCAGAAGAACAAAGCAAAGTGGAGATAAGCAATTTACCCAATAAAGAGTTCAAGGTAATCACATAAAGATGCTCAACAAACTCAGGAGAAGAATGTATGAACACAGTGAGAAGCTTAACAAAGAGTTAGAAAATATTTTTAAGAATCAAGCATAGGTGAAGAATATAATAACTAAATGAAAAATACACTAGAAGGAATCAAGAGTAGATTAGATGATAGAGAAGAATGGATCAGCAAACTGGAAGACAGAATAGTGGAAATCACCCAGGCTGAACAGAAAAAAGAATTTTTAAAAGTGAGGACAGGGCTTCCTTGGTGGCGCAGTGGTTGAGAATCTGCCTGCCAATGCGGCGGACACAGGTTCGAGCCCTGGTCTGGGAAGATCCCACGTGCTGCGGAGCAGCTAGGCCCGTGAGCCACAATTACTGAGCCTGCGCGTCTGGAGCCTGTGCTCCGCAACAAGAGAGGCCACGACAGTGAGAGGTCCGCGCACCGCGATGAAGAGTGGCCCCCGCTCGCCGCAACTAGAGAAAGCCCTCGCACAGAAACGAAGACCCAACACAAGCCATAAATAAATAAACAAATAAATAAAAAAAAAAATTTAAAAAAAAAAAAGTGAGGACAGTTTAAGAGACCTCTAGGACAACATCAAGGATTTGCATCTTAGGGGTCCCAGAAGGATAAGGTGGGGGATGGGCAGATAACTTATTTAAATAAATAATAGATGAAAATATCCCCAACCTGCAAAAAGAAACAGACACCTAGGTCCAGGAAGCACAAAAGTCCCAAACAAGATGAACCCAAAGAAGTCCACACCAAGACACAATATATTTAAATGTAAAAATTAAAGATAAAGAGAGAATCTTAAAAGCAACAAGAGAAAAGCAACTAGCCATGTATAAGGAAACTCCCCAAAAGTATCAGCTGACTTCTCAGCAGAAACTGCAAGCCAGAGGGAGTAGCATGATATATTCAAAGTGATGCAAAGGAAAACCTACAACTAAGACTAATCTGCCTGCCAGGGCTATCACTCAGATTTGAAGGGGAAATAAAGAGTTTTATAGACAAACAAAAGCTGAAAGAGATTAGCACCACTAATCAGCTTTACAAGAAATGTTAAAGGGACTTCTATAAGAGGAAAAAAAATGACCACAACTACAAATATGACAATTATGAAAGGAAAAATCCCACTGATAAATGTAAATATACAGTAAAGATAGTAAATCCACCACTTATAAAACTAGTAGGAAGACAAAAGTAGTATAATCATCTATATCCACAATCAGTAGTTAAGGGATACACAAACAAAAAAGATGTAAAATATGATGTCAAAAACATTAAACATGGTTGGAGAGTAAAAATGCAGGGTTGTTAGAATGTGTCTGAACTTAGGAAATCAATGAGTTAAAATAATCACATATATTTATTTTTTTTTTACTGTTTTTAAAATATATTTATTTATTTGTTTGTTTATTTTGGCTGCATTGGGTCTTCGTTGCTGTGCATGGGCTTCCTCTAGCTGTGGCGAGCAGAGGCTACTCTTTGTTGCGGTGCATGGGCTTCTCACTGTGGTGGCTTCTCTTATTGTGGAGCACAGGGTCTAGGCACATGGGCTTCAGTAGTTGTGGCTTTCAGGCTCTAGAGCGCAGGCTCAGTAGTTGTGGCACACAGACTTAGTTGCTCCACAGCATGTGGGATCTTCCCAGACCAGGACTCAAACCCGTGTCCCCTACATTGGAAGGTGGATTCTTAACTACTGCACCACCAGGGAAGTCCCTCACATATGTTTATAAATGTTGTTATATATGAACCTCATGGTAACCACAAACGAAAATCTATAATAAATGCATTCACACAAAAAAAGAGAAGAGAATTCAAATATAACACAAAATAGTCATCAAATGTAAAGGGGAAAGAGCAAAAGAAGAACAGAACAACAACAACAACAAAAAAAAGAACTACAAAAAAACCTGAAAACAATTAAAATGGCAATAAGTACATACCTATCAATAATTACTTTAAACATAAATGGACTAAATGCTCCAAGCAAAAGGCATGGAGTGGCTGAATGGACCAAAAAAAACCAAAACAAAACAATAAAAACAACACAACAAGACCCATCTATATGCTGCCTACAAGAGACTCACTTCAGAGGTAAAGACACACACAGACTGAAAGTGAGGGAATGGAAAAAGGTATTCCATGAAAATGGAAACAAAAAGAAAGCTGAGGTAGCAATACTGATAAAAGGCAAAATACTTTAAAACAAATACTATAACAAGAGTCAAAGAAGGACGTTACATAATGATCAAGAGATCAATCCAACAGGAGGATATAATAGTTGTAAATGTCTATGCTCCCAACATATAAGCACCAAAATACATAAAGCAAAAACAAAAAGGGAGAAATTGACAGGAAGAAAATAATAGTAAAGGACTTTAATAATGAAAACACATCAATGGACAGATCATCCAGACAGGATATCAATAAGGAAACACTGGCCTTAAAAACACATCATACCAGATAGATTTAATAGATGTATATATAGAACATTCCATTGAAAAATAGCAGAATACAAATTATTTTCAAGTGCACATGGAACATTCTCCAGGATAGATCCCATGCTAGACCACCACAAGTCTCAATAAATTTAAGATTGAAATCATATCAAGCATCCTTTCCATCCACAGTGGTATAAGACTGGGAATCAACGATAAGGAAAAGTACTGCAGAAAACCACAAACAGGTAGAGGCTAAACAATATGCTACTAAACTACCAATTGATCACTGAAGAAATCAAAGAGGAAATCAAAAAATACCTGGAGACAAATGAAAATGGAAACACAATGTTCCAAAATCTGTGTGATGCAACAAAAGCAGTTCTAAGAGGGAAGTTCATAGTGATACAAGCATACCAGTCAGGAAATAAGAAAAATCTCAAATAAACAATCTAACCTTACACCTAAAGAAACTAGGAAAAGAAGAACAAACAAAACTTAAAGTTAGTAGAAGGAAGGAAATAATAGAGACCAGAGAGGAAATAAATGAAATAGACACTAAAAAACAATAGAAAAGATCAATGAACCTAAGAGCTAATTCTTCAAAAACATAAACAAAATGTATAAATCTTTAGCCAGACTCATCAAGAAAAGAAGAGAGAAGGCCTAAATAAACAAATCAGAAAGGAAAGACAAGAAGTTACAAACATCACCACAGAAATACAAAGAATCATAAGAGATTACTGTGAATAATAATGCACCAAAGGAATTAGACAACCTAAAAGAAATGGATAAATTCCTAGAAACATACAATCTTCCTAGACTGAATCGGGAATAAATAGAAAATACAACAGACCAATTACCAGTAATGAAATTGAATAAGTAATTTGTAAAAACTACCAAAAAACAAAAGACCAGGTCAAGTCAGCTTCAGAGATGAATTCTACTAAACACCTAAAGAACAGTTAACACCTATTATTCCCAAACTATTCCAAAAAATTAGAGGAAGGAATGCTTCCAAACTTATCAGCATCACCTTGATACCAAAACCATACAAAGACACCACAGAAAAAGAAAATTACAGGACAATATCACTGATGAATGTACATGTAAAAATCCTCAACAAAAGATTAGGAAACCAAATTCAACAATAAATTAAAAGAATCATTCACCATGACCAAGTGGGGTTTATCCCAGGGAGGATGCAAGGATGGTTTATTATCTGCAAATCAATCAATGTGATATACCATATTAACAAACTGAAGAATAAAAATCATATAATCATCTCAATAAATGGAGAAAAAGTGACAAAATTCAACATCCATTTATGATAAAACCTCTCAACAAAGGGAGGGAACATACCTCAACATAATAAAGGCCATATATGACAAGCCCACTTCCAACACCATAATCAATGGTGAAAAGATAAAAGGATTTCTTTTAAGATCAGGAACAAGACAAGGATGCCCACTCTCACCACTTTTATTCAACATAGTGGAAGTTCTAGCCACAGCAATCAGACAAGAAAAAGGAATAAAAGAAACCCAAAATGGAAAAAAAGAACTAAAACTGTCACTTTATGCAGATGACCTGACACTATATACTATATATATGTAAGATTCTAAAGACATCACCAAAAAACTATTAGAATGAACATATGAATTCAAAAACTTGCAGGATACAAAAATTAATATACAGAAATCTGTTGTGTTTCTATATGCTAACGATTAACTATCAGAAAGAGAAATTAAGAAAACAATCCCATTTACAACTGCACCAAAAAGAATAAAATACCTAGGAATAAATCTATCTAAGGAGGTAAAAGACCTATACTCAGAAAACTACAAGATACTGATGAAAAAAATGGAAGGCTACACAAACAGGGGGAAAGATATACTGTGTTCATGGACTGGAAGAATTAATATTGTTAGAATGATCATACTACCCAAGGCAATCTATACATTCAGTGCATTCCCTATGAAAATACCAAGGACATTTTTCAGAGAACTAGAAAAAATAATTCTAAAATTTTTATGGAATGACAAAAGACCATGAGTAGCCAAAACAATCTTGAGAAAGAACAAAGCTAGAGACAACACGTTCCCTGATTTCAAACTATACTACAAAGCTACAGTAATCAAAACAATATGATACTGACGCAAAAACAGACACATAGACTAATGGAACAGAACAGAGAGCCCAGAAGTGAACCCACACTTTCTGGGCAATTAATCTACAACAAAGGAGGCAAGAATATACAATGGGGAAAAGGCAGCCTCTTCAATAAATGGTGTCGAGAAAACTAGACATCTACAAGTGAAAAAATCAAACTGGGCTACTCTCTCACACCATATACAAAAATAAATTCAAAATGGATTAAAGACTTAAATGTAAGACCTGAAACCATAAAACTTCTGGAAGAATACATAGGCAGTATGCTCTTTGACATCAGTCTTAGCAATATTTTTTTGGATCTGTCTCCTAGGCAAGGAAAACAAAAGCAAAAATAAACAATGGGACTACATCAAACAAAAAAGCTTTTGCACAGCAAAGGAAACAATCAATAAAATGAAGAGCTAGCCTACTGAATGGGAGAAGGTATTTGCAATCAATATATCTGATAAGGTGTCAATATCCAAAATGTAAAAAGAACTCATACAACTCAACATCAAAAAAACAAACAACTTGATTTTAAAAAAAGCAGAGGTCCTGAATAGGCATTTCTCCAAAGAAGACATACAGGTGGCCAACAGACACTTGAGAAGATGCTCAACACCACTAATCAACAAGGAAATGCAAATCAAAACCACAATGATATGTCAGTTCATACCTCTCAGAATGGCTATCATGAAAAAAAAACAACAGCAACAGCAACAACAACAAATAACATGTTGTCAAGGATGTGGAGAAAATGGAACCCTCATGCACTGTTGGTAGAAATGGAAATTGGTACAGCTACTATGGAAAACACTACAGAAGTTCCTCAATAATTAAAAACAGAACTTCCCTAAGAACTAGCAATTCCACTTCTGGGTATTTTTACAAGGAAAACAAAAGCATTAATTCAAAAAGATATATGCACCCTGTTCATTACAGCATTATTTACAATAGCCAAGCTACAGAAGCAACCTAACTCTCCATCAACAGATGAATAGATAAAGAAGGTGTGGTACACACACACACACACACACACACACACACACACACACACAGGAATATTACTCACCCATAAAAAAGAATGAGATCTTGCCATTTGCAACAAATATGGATGAATCTAGAGGTTATTATTATGCTCAACTGAAATATGTCAGACAGGGAAATACAGATAACATATGATTTCTCTTATATGTGGAATCTAAAAAACAAAATAAACAAATATAATTAAACAGAAACAAACCCATAGATACAGAAAACAAACTGGCAGTTGGCAGAGGGGGAGAGGAAGAGTGGGGCGATAAGAAAAATAGGTGAGGGAGATTAAGAGATACAAACTTCCAGCTATAAAGTAAATAACTCATGGGGAAGTAATGTACAGCATAGGAAATACAGTCAATAACATTGTAATAACTTTGTGTGGTGATGGATGATAACTAGACTTATTGTGGTGATCATTTTGTAATGTATAAAAATATCAAACCACTATGTTGTACACCTGAAACTAATATAATATTGTAAGTCAATTATACTTCAATTAAAAATAAATAAATAGGGCTTCCCTGGTGGCGCAGTGGTTGAGAATCCGCCTGCCAATGCAGGGGACACGGGTTCAAGCCCTGGTCCGGGAAGGTCCCACGTGCCATGGAGCAACTAAGCCCATGCACCACAACTACTGAGCCTGCACTCTATAGAGCCCAGGAGCCACAACTACTGAAGCCCGCGCACCTAGAGTCCATGCTTCTCAACAAGAAAAGCCACCACAATGAGAAGCCCACGCACCGCAACAAAGAGTAGCCCCCGCTCGCCACAACTAGAGAAAAGCCCGCGTGCAGCAAAGAAAACCCAATGCAGCCAAAAATAAATGAATAAATAAATAAATTTATAAATAAATAAAGATATGCAGGGAAGGAGACATGTGAATGAATGATCCATGTGGTACTAGATTAGAAATGGAAACACCAGTATGAATTCATGTATGTACATACACATATGTATGTATGTATACTAACTCATATATACATATATTCTCTTGCTTTGTCATCTGAGAGGGCCTAAAATCAACAACACTCCAGAAGCAAGAAGCACACCTAGTACCCAGATGTTCATTTTTAATAACATTCTCTAATAGAAAATATGAATACAATATGGATTTTAGTTAGTATTGGTCCATTAGTTGTAACAAACATACCTTACTAATGTAAAGTATTAATAAGAGGGGAAGCTGGATGGGGGTTTATGGGAACTCTGTACTATCTTCACATTTTGTTTTGTGAAATTATAACTGTTCTAAACACTAAAGTTAATTTAAAAAATAAAGCAACCAAACATGAAACTTAATTAATTTAATTTAATAGCACCTAGCACAATGGCCAACATACAACAGGTTCCCAATAAACGTGTTGAATAGCTAAATGAACAAATGCTACAAATGAATATTTCTTATTAGAAATGATTCTAACGTCAAGTAAATTGTATTGATAAAAACAACATGTTTTAAAACTTGTACTATAATTGACTGAGTTGCATTTTTGCAACTATTGGCAGATCTAGATATAATGAGACCCAGATATAAGCAAAATACACGAATCATACATGTCATAATGACTGGCTCATCTAGTCATTCAAACCGGGTGAATAAATTTAAATTATGTTGGTTTTGTTTTTTTAATCACACCGAAACTTAGAAAACTAATTCTTAGCTCTCAAACAAATAAAACATGTTCCCGAGTTTAGTACCTCTGCATACTATTTTATTTCTTTGTCAAACTTATTCACTCAGTCATCTTAGAATTCCGTACCTAGTGAAGTTATACCTCGAATGTGAATTTCTCTTAGATTGCATATAAATGTGAAACTAAACATATCATGGCATAAGGAAGCATTTCTCTGAAACGCCTCATCAAATTGCTGCAAGTATTTGCAAATTCTTAGTTTCAACAGGGGAAAAAAATCTTGTCCAGCTTAAGTAAAATTAGTATTTTATCATTTGCATTTAAATGGAGAAAAGGATAGAGTTATCCTACCACCTCGTGGACTGTTAGGGTATTGCTTTTTCAGAGCCAAAAGCACATTTTAAGAATGAGAGGATAGAAAACACTGAACACTGGTTATTCATGCTTTCCTACCGCCTTCAGTTCTTCTGCCCCTAATTCCACATCTTCACATCTTACCCATTACTCAAAATGCAGTTTAAATGTCCCCATCATTGGAACATACTGTATAGCACAGGGAACTCTACCTAATGCACTGTGGTAACCTAAGTGGGAGGGAAATCCAAAAGGGAGGGGATATCTGTATGTGTATGGCTGATTCGTTTTGTAAAGAAACCATACTCCAATAAAAATTAATAATAAATAAATAAATAAATAAATGTCCCCATCATTATTTGTGAAACATTTTATTTATCACCAAATTATAGACTACCTGTAAGTAATTTTACTCTGGGTATTACTTCTATTGTATCTTTGACCAACTTCTGACTTAAATATTTTTGTTTGCCTATCTCTCACCCTTATTTGGAGACAGTGAATATACAAACTTATGGCCTAGCACAGCAGCATGCTCACAGGAGGCAGTTAATAAGCATTCATGTAATGAATAAATATTTGCTAAATGAACAAATATGAATGTGAATGGTATGGGATTTCATAGGGTTATATGAGAGAAAATTCAGAAAGCAATTGTTCTGTATGCAACGCAAGAAGATTATTTTCATTTGGTTTAAACATAAAATTGCAATTAATATTAAAATATTTAAAATGTTATTTTATGATATTTTAGATTTTTGCTGGAAAATAGAGTAGTTTAAAAACAAGTAACTGTTGTAACATATGACAGACTGAGGAATTTTCAAACATTTAACAAGAGGACAGATTTTTATAATGTTATATAGATATGCACTTTGGATTGAATTTAATAATTCTAACGAATAAAACCAATGTTAAATTTTTTTTTAAATGTCCACATCATAGAATCATCTCTAAATTACAATTACAAGAAAATGGCTAAATGAAAATGCATCTCTGCTCTAAACTTCCATGCCACCTTACCTGGTTCCTCTTATTTTCTAGCTGGCATTACTTAGTCTTATACTCACTGTAAGTATTTTGAGGACATGTAGACAATGTGTACTGAAACTGGCTCACATGGGTTCTCACCAACAGTTTAATACTCAGAAATTTTGCAAGCCATTTGTTAAACTGTTGGTAGCTTGAAATTGGTCATGGTAGGTACATTTATACAACAGAAATCAGGAAACACCACAAATCAAGATACTTTAAAAAAATATTTTTAATCATCTTTAACTTCTCCACATCTCATTTTCTCTACTTGTAATATGTAGTGAGGAGAGGTGGGACAGCTCCTACCTCACAAGACTGTTGTAAGGACTGAACAAAATAACCCACATAAAAGGCTGTGTCTAGTGTCTGGCATATAGTGTGTGCTAACCAAATATTATAATCAATCTCCATACCCCATCACAGTGCCTTGCAAGTAGTAAATCCCTCAATAAATACTCAGTTGTTAAATGACAAATGAAATCAAGAATTTCAATGGAATATTTTAAGATATGTTAACACTGATAGTAGCCCCAGGTTAACAATAGGACAGATCATTACCAGGAATATAAACTCTTTACTTATAAATAACCCAGACTTTTTTTCTTTGCCTCTTCCTGCTCTAAATCAATTGATAGATAGATTTTATCTCTAAAATTTCTAGAAATAGTCATTTAGATAAAAATTCTAGATATATTTTCTAGATAAGTATAGATCTAGAGAGATATAGATACAGATCTTTGTTTCCTTCTGCATTTCTCTCCCATTCTGATTCAGTCTAAAGTGCCTTCCTTTCTCCTTGTTCTTTTTAGTTTATTTCATAATGCAAAATATATAATTTATGCCTCACTTTGTTCCAGAAAACATTTGTTGTGAATAATAGATAACTTGGTTTCATGTTTAGCGAATAAGCTTTTTAAATTTCTCCAAGGGAACAAAATAAAGTAGCTTTTTACCACAACTTTCATTGATCCTGTGCTCCTGTTTGATTGGCCCTTTCCTTTGGGAAAAGACAAAATTAAGTTTCCAAGCACAAAGTTGAAAACCAAATTATCATGAATTCCAGACACTTTCCAAAAAGGAACACAAGAAATGTCCTTATCCTTTAAGGCAGATGTCACCCTCATATCTCTTTACCTACCTCACTGCAATCCTAATATGGTGTTTCTTTAGCTATAAGGCTGCTTCCAATAACTAACTATGTTTAAGGATCTGCTATAGCTTCATTTGCTTGCTAAAAAGCAAAACCAAAAGATTGAAACAACTAATTAATTGCAACTAATTAGTTGTTTCAATTTTCTGGTTTTGTTCTAATTAGTTGCAAAAACAGACTGGAAAATGATTTACTCCAGATGGTTTGGAATAAAATTCCAATTGCTCAAATGTAAATTTATTCATCTAAAATAAGTTTTTCCTTACTTAGCTACACAGAGATTTTTTTTAATGGAGGAAAAAGTAAAATATTGGCTTAGTAATAAAACTAAGATGACCATTTGCCCTAGAATATACAAATTCTGTCCATTTCTGGTTTAAAAATACACAGAGGCTGAAACAAATAGCACATCCACAAGGCACTGGCTGATGCAAGCACTTTGTTTAGTGAAATAACTACTGCGATGTGTTGGTCTACCCTTATCCAAGAACATGTCAATGACATAGTGTGTGACAGGAGGGGCTTCCTCCAGAAGTAGAAATAAGGTGGGTGAGTCAGAAATTAAAATTCCAACTAACCTGCAGGCATCTGTAAGATGAAGCAATACATTGTATTTGATTCACTTCCTGGTCTGTTTCCAAAGGACACTGTCAAACACAATGATTCTTTTTCCCAACAGCTGTCACCACCAAGTCAGCTATCCTTTGTATTTTCTCTTTGTGTTTGAATCCAGACAGAGAGCAGATGGCTGGACTCAGTGCCAGGGCAAAGGTAAAATTAGTGTCTCACCTAAAGAGGTACTGCCAGACTTCATTCAGACAAAAGTCCCAGCAACAAATACCTACAAAATCTAGGGTCTAGAAAACACAATCTGAACCTCCTGTTTTATTTACCAAGTAAAAACAAAAAACCCACTTTTGAGGAAAACTTAATTAATTTGCTAAGAGGTGATGAGAAGACTCACAGATTTCATCTTCAGAGAGAAGTGGTTTCCCCTGTCATCAACTCTGTAATTTCCAGGCTCTGTAAAAAAGCACATTATGTTCAATGTTCCTCTAAGCTGAGCTCATGGGTGAATTCCAGAAGATAAAATGTCATCTTCCAGAGCTAAAACTTTACTAAAGCAAATAGGTTTAAAAAATATTTGACTAAAAAAACACTGCAAATTAAAATTACAATGGGACAGCTAAATGAAAGGTGAGACTTTCCAACTGAGGGGATTAAAGCTAGAATCAGAATTAGAGAAGGAAATTCAGAGCTGCAAGATATAACCAGTCACTTATTAAACACATAGTGTAGTTATAATATATAACTGGCAGTGGAAGAATTAGAATGACACGGAAAAAACCCTCCAACTATTACAAAGAAAGTTTGATCTCCCATAAAAATAAACTTTTGGCCTTCTATTGTGAAGCTGAAAGGTTCTGCCATTCAAAGAGCCACCTATTTTGCCTCTTCTCAGTGGCACAGGAATTGAGAATTTTGTTGCCTCCATTTACTTATTTAAAATGCCTAAAAGATAAAGAGAGTAGAACTAGAAATCGCTTCTATGGCCCTTCATAAATTGGTGATTTTCTCTACACTTTGATTAGTACCAAGACAGAGACAGAAACACATATGCAATTGATTTCTATTATTCAGCCCCCTCTCTCAGGTAACTCAAAATTAGTAAAATCATAGTAATAGCAGTTGACTGTCACAAGGCAGAGACCTCAGTAGCCTAAGAGACTGTTCTCAGTAGTCAGGCTTCAGGACTAGGAGACCCAGCAGTGAGATGAAGATTTCTTTTGAGGCAGAATAATTAATCATCTATTGTTTTTTCAAAGCCCAAGGGCACAGACCTAAAAAAAAAAAAAAACACCACCAACAAAAAAAAAAACTCTCAAGTTAAATAACGCCCTTACTTACGTAAATTACTATATTTTCAAATAAGATAAAATATTGTATATATATTTTTAATCCCATTATTTCTAATCCTTTATTTCCTCCATAGCAGCTGGAAGAAAGGCAGTTTCTGAATATGGCTAAGATTTTTCAAAACAAATGGTGAGAAACTTTGTCTTTAGAGGCAGTTTCAGACCTGGGCCCAAATCCCACTCTATCACTCATACATGTGGGGTACATGAAAAAAATTACTTAATTTATCTGAACTTCAATTCCTGAATCTTGTACAATAGAGATAATATTGCCTACTTCATGGAGGTGAAATTAGATAAGAAATGTATATAGTATTTAGTATATTGCCTAGAAATGTGCTGTCCAATACAGCAGGCACTAATTACATGTGACTATTTAAATTTATTTATTTATTTATTTTTATTTTTGGCTGTGTTGGGACTTCGTTGCTGCACGCAGGCTTTCCCTAGTTGCAGCGAGCGGGGGCTACTCTTTGTTGTGGTGGGCAGGCTTCTCATTGCGGTGGCTTCTCTTGTTGCGGAGCACGGGCTCTAGGCACATGGGCTCAGTAGTTGTGGCTCGCGGGCTCTACAGTGCAGGCTCAGTAGTTGTGGTGCAGGGGCTTAGTTGCTCCGCGGCATGTGGGATCTTCCTGGACCAGGGCTCAAACCCGTGTCCCCTACATTGGCAGGTGGATTCTTAACCACTGCGCCACCAGGGAAGCCCCATGTGGCTATTTAAATCAAATTTAAATTAATGAATATTAAATAAAATTTAAAAATCTGTTCTACAGTCACACTAGGTATATTCCAGTAACCAATAATCACATGTGGCTGGAAAGAACATTTTTATCATCACAGAAATTTTTGAACATTGCTAAAGAATCTAGTAAGTGCTCAATAAATGTTTATTTGATCTGTGTGACATTTTTTTTCTCCTCCTCTACAGTTCCTCTAAGTTCTCAGGCCTCCCAAGGTATCTCCTTATCATGAAGGAAAGCAATATGATAAGACATATATGTGTTTATCATTTTTTTCTCTCCCAGGAGTACTGGAGTTCTAAAAGAGCACTGCAAGGAGAAAGCAATGCTTACCACAAATGGGAGAAATTCTAACGATGGAGGTTTCAGGCATTACAGCAGACATTGGGGAAGGTCTTTATGGACTATGAGTGTGGGGAGAGAAAAAGAATCTCCATAGTACCCCTCAGTTCATACCCGAAGATCCACCTACTCATAGCAACAACGTAGACTTTAACACACTAACACTTACTGAGAAAATGGAAAAGAAAAAGGTTTTTTACTCTGTAGGATTCTTTTCACACCAAATTTTGGCTGAAATATCTAAAAATAAGTATGAATCATCAGCATTTCCCCAGAGAAACTTTAACCAAGTTAGTCTTGGGCACTTGAGTAGAATTCTTTGCATTAGTCTTTGTGTTCTTCGGATTCATTTCCTTTCTCCTTCCAAATACCAGAATTGGAGCTGGTAAGATACTAGAGAGAAAACGCTAATATGAGTCTAGAAAGTTAAGAAATGAGGAATTACAAGAAGCTGAAATTTAGAAGCTGAAATTCTAAGAATTCTAATCTCAGATGATACTTGGCGGTATCTGGTGAAATTATCCTATAGACCCTTGTAGATCTGGGCTTAAATGTTCTGGGTAAATTTCTCTGTAGCAGGACATTTGTGGTACTAAACTTCAAAGGATACACATCTTTGCTTTCAAAACTACAAGTAGAAGAGGCTGGCCCCTGTGCTTCATTATAAATGGGGAGAAGAAACGTCTAGTACTTTTAAAAAAACATGATGGGGAATTCCCTGGCTGTCCAGTGGTTAGGACTTGATGCTTTCACTGCCAAGGCCCGGGTTCGACCCCTGGTCAGGCAACTAAGATCCTGCAGGCCACTCAGCATGGCAAAGAAAAAGAAAAAAATTATGTTCTGCCTATAGGTGGTATCCTTAGAGGTAATAAGCAAAGCTTCCTTCCTAAGTCAAAATGAAAATGTGTGAACATAACACATTGAAAGGCTATGCCTTTCTAGATCAAGCTGAAAACAGAGCAAGTCTGTTGTCATAGCCTTGGTAATAACAGTTGAACACACCTGATAATAAATTTGATCATAGGTCTTTGGTGAGTGAAATTATTCCTTGCTGATACATTTTAGGTTAAATAAATACATAATTGGCTTCTTTCACCTCTGCACCTATTATCAAACAATCCCCATTTGATTGCATACTTTTATGAGTTAATATTCTATAATCATCAATACTGGATATTTAGTTTACAACTAAAGTACTTACACTAACAACATTCTGATTGTGATTATATCTTGATGTTTTCTGTTGTCACATCAATGAGAGAAATTATGGATTTCATTAAACCACAATGCCATGATAAAAACATCGGACAAGAGGCAAGTTTTTTATTCTGCTGAAAACATATATTTACTAGCAGTCGAAACTCAAAAACATAAAATACTATCCTTTGGAAAGCATAAGTAACACAGGATCATAATTTTGTAAAATATAACTCAACTTATTTTAATCAATTGCCATATTTTCTCTTATTGCAAAATGATCTACATGCAGTATACTTTGACATAAAACTTTAGGTACTAAAAAGACATTTTTTCTGTCCAGTTTACTTTCTATTTTGCTGTCTTTTTACAATATTGGGCATATAGTAGTACTATAACTACTAGCTATTATTGCTATATTATTATCCCTTCCACTAGACAGAAATTTTATATTTTTTACTACTTTTTGATGTAAATTTTTATTCATATTATTTTGAGGAGACGTTCTTTAGTGAAGACACATCAGCAAGACAAAGTGTTAAAAAAGCATAGCTTGGGCTTCCCTGGTGGCGCAGTGGTTGAGAATCTGCCTGCCAATGCAGGGGACACGGGTTCGGGCTCTGGTCTGGGAAGATCCCACATGCCGCGGAGCGACTAGGCCCGTGAGCCACAACTGCTGAGCCTGCGCGTCTGGAACCTGTGCTCCGCAACAAGAGAGGCCACGATAGTGAGAGGCCCGCGCACCGCGATGAAGAGTGGCCCCCGCTTGCCGCAACTAGAGAAAGCCCTCGCACAGAAACGAAGACCCAACACAACCAAAAATAAATTAATTAATTAATTAATTAATTTTTAAAAAAAAAGCATAGCTTACCAACTTTTTAAATGAACAAAAATTCATAACATCAACTTCTGTACAGAGCAATAGCAGCTGATTATCCAGCCCAAACTTTCTAATAATAATAATGGTAATAGAGGCATACCTCATTTTACTGCACTTTGCTTCATCGAGCTTCGCAGATATTGTGTTTTTTACAAAATTGAAGGTTTGTGGCAACCTGCATCAAGCAAGTCTATCGGCGCCATATTTCCAATAGCATTTGCTCACACCATGTCTCGGTGTCACATTTTGGTAATTCTCACAATATTTCAAACTTTTTCAATACTATTATATTTGTTACAGTGATCTATGATCAGTGACCTTTGATGTTACTATTGTAATTGTTTGGGGGTGCCATTAAACACACCCAAATAAGACAGTGAACTTAACTGCTAAATGTGTGTGTTCTGACTACTCCCCTGAATGGACATTCCTCCACCTTTCTCCCTCCCCTCTGGCCTCCCTATTCCCTGAGATAGAACAATATTGAAATTAGGCCAATTAATAAAGCTACAATGACCTCAAAGCTTTCAAATGAAGAGTCACACATCTCTCACTTTAAATCAAAAGCTAGAAATGATTAAGTTTAGTCAGGAAGGCATGTAGAAAGATGAGATAAGCTAGCCCTTTTGAGCCAAACAATTTGCTAAGATGTTAATGCAAAGGAAAAGTTCTAGAAGGAAATTAAAAGTGCTACTCCAGTGAACACAAATGATAAGAAAGTGAAACAGCTTTATTGCTAATATGCGAGAAGTGTGAGTGGTCTGGATAGAAGATCAAGCCAGCTACGACATTCCCTTAAGTTAAAGCCTAAGCTCTTCAATTCTATGAAGGGTGAGAGAGGTAAGGAAGCTGCAGGAGAAAAGTTTGATGAGGTTTAAGGAAAGAAGCCATCTCCATAACATAAAAGTTCAAGGCAAAGCAGCAAGTGCTGATGAAGAAGTTGCAGCAAGTTATCCAGAAGATCTAGCTAAGATAATTACTGAAGGTGGCTACACTAAACAATACATTTTCAATGGAGACAAAATAGTCTTATATTGGAAGAAGTTGCCATCCAGGACTTCAATAGCTAGTGAGGACAAGTCAATGTCTGGCTTCAACGCTTCAAAAGATAGGCTGACTCTCTTGTTAGGGGCTAATGCAGCTGGTGACTTGAAGTTGAAGCTAATACTCATTTACCATTCCAAAATTCCTAAGACCCTTAAGAAATATGCTAAAACCACTCTGCCTGTGCTCTACAAATGGAATAACAAAGGCTGGATGACAGCACATCTGTTTACACCATGGTTTACTGAATATTTTAAGTAGGTTGAGACCTACTGCTCAGAAAAAAAAATTCCTTTTAAAATATTACTGCTCATTGACAATGCACCTTCTCACCCAAGAGTTCTGATGGAGATGTACCACAAGATTAATGTTGTTCTCATTCCTGCCAACACAACATCCATTCTGCAGCCCACAGATCAAGGAGTAATTTTGACTTTCAAGTCTTATTAAGAAATATGTTCTGTAAAGCATAGCTGCCATAGATAGTGATTCCTCTGATGGATATAGGCAAAATAAACTGAAAAACTTCTCTAAAGGATTCACCATTCCAGATGCCATTAAGAACATTCCTGATTCATGCGGAAAGGGCAAAATATCAACATTAACAGGAGTTTGGAAGAAGTTGATTCCAACTCTCCTGATGACTTTGAGGGGTTCAAGACTTCAGTGGAGGAAGAAACTACAGATGTAGGGGAAATAGCAAGAGAACTAGAGTTAGAAGTGGAGCCTGAAGGTGTGCCTGCATTGCTGCAATCTTATGACAAAATTTTAAAAGGGTGAGGAGTTTCTTCTTATGGATGAGCAAAGAAAGCAGTCTCTTGAAAGAGAAGACAGGGAATCTACTCCTGGTGAAGATTTTTGAAATGATAACACAGGATTTAGAATATGACATAAACTTAGTTGATAAAGCAGTTTGAGGATGCGAGAGGACTGACTCCAATTTTGAAGGAAGTTCTACTGTGAGCAAAATGCTATCAAGCATCATTACATGCTACAGAGAAATCGTTCATGAAAGGAAGAGTCAATCGACGCAGAAAACTTCATCATTGTCTTACTTTAAGAAACTGCCACAGACACCACAACCACCCTGATGAATCCCAGCCATCAACATCAAGGCAAGACCTTCCACCAGCAAAAAGATTACAAGTTGCTGAAGCCTCAAATAATGGTTAGCATTTCTTAGCCATTAAGTATTTTTAAAATAAGGTATGTACATTTTTTAGAAATAAAGCTATTGTACACTTAATAGACTACAGTATAGTGTAAACATAACTTTTATATGCACTGGGAAACCAAAAAATTCGTGTGACTCACTTGTGATATACAGTTTATTGCAGTGGCCTGGAAATGAACCCACAGTATCTCCTAAGTATGCCTGTAATAATGCCATCATTTTCACTGGTCAAAGTTCTTTGACTGAAGTAGCAGAAAACACTGACTTAACCTAAATCCAAAGAAAGAATTTGTTATAAGAATATGAATATGTTGTGTGAATCAAAAAGTGATTGGAACAAGAAATGAACAGGCATCAGGAACTAAAAAGTCCTCTCTCCTTGTTACTCGTCTGCTCTATTTTTCTCTTGGAAGACTGACTTTTCTCTGCTTCTTTATCAATATACTGAATAAAGCTACCTCTCGGCTCCCAAATTATAAACAGTTTTAGCTGTTTCTTGGTCTCAACTAATCAAGTGAATCTGATTGGTCTAGCTTGAATCAGGTGTGCATCCAGAGGTCAAAAGTCTGGGCCAAGGCTTAGGGGTTGTGTAATATAAATATGACTGCAGTGAGCTCACCCCAAGAGATGGGCTGTGTAGGGCTGGCATGTTCTCAGAAATGAAATATTCAACAAGTTGGGCAGAAACCCTCCAAAGTATCAACTACTATGTTTTAATCTCTTCAAAATGATGTCATTTATACAGTTTTCTTTGATGAGAGGATCTAGTGCTTATCCTAGGCCTAGTTAACATCGGGTAGTGATAGTTATTATTAGGAAGCTAAGATGTTCCAAACTATTTTATTCATGCTATCATTAACACCAATAAATATATAATTTCTGCTAACTTTAGACCTTTCATCACTGGCTGTAAAGTATATCCCAGATTAAGCTCAGATAATGCTAGTGAAGTTTAATGAAAGAATGGCTTCTGAATACAAAATCATGCAAAACTTCATTAAAACACTGGCCAAAAAAGCCTAAGGATAACATGTCAGTTAAAGGCCACTCTTGTTAAAAAACAGCAAGGTCATATGGTCATACTCCATAATTTAGCTAAAGATAATTGAATATATAAAATGTTAGAGTTTTACTATATTGCATTTTCTTTAATTTTTAAATTTATTATTGACCAGATTATTTTCTTTCCTGCCAGTGAAAAAGCCAGAAGAAATCTGAATAATCAACATAATGATCAGGTCCAAGCCTTATTTATAACAGTCAATTTGGGCAACTCATTACTGTCCAGGGATACATTTTTTTTCACCAAGTAGCTATAATGGTTTTCAGGACAAATTTTGAAGATTCGGGCTTCCAGTAAGTGAAGAACAGGTGTCTGGAGGAAATAAGATAGGTTTTTAGACCTGGAAAAAATGAAAGACTGACTGCTTGGCACTCTGAAGATTGGTTATATCAGCCTGCAAACACCCTCTCATTATTTTAATATCACACTTATATAAAATACTTTGGGATTCTTTGCCAGAAAGATAAAAACAAATTAAACTGAAGGCAGGACATGAACTGAATATCTTATTCTGGAAGCACCATCACTGACAGCTTTAGAAAAAAAAATAGAATGGATCCTTCAAAACACTTTTTCCAAAGGTCAAACAATATTACCAAGAAAGAGTCAAAAAGAAAAACAGCATAATAAGCAGCGAGTGTGGTTCTCCTCACCGCTCATATAATTCCTTCTTAACATTCTTATAGTTCTTAGTAATTTCTGGGTGTATATAGTTCTTTGTTTACTGGATTGGAAGCTCTCCTTGGGCACTATGTCTTCTTCATGGTACATTCCCCAAATTGGCAAATGTAGCACTGTGCATGTACTCAGTGTTCAAAAATGTTTCTTAAAATGAAAGGACAGCATGTTCTTTGGATTTTTGCAAAATTCCTTCATTGTTTACAATTCCTGAAAAATGAAATGAACCTGACCTCTATCCAACATGAAAATACTCTTTTCTCTACACGTGCCTTTATTCCTTTACTCCTGCTATTCCTTCTGCCTGCAATACCCTTTCCTAATCTCATAAATCCTACTCATTCTTCAAGGCCTATGGCAAGTAGCCCCTTCTCCATGAAGCTTTCTCTGATCTTCCCAGCTACAAGTAATCTTTCCTTCTGTTGAAGTTCCACTTTACCTAAACCTTCCTTACATCCCTCAATTATACTATAGCCAGTTGCATTACCTAAGTAACTATCTCCGAAGTTACAGCAAGTATACAGCCATGTCTGATAAAATATTTACTAGGTGACTACCTTCAAGCCTATGGTTCCAATGGGGTTTAAGACTTCTAATTCAGGATGATCCCACACCCTATTAATAAGGATCTCCTCCTGCATTTGAGCCATCCTCTGGGAAGACAAAGAAGAACACTCCAAGGCAGTTTTGTAACCTACTGTGTAATAACCTACCGTGTGATAACTGCCTGCGTGCACTATTCCCAAAGAACATCTGAAGCCTCTGTATTGGCAGGTTGTGACCTTCTGAGTGAACCTAATGACACGTGCAGCTTATGAGAGTCCTGTGAGTCGGAACATTTAGTTGAATCTAAAATGACCCTTGATGGACCATTTCAATAAGGTTTCAAGTATTAATAGCTTATTATGAAAATTAAATGAATTAGTATATGTAAAATTCTTAAATGGTGTCTGGCACATAGTAATAACTCAATGAATGTTACCTACTGTTGCTCATGGTCAGAAACCAGCCAAGTAGAACTATGAATTCAGACATGTCTGATTCCAGACCCTATGCACCATTACTCCTTGGTACTTTTCTACATAAAATCAATTTCCTATCTCCTTCCCTCTAAACCTGCTCTCAAAAATGGGTTTTTATATCACACATGCGTACTTCAGTGCAAAATTAAGTGACTTTTTTACCTGCATGGATACACATCATAAGCCGGATCCAAGTGTCTATTCCCAAACCTATTTGCTTCCGAACAAATGTTTGTGTCCCCCTAAAGTTCAGATGTTGAAGCCCTAATATGATGGTGTTTGGAGGTGGGACCTTTCATGTCATGAAGGTAGAACCCCATGATGGGATTAGTATCCTTATAAGGAGAGGAAGATAGCCAACCCTTTCTGTTTCCCCCACATGAGGATACAAAGAGAAGGCAGCCGTCTGCAAACAAGGAAGAGAGACTTCACTAAGAAGCCAGCCAGGCCGGCACCCCGATCTCAGACTTCCAGCTTCCAGAACTGTGAGAAATAAATGTTTGTTGTTTAAGCCACCCAGTCTGTGGTATTCTGTTACAGCGGCCCAAACTAAGTCACTGTTAAATGCCAGATATAATTTATTATAATAGCTGAGGGAATAATGATGAACTATGAGGGTAAAGAAATCCCACACACACAAGAAAACTAAGTAACATACTCTGGAAAGACTTGACAAAAAGGCAAGTCACTAAAAAAATATGTTTTGCTATTGAAGTAAGTGTAAGAACAGTTTAAAAGACTGGGGGGGAGAAAAAACAGACTATGAACTCTGATTGCTTCAGTATCTTTTAGTTCCTGCCCCACTTTAGAGACACCCAAACTGAAACTCAAAGTAAGCATGACATGGAATTCTAATCGGTAGACCCACAAAAACAAACAAACAAAAAACACACAAAAAAACAAAAAACCCCATCACCTTGGCCCTATATCAAAAGACTTGTAAATAAATGTACCAAAATTACACTTGACCCTTGAACAACACAGGGGTTAGGGGAACCGACCCTCTGCACAGTTGCAAATCCATGTATAACTTTATAGGAGGCCCTCCATATCCATGGTTCTGCATCTGTGGATTCAGTCAACTGTGGATTGTGTAGCACTGTGGTATTTACTGGAAAAAAACGACATATAAGTGGACCTGGGCAGTTCAAATCCATGTTGTTCAAGGGTCAACTGTATTTAAGTTAAAACAAAATGTTTCTTTCTCCCTCTCCGTGTCTCTTTCTCTGTATCTCCCTCTTTGCCTGTCTCTTCCTCTGTATCTCTCTCTTTGCCTGTCTCTTCCTATGTATATATAATTTTTACGACTTCAATAGAAGAGCTTTGCCTATGAGTATACTAAAGAGTTGCTGGGACTATGAGAAACCACTTACAGAGTTAAACGGGAGAACAAAGAAAAGGGTAACCAATGCTATGGGAAATAGCGTCAGTAAAGATACAGAGAAGGGGACACTTGAGCTGAGTGGACAGACAGTACGGGGAAAAGGCACTGGCGACCCAAGTACGATGTGAACAAAGGTAGCAGAAGCCCAAGCAACATGGCTTGTTGAGAAAACATAAATAGAACAAGACTTTCGAAACAGAGACTAAAGAAACAGGCAGGATCTGGATCTTCAAGGAACTGATAAGCCAGAATATAGAAGGTGGGCTTTGAGAGACACATGGAGCAAACACAGGGTTTTAAGCAGCAGAATACAGTAATTGGATGTGCACACTCAAACGATCATTGTAGAAGCAGCAGTAAGGGAATGCGAGGGTATGGAGAATGTTAGATTTGAAAGATACCACTTCAAGAGTTCAAGCAAGGAACAAGAGCCTGAGAGTAAGAAGAAGTGAAAATGAAAAACATTATGAAAGTAGAATCCACAAGATTTGGCCAGGGAATTCTTAGCTACGGTGCTCTAGGGAGAGGAAAGAATTCAGGAAAATGCTTTCGTGTGTTGCTTTGGTAGCTCTGGAGATCATGGACAACTTGTTCTCCTACATTATTTTAAAGGGGGAAAGAAAGATGTGCAGAAGAGTAAGTCAACTCAGGTCACTTTGAACTTAAGGTGCATATAAGACAGAAAATAGAAACCATAACCGCATATCCATCTCCAGCTGGGCTGGAGATGAAGACCTAGCTAGTACTTTGTAAGAGTATCTGAAGGCAGGGAGTGGATGCTATTATTGAGGAACCCAGAGAAGGTGAGAAAGGGGCCCGGGGCAGAAACCTGAGTGACACCCGCCCCCATTTCAGAGTCAGGCCCGCGAAGGACAGGAGAGAGAGGACGGTCTGCGCAAGGCAAGCGCACCCAGGACAGGGGCCCACAAGCTGAGAGGGGAGACGGTTTCACATAGAAGCAGCAGGACAATCGGGTCAGCGAGCTTTGGGAAGGCTGAAAATATTCCACTGGATTCAGCAATTTCGACGTTATCGGAATCCTTTGCGGGGCGGGTCTCGGTTTCCTCAGAGCAGGGGAAGCCGAAAGGAAACAGGGATCCCAGTCTGGGAGCGCGCGGACTCGACACACAGCCTTTCGACGCCCAGTCAGGCTATTCCGCCCCCGAACGCAAACCCCATCACACACACTCCAGCTGCCCCACAAGTTCCAGGACTTCAGAGACCCAGGGGTGCCTTACCCCCTCAGCTTAGGGCGCGCCCCTGCCCCCGCGCCAGCTAGCTTCCAAACCCTCAGACACACGGACAAACGACCTCGCCTCGAAAACCCTCCCTGGGCTCACAGGAAAAATTCAAGCACTTCATTGTGTGTTCCCAAAGCTTTGTCCATACCTTACAAGGTTTTGTATTATCTGTTGTGCACCTGGCTCAAAACAAAAAGCGAGCCAGACCAAAAAGTCAAGGAACGCTGAGAGTCGAGGGAGGAGACGCCCTCACAGGCAAACTTCTGATAGGGGAGATAAAAACTACGACTCCCATGAGGCTGTGGGGCCCCGGGACCCGACTCCCAGCGTCCTCTGCGAGGTTCAAGAGAGTCTAGGTGGTAGACGCATCGTGTCAGCGTAATACGGCCGCTAAAGCCGTGCAGAACTGGCCCTGCGGGATGGCAGCCTCTGAGGAGGAGCCTGAGGCCTTGACGGAGCTGCTGGACGTCGCGCGCCGGCTGGAAAATTTGCCTGTGAGCGCATGGCCCCCAGGGACAGAGCCAGAGCCCTTTCAGGTAGGGGGCGGGGCTCGGCCAGCCCAAGAGCTGCGCGCGGCCCCCGGGGGCGTGGCCGGTACCCTTTTCTATAGGGGCGGGGCTAGGCGGTCACGAGCGCTGCGCGCGCAGCCCGGGGGCGGGGCTGGCGGCCTTCCAGGTAGCGTGCCGGGTAAGTGGTAGCTGGGTTCAGTTCTCAATTACCCTACGTGGTAGTGCTTCGATTGTTGTCTCCAAGTTTCTAGACCTTCTTTTTTTTACCCGATCGCACAGCTATCTGCGAGCGGGAAAAGCTCTTAAATAGCTTACAGGTTTCGGTCTTTTCCCATTAACCCTTCGCAATGACCTTTACACGGTCTTCTCTGCCCATAGACTGGCAGTTCCCTGAAGGCAAAACCAGAGGTCTCGTGAGGTCCCTTGGAAAGAGCCGTGAGAACCTGGCTTTTTGTCCTGGTTCTGTCCCCAGAACTCGTTGAGATCCGGGGCAAATCAGTTGCCTCTCTGGTCTCAAATGTCTTGTTTGTAAGATAAGGCATGGGGCCCATTAACGAATCTTAGCCTAGTGTCGTGATTAAAAACTTAGCCTCTAGAGTCACTTAGTTGAGGTTTCCCTCATGCTGTGAGCGCTTTGGCAAATATAAACAGCCTCAGCTAAGCCTTAGAGTCCTCCCGTGTGCAATTAAAATAGTAATACCTCTCTCTGGATTGCTTCGAGAATTACAAGTAAAATACAGTTCCTGGTTTGCTGAAAGAACTCAATAAATGTTAACTACTATTATTACCTCAAAGACCTTTGTGCTCCAACCTTCTCACCCCTTTGACCTGGGCCTGCATGTTGCCTAAGGAACAAGGAATGACAAAAACAAGGATGTTGGAGTGGAAAGAGCCCTGGACTTGGAAGTAGGAGAGCTAGGTTCAGGGCTTAGCATCTTAGCCATGTCTCAGAGCCTGAGTTTCTTCATCTGCAAAATGAAAATAAAGTTTTAGTGCCCTTGTCACACCCATTATCAATATCAAACCCTGTCCGTCCTTCCTAGGGTTATTTTGAGAATCAAGTAAGAGGACAGATTCAGCAGCAGTTTAAAAAGAGTAGAGCAGGCTATTAATGTTAGAAATGGTTATTTTTCCTCAAACTACATTAGGCAGTTTATCATTAATAATACAGGTGGCTAGCACCATATTAAACACTGATCCCTAAAAGCTTATTGAAGACCAAACATTGCTGAATGCCTGGTCAAAAACACTGACATATGTTTTCTTTCTTCAAAAAATAATTGAGTGCCTATAATGTGCCTGGCACTGTGTTAAGCTAGGCATAGAAGATAAGATGGTGCCAATAAAATTCCTGCCCTTGAGCTTACAAGAGCATATGGAAGGCACTATGTGGGGGGCAGAGGAAGCCTTGTGATTGATCCTTATACCTATAGTTGATGGGCATAAATGAAAATCAGGAGACTAAGACTCAATCCCACAGTGTTCTAGCTTCCTGGCTGTATGCACAGCTCTAGGTATAGAGTTACACATAGAAGACAAGATCCCTTCCTTAAGGAGCTTATAGTCTTACCAAGAAGACAAAGCATGCTTGAAACATGTAAATAACAAGCCTAAAAGGGCCTTCAACTACTTTGCTTCCATATATTCATGGAGCACAATACCAGTCTTACAAAAGGTCAAAACAGCTTGCTTGCCCCAAACCCTGCCTTCACAGGCATGTGCACACATAAGAATTAAGGCATGAAAAACTCAAAGTAAAAATAACTTTGTGTCTAGTTTGCCTTTGGGTCCTGTATGAAAAGGCAAAAAGAACATTCAGATGTTCAGATCGGAAACAAGCACATCATAATGCCATCGGGGTCAAAAGACAAGTAGAAAATAAACCAATTGATTTTCTTGAACTAAGAGTTGGATCTAGCCATTTTTCAGGTTTCTGAAACCAGCTTCAAATATCCTTTTTAAGGTCTCAACATGGCCTTGACAAGAATTATCTGGCTCACAGTCTCCTAATAGCTGCTTGGAGCAAAAACAAACTCATGGGGCTAGAGGCCAAGTACAAAGATTCTTGTAGCTGGTGTTTCAAAACAACCAAAAATGGAATGAAGATTTTCACAGCACTTCCTTAAAATTCAGAATTGAGGCCTAGATTTTAAGCCCAGAATATTGTGCAGTGTCATGTTTCAGTTTCTGGGGCTTTGGTACAGAATGTATGTGACTCAGAAAAGTTAGTCTTCCAATCAAAAATTATTAAGAGCTTCAATTAAGCAATCAAGTAATATTTCCTGAGCCACCTGCTCTGTGCCTAGTACTATGGATGGGAACCCAACCCCTATCACCATTCCATACCCCAAACCTCCTGACCATGCCTTTCCTTAAAACATTTGTTAGAAAGATCAGACCTACATACTTAGTGAGAGTCCAACAGTCTATGCCACTTAGATCCCAAAGTTCATACTATTAATAAGTGCAGGTCTACTTCAGATAAGGGAGAAATTAATTGTAGCCAAGGAGGTACAATATAATTGCACTTTAACATGCTGTCTTCTGTTTACATTTTGGCTTCTTGGGTGACCATAGTTTATAAAAAAAGTCTCAAGTTTTCTGTCACAAAATGTGAAGTCTCCATCCAGTTCTTCAAGGATCTGGTTTCTAGTGTATTTTGCACTGATCATTTTGTATTTATTCCCAACTCTTACATGATCAATTTTGCACTTTGATAGATACCAGGAAAAAGTAAAGCTTTTGTTATGACGACTGAAAAAATGATAAAAATCCCATTCTTCATGTCCTCTTTTGTATTTTTCTGAGTGGTTCTTTCTAAATCCCAGCATGTGCATACAATAGACAATAAGGCAATATTTACTGATGTTTGAAAGCAGTCTGTGCTGGGTCAGCTCTCAGTTTCCTCCCATCAAGATGGATAAATGATGGAGGTAGGACTATAATCATATGGTTTTCCAAACATAATTTTGGTTTGAGTATGTTTAAACCTGAGAAGTTTAACTCCAAACCTATTTTTTTCACCACCCTACTAGATAGCCTGCATAATTCATATTGAACATTTATGAGCCAGCCACTAGAGAAAGCTTTTTACGTGGTTTCTCACATGTATTTCCTTCACAGCAACCTGTAACAGAAATAGAAAGGGAATGTTTAGAGAGCTTAAGTAATGTGACAGAAATATGTGATGTTTTAAGTATAAAATCTCGAAATAATATCTAGAAGAATTTAAGAAAGTTACTATTTTAAAAGTACAAAGTGGCCCACACAGAGTATAGTGTTATGTTCATTAAATTTCTTGAGAACCTTCCACCCCCTCAGATATAGGTAGTGTCCCTGTTTTATAGTTGCTAACCCAGAGTTTAGCAAGTCACTCGCTGTAAGGTCACAGTGCTAATAAGATCCTAGTCCTGTATGTGTCTCCTCTAGGACATTCCATGTTCTGCCTTAAGACGTTCTCCACTGCTTTTGCCCAGTGTTCAGGCCACAGTCACAGTTTTCCTGGCTAGCCTCCTTCACGCTTTGCTCCATTCTCACCTCTCGGTTGGCGACCTCATTGCTCATTAGCCGTTTATATCTTTAACTAAATTTTCCAGCCATTTCCTGGAACCATTCTCAGCTTCCACCCTGGGTTTATTAGTCAAGACGCATTTGTTTGCAAGAAACGTAAATACGACACAAACTAACTCAGGCAAAGAAGGGAAGGAATTTCCTCATATAACAGCGAAGTCCGAGACTGGTAACTGTAGGCATCTCTGGATCCAGGAACTCTCAAGGTGTCATCAGATATTTCTCTCTACCACCTCCCTGCTTCACACCCCTGCTCCCCTTTCCTGTGGTGGGCCACACCCTCAGTAGGTCTTATGTGTGTGGTACAACTTGGGAATGCCTGATGGATACTCTGTAGTTTAGCAAACCCAGTGGAAAAAGAACACCTCTTCCCTAATTTTTTCAGCAGGAGTCCCAGAATTATATTTCATTGACCTGGCTTATGTCCTGTGCCCATCCATGAACCAAAAGTACTGTTGAAAAGAGCAAGCGATGTTCTGATTAGCCAGGTTTAGGCCCCACCCAACCTGAAGCCCCAGCAAACCATTAAGACAAGAGTGAGGGCTTCCCTGGTGGCGCAGTGGTTGAGAATCTGCCTGCTAATGCAGGGGACACGGGTTCGAGCCCTGGTCTGGGAAGATCCCACATGCCGCGGAGCAACTGGGCCCGTGAGCCACAGCTACTGAGCCTGCGCGTCTGGAGCCTGTGCTCCACAACAAGAGAGGCCGCGATAGTGAGAGGCCCGCGCACCGCGATGAAGAGTGGCCCCCGCTTGCCACAACTGGAGAAAGCCCTCGCACAGAAACGAAGACCCAACACAGCCAAAAATAAATATAAAAATAAATAAATAAATAAGACCTGGTGCAACCAAATAAATATTAAAAAAAAAAAAAAAAAAAAAAAAAAGACAAGAGTGAGAAGGGTTCCCCTGGGAAGACTCAGGATGCTTTCATCAGAAGAATAGATGCTGCATAGATTTAAAAACATGTCCAGGATTTGATCTCTCCTTGGCGTAGGGTAAGCACAAACACCCCTCAGGGTAACACCCTTTTTGGATCAGTTTGGTCCTGGGCTTTGTACCAGGGAGTAGGGTACAGACTATGGAAAGAGTGTTACAAATGGGGAGCATTTAAGCTGATGCCAGCTGATTCCTAATTTGTAACACACTTAACATTAGCTTTCTGAAACGCAAAATGTAAGTTTATATGGCATATAAATATTTGAATAAAATGTCAGATTATTTCTGAAAAGAATAATTAACTTTTCAATATGTAGATACCTGAAAAGATAGATAATTACATAATGATATGTTAAATTAGACCACAGTTTTCAAAAGACTATTCTTTAGTATAGCCATTTTTCTAAATCAGGTAAAACATCTTTTTGGAATGGTATTTAACCAAACTTTTTATGAAGGAGAAAGTGGAAACATATAGAGATAAAATGATTTGTGATTATTATTGGTATCAGGGTCAATGATTACATCGATCAAGGGGAAAAAAATATTCTCTTTAAACAGGAAGATTATCCAGAAGTCTCTATTATCCTTTGGACGGTGTTTGCAGCTCATTTGGAATCAGCTACCATTTGTAATCTAAGTCTCTAAAGGATCTGAGATTGTGCAAAAAGTTTAAATTGCAGAATTTTTAAAAATGTATCACCAGATTCTCCAAAATCTTATTTTAAATGTAAAAATAAAAGTAAAAATAAGCAAATAATAGTATTTTTTCCAAAAAGTATTTATCCAACAACACGGAATAATATGCTCTCCTGGTTAGAAAACTGCAGTAAGTCAGAGTTGATTTTAAAAGTTGTTATCTGCATCAAAATATAAATAAATAAATCACCTTAGAGTTTAGTGATTTCTGTAGTACATTAAAATTATATGCACCTTTAAGAACAAATCAAGTGAAAAGAATTCTTCATGAAAAGTTTAACAAAGTGGTAGGACAATCTTCATTTTACAAGCACTTCTTAAAATGTCTCAGTAACCATTTCTAAGTTGACTCTTAAAGTCTGGAAGTAGATTCTGTAAAAGACAGCAGTCATTGAATTTGACTGATAGGGCATCTTTTTCTAAGCCATCCTTTATCCTTTTATGACATCTCTGCTAAGCTAAAGCTGTAAGAACCGACACAAACAAGAGAAGCTATTTCTACTCTCCACCTCCAAATCACTTTTTAAGCAGTATTAGCCTTCCCCCCTCCCCCCGCCCCCTCTCCCCCCTCCCCCCTCCCCCCTCGCCCCCCTCCCTGCAGGTACGCCCACTCACCATCCTTTCACAGAAGGATGTCAATCCTTCCCCCCAGCTCAGAGGTTTTTTTGTTTTTTTGTTGTTGTTGTTTTGTTTTTTATTTATTTATTTATTTATTTATTTATTTATTTATTTATTTTTGGCTGTGTTGGGTCTTCATTTCTGTGCGAGGGCTTTCTCCAGTTGTGGCGAGCGTGGGCCACTCTTCATCGCGGTGCGCGGGCCTCTCACTGTCGCGGCCTCTCGTTGCGGAGCACAGGCTCCAGACGCGCAGGCTAAGTAGTTGTGGCTCACAGGCTCCAGATGCGCAGGCTCAGTAGTTGTGGCACACGGGCTTAGTTGCTCTGCGGCATGTGGGATCTTCCCAGACCTGGGCTTGAACCCGTGTGCCCTGCATCGGCAGGCAGATTCTCAACCACTGCGCCACCAGGGAAGCCCCCAGCGTTTTTTAAAGTATAGGGTTTTGCACCTAACTGCATAGCTCCACCAAGGCCTCCACAGGGAGTGTAACTACATGCTGCTCAATACTTTTTCTAAAAGTATTGACACAACATTAATGGATAATTGACTGAAAGATAGGCTGTTCAAACGTTCCTCTGGATATGCTAAATTCTATCGACTGGTCTCTTGCACAACTGCTCTTACTGACTTCATGTGGCAGGATGCCAACAGCCTTTATTGAGGGTCAGAATGAATGAAATGAAAAACAGCCCATGAAACTGCATCCTGGAAAAGAATGGTTTAGACAGACTCATTTGTGAAATTTCTCTCCCATCTCCATAGTGGAAAAAGTCAATGCTTCTGAACAGTGAGATTATTCCTTACGGACAGTACAAGCCGTACATCGAATCATATTTCCCTCTTTGACGTGGCTGTTCTTGGGCAGTGCCAAATGTCCAGTCTACTTCTGCCCACTTAGTGTGTCTAAGCTCTCTCGACTTATTTTTCCCTTCACCTTACTTTCCTTACCTGTTGTTCATTTATCTCACCTCTTTGTAAGCCTCATTCAATCCTTTCTGGAAGAAAACAAGTATAAATAAATGAATTGTTCTATACATGAAGAAATATGCTGGGCTCATGAGAGATACTTTAATCTTCAGAGTTTGAGAATATGCTTCATTCTGCCAGTGAGGAAATAACCAGAGGTCAGGTTTCACAGAGACTTTAGACTTAAGACTTCTTTATCATAACATTTTATAAATGTAACATTTTGAAAATACAGGTACGTTTAAAAGACAGAGAAACTTTTTTGTATTCTCCCTTTCGCACTTAATAAGAACAGGATTTCTTTACATGTATACAATATATCTACAATAAATTTCAATATCTATTAATATTATGTAACAATTTTTGGAATTATCTCTGCAAGTTTTTTGCCAAATTTCTGCTTTTAACTTTGTGAAGACTCAAATAGAACTATAAGGTAATAGCATTTTTTAAAAACATGAGAGAATATATAGGAATTTAGATAATCTTCAAATTTAAAAATTCTTTTAAAAAATCAATGGAAGACTCTCTCCCGAAGGCCATTTTTCATTGATTTATCATTTATGACTTTCTTATCCCCCAAAAGGATATGAGGTAACTCACAATAAAAATACATATATGCATTTGTATTACCAGATAAATGTAAGAGATAAAAGCCAAGGAGAAAACACATAACTGCATTCAAAACCTAAATTCAGCACTGATTTTCCTGACATCTAAAGCTAACAGGGAAACAAAATGGATTACAAATTTTTCAATATCTGATAAGAGAAAAATACATAAATTTTCCCACTGCTTAAAAGGAAACCACCAAATTTTAAATCTAAAAATTAACCCTGGTTTTTAAATTGGAGAGAGATGTTTTCAGGTAATATTGTAATATATTGCATTTTTTTTTTTTGTTTCATTCTGTTTGTTGGAATTAGGAACTGTCTCAGCCAAAAGATGCTTGAAATACAGGTGAGATATATGACATGCCATGCTGACTTAACAGTATTTCCATTTTTTGCAGTATACTCCTGATCATGTAGCCGGGCCTGGAGGAGACACTGACCCCACTCTAATAACCTTTCCCGGATGCGTTTGTCTCAAAACTCCCTGCCTCCCTGGAACTTGCTCCTGTCTCCGTCGTGAGAAGAACTATGATGATAATTTATGCCTCAGACACATAGGATCAGAAGCAAAGTGCGCTGAGCCAGTTTTCGAATGCAATGTCCTGTGTCAGTGCAGCGACCACTGCAGGAACAGAGTGGTGCAGCGGGGTCTGCAGTTCCGCCTCCAGGTGTTCAAGACAGATCGCAAAGGCTGGGGACTTCGTACCTTGGACTTTATACCAAAAGGACGGTTTGTCTGTGAATATGCTGGCGAGGTTTTAGGATTCTCGGAAGTACAGAGAAGAATTCAGTTACAAACAATACACGATTCGAATTACATTATAGCCGTCAGGGAGCATGTTTATAATGGGCAGGTAATGGAAACGTTTGTTGATCCTACCTCTATAGGAAATATTGGAAGATTCCTTAACCATTCTTGTGAGCCAAACCTATTGATGATTCCTGTCCGAATCAACTCGATGGTACCAAAGTTGGCACTTTTTGCAGCCAAAGACATTCTGCCAGAAGAAGAACTCTCTTATGACTATTCAGGAAGATTTCTTAATCTACTGGATAGTGAAGACAAAGAAAGGTTAGATAATGGGAAATTAAGGAAACCTTGTTATTGTGGTGCTGAATCATGTGCTGCGTTCCTGCCTTATGACAGCTCACTGTACTGCCCCTTAGAAAAGCCAAACACGAGTGAGGAAGGAAGAGTATAGCAGAAGCGTGTCTGGCCTCGCAGTGGAGGAGAACGAGGAGGGATCGAGCGTGCTTGGCTCAGCCCTTCCTGGGTTCCCCTCTTACAAGCAACTTACCCTCAGGGTCAGTCTCCGCTCCGTGGTAGGAAGCTTGCCCCTCACTGTAGGGGAGCCCAGTGGTTGTCACTTAGGAATGTGGCAGAGACTACAGATTGTCCAGCAACACTCTCTCTCCCCTTCCATCATAGAATTCTCAGTTTTTAGCTGGGTACATGACTGCCGAGAATACTCGCTTTTCCTAGTGAGACGTGGCTGAGGGACTACGTCATAGCTAGTGGGATATGAGGGAAAACACTGTGCCCTTCAGTGGAGATATCCTTCCCTTATCCCACTCTTTTTTCTTCTTGGCTGGAATGTACACATGATAACTGGAGCTGGAGCATCCATACCATACCCCAAAATAACCTTGGAAAAGGAAGCCACACATAGCAAATCAGCAAAATTGAAAGGAGTCTGGGGGCTGTATACTGTCCAGCACTCTACCAGTCCTGACCTGACACCTCTGGACTTTTCGGTGAGAAACTGTGTCTTCGTCATTTATGCCACTGTTATTTTGAACTTTCTAGTACTAGCACCAACCCTAATCAGTGATCCAAAGAAACCCTGATGGCTGAATACCTAAGCATTGCTTTCCAGTCAATTTTATCAGTCATAAGGCTGGTATTTTCATTTCTGTCTGACTCCTGCATTTTATTTCTCATTTGTTTCTAAACATATCAAGGAAAAGGGCATGATTAATTATCACCTGCTAAAAACCTTAATGATTATCGCCAATAGTGAAAAACATAACTGTGAGAATGACTTCCATGTGTATAACCAAAAGTCATACAAGGAAACAAATTGTAAAATTTTTGCTATATACCTGCTGTACTTCAAGGCTTGTGAAGTTATGCTTCAAAACTTCAAACAGCCTCACTTCATGTATTAACAACATGAAAATAACCCTGTCAACACCACCAAAGGCGACGGGAGTTTTATAATTCCATTTAAACTTCTGGAGAGGCAAACATCTCTAACTTCCTTCCTTAAAGCAAGAGTGTTGCAAAAACAAAGCTACTACGGAAGTTTATTAGACTTTGTGAAAGCTAAAATAATTACTTGGGCCCTATAATTTCTTTTTCTAGTACGTTTAGACCCTACCACCAGGAGACGCTGTGCTTTCAAAGTTATATCATAGGGACCCATGTTATATATAACACTCCTGTATGATATCATAAGTAGGACAGTTGTACATTTTAAGTGAATGAAATGTATGGTATGAGAATTATATCTCAATAAAACTGTTAAAATAATAACTATGTTAGGGTTTGTGTATTCACATAACATTATCAGGAATGGTTCCATGTGAATAGATGATACTAGAGTACCCATAAAATGCCCCAAACTACAAATGTGCAGTGTCTAAAACAGAATGAGTTTTTCCTCCAAACTCATCATTTCTCCCTGCCAACCTTCCTCTATAACTGATTTCTCTGAAGCAGTCCTGCTTTTTGTAAGGCAGCTTGTATCTCTCATTTTACAATGGCCTTTCTCCTCCTCACAAGGGCTTCTAGTAACTGAGCTACTTAAGAGGCAATAAGGAAACGGTCAGAAGGAACGTGAGTGGCTCACTGTGTGATGCTCCCGATACCCTTTCCTTCTTCCTCCTGCTCCGTAGCTACTGAATATCACCGTCTGTGTATCAGAAATACTCCAGTGAGGACACGAGCGGCATCCTCCATCGTGATGTCTCTTCCAAAGACAGAACTCACTGAATACAGACCCTTGGAGTTTTTTGTACTCACACACAAGTTTATTCTTAAATAGCAATGTCGCCTGGAAATCAGATTCCTAAAGTAAGCGTTGGAGACTCTTCCAAGTCTTTTCTAGGTACTGAGTTAACTGCATTTACTTAATTGCCATGTTCCTAAGAAAGTTGACACTTCTACTTTTGAGAGCAAACATTAAAAGATATACTTCTGCTTGACTGTTATCCCAATATAAAAAACATATAAATTTTTTAAAATTATAAATTAGTATAAAATTAGAATTTTAAAAGGTGTTATGTGTCTTCATGGAATTAAAACATAAAAATGGCTCTGAAGTCAATTTCCACTGAATTCACTAAGAATGTGGAAACGTGTACCTTGGAAACTGTTTTGGCCCAAGGATAACAAAGATCATACTTGGAGGACAAAACTTTTCAAATCTTCTTTTTTAAATTAATGTTTTTAAATTTCAAATTAATATTCACAAAATATCAGTGGCTGACAGATTTTGTTCTTGGCTAAATGGAAAATTTTGCCTTAATTGAAGTGAATATTCAGAGATTATTTTTCTCCCTCCCTGTTTTCAATATTAAGCCCCAATACTGCCTAACTCTGAAGCATAAGGCAGGAGTGGATTAAGTACGTCAATAGGAGACTAATTTGCATAGAACAGAGGATTTTATCTTAAACTCAGGAAGATCTCATTTAAAAAGGGGGAAAAAAATCTCCCAAAGTTGTTTTCATTCCCTTGAGTGTTCAAATAATGTTCTCTTTGTGTAACATATTCCTTATTACATATTCCTCTCCAGTGTGTTATTGTTCAGCAAGTTACTGAACCTCTCTGACTCTGAATTCCCTTTTCTGGATACAGCATTTTCAGGAGAATCAAATAAGTTAACACTTGTAAAGCGTTTAAACAATGATGCAGCACTAAGATAGCTATAACCAAAAAGACAACTACAAGTGTTGACAGGGATGTGGAGAAATTAGAACCTTGTATATTGCTGGTAGAGTTGTAAAATTACACAACTACTTTGTAAAGCCATTTGGTTAGTTCCTTAAAATGTTATACATAGAGTAACCACATGTCCCAGTAACTCCATTCCTAGGTAACAAACCCAAGAGAAACGAAAACATGTCCCACCAAAAATTGTATGCAACCTTTATAGTGGCATTATTGGTAATAGCCCAAAAGTAGACACAACCTAAATGTCCACTGACTGATGAATGAATAAACAAAATGTGGTATCCATATCACAGCATATTATTCAGCCAGGAAAAGGAATGAAGTGCTGACACATGCCACAACATAGATAAACCTTGAAAATACTATGTTAAATGAAAGAAGCCAGACACAAACAGCCACAAATTGTACGATCCTATTTATATGAAATGTCCAGAATAAGCAACTCTGTAGACACATAAAGTAGATTAATGGTTGCCAGGGACTGGTGGAGAGGGAGGTATAGGACGTGATTGCTAATGGGTTCAGAGTTTCTTTTTAGAGTGAATATACTGAAAACCACTTTCAAGTGATGACTATCATGTTACGTGATTTATATCTCCATAAACCTGTCATAAGAAAAAGAAACAAGAAGATACGGGTGCCTCTCACTTGGAAACTGGTAACCTGTAACTCTGGACGTTGCTCTCATGAATAAACACTCTCAGATCCCAAGGAAATTCTTCTCCACTTGCTTTATGTCCTCAAAACAAAACATGACCGCGTCTAAGGTTGTGATTTTTTTGTGGCTATCACCACTATCAGAGATAGACCCTGCTTCACAGGGCAGTGAGATTTTGAACAGTAGGAGTGCTTAGTTTGGTAAGAACATGGATGGATTAATTAGTTAGATCCTTCCTCTCAGATAGCATGAATGCAATTCTTAAATAACAAAGTATTGTTTCCTTGTAGTCTTGAATATCAACTTTCTTGCCTCTCTTTCTGTTCAAGTTTGTGGTTCCAGAGATTCGTGTGGTTCCTCACGAATCAGCACAGTATTCGTTACAGTTGCACATGGAGACAGAAGTATTTTGCAATATTAAGCAATTCATATTACTTTTACATTTGTATATGTGTGGATCTACAAGTTTGATATTGGTTCTTCACATTACTTCACGTTACTTGGTTCTTCTCATTACATTACATTTAAGAGACAGTTAAAATGACAACATAAGTGATAGTGGTTTATGTGATATAATTAATATATTTTTCTGCAATGATAATAATTCATCAGATATAATATCATTACAATGTTTGGACATGATAAGTAAATTTCATGATTTATTTTCAACTCTGTTTCAGCGGAGTAAAGCTTTCTTAAATTGACATTAATAAAAAACTATCAAAGAGCTACAATAACTCAGAAAAGATGGTCTCATTTCGTATCATTGTTAACAGAACATCAACCATGTGAAAATCTTGTTTATAACAGCACAATTTATGATTTTACTGAAAGGACAATAAGAAAAATTGTTTTTTGTCATAAATATGTAAAAAATTATGAATCACATAGCTCATTATTTTATTATTCATCCAAACATTGCCAACTCAGTTGGATGCCCAGGAATGAGCAAGGATAATTAAATTTAGTCACATATGATATTTTGCCAACTTCACTCATATAAAAACCCTAACTTTATACATGTTTTCCATTCTTGTGGTTATGAAGACATTTTTGTCAAACTTGATTTATAACTTTTAAATATTTCTACATATTGCCTATGGATTTCCCATAAGCTGTCCTGGCCTTGATGCTTATAAAGGGAGGGAAGAAACTAGCTTCCCTGGTAAGGCTGTTAAGGGACTCACATAAAATAATGGACTTATATAGGCTATAAAGTACTATATAAATTTGGTTATCGTTACAGGCATATTTCTGGGTTTACACTCTGCTACACAGAACCGAACGCACACGTTATCATATTATCATAGTCAAGATTCATTTAGAGTCCATATAATGGTAAGTCTTTCTTGGTGGTAAATGTTATGGAAGTATTAGAATAAGCTCCCAAAGGAGTTCTGTTAATCAATTAAATAAAAGGATACTTGTCTTTGATCATTTAATTATAGCTCAATGATGAACAGAATCTGAAGAACATCCTTGGAGCTCCCTTTTACTTTATAACTACTTGGGATTTCCCTGGGATGACAAAAAGCCTTGCTATTTTTGTATATATTGTTACTCGGTTAATGGCCTTAGTTTTTGCCTCACTGCCCAAAGCTACAAGTCATCCGTACCTCTTCCTCCTCCTCCCCATAACTAATCAGTCACCAAGTCCTATACATTCCCTGCCCTACACATCTCTCACATCTGTTCCGTTTTGCCCGTATTGTTTTATGCCATGCTTCCATCATTTCTTCCCGGCAACAGCCTCTCGGCCTCACCATCCCCACAGTGTATCCTCTGCCTTTAAAGCCTTCAGTGACTTCTCATCACACTCAGGACAGAGTCCAAACTTCTCAAGATGACCAGAAGGCCCCTGCCCCCGTCTCCACCTCATCTCTCACTCATCTTCTCACTCTGAGGTCCACCTTGAAAAGCCACGTGCCCTCTCACCCTCCCCTTCCCTTCTGGAAAAAGCTTAAAGAAGCAGGTTGCTTAACTTTACCTTCAGGGGGCATTAGAAGGTCGTGTGTGTGTGTGTGTGTGTGTGTGTGTGTGTGTGTGTGTGTGTGTGTGTGTGCATTAGAAGGTCGTGTGTGTGTGTGTGTGTGTGTGTGTGTGTGTGTGATTTTACTTTAAATTGTTCTTACCCTGGCCTTCTTTGCAGAATACATCTCCTATGCTGCTTGTTTACATGGCTACTAGGCAGCTAAAATAACAAGACAGCCAGCAATATATTCTATTTTTTTCCCTGTCTCTTCTTCCTTCCTTCCCCGCTTCTCCTATTTCTGTTTGCTGCTAGCTGGCTAGCCATCACTTCCATCAGCCTGCTGTCTCCTTGTCATTCATCTTCCTTCGGCCACCTGCCCAGCCTTGTCCTCACTGCCAAATCTCCAGGGCTGAACTGGGAAAATACAAATTACTTGATCTACCACAGTACCATTCCTGCTGTGTACTGCTTTGCTAACTTTTGTTAGTCGTCTGGTCCAGACATACTCAATGCTCCCTGTTTATAAGGGCAGTCAATTACACAGTGCTGATGCCACTAATTCCAACCCCACATGTCCCATGGCCTCTGCTCACCACGTCCCTCTCTGACCAGCCCACGCTCCACCCTCCCTCCATCCCTAGACCACTTCTGTCTTCTTTTTCTAACCTACCACCAGCTCAAAGCATTTGTACATAGTAGGCAGACACAGAAAAGGGCCTCCAAACAAATCTAAGACAGAGTTCTCCTAGCCTGTATTTAAATATAATTGAATTCCCTCAATTAGAGCTTCCATTTACCCTCAAGGCAAAGTGGGTTTGTTTTTGTTGTTTATTTTGGAAGTGTCTGCTTGCTTGCCAATCTGTTTCTCCTGCCTTCCCTAACTCTTAAAAATAAACTCTTTCCCCTTTCCACGGCAGTAACCAACCTACCTCTTCCCCACACCTCCTCCCCCAATTGTACACTCATCGGAATGCATTCTCAGCTCTTTTGAGGGTGGAAATAAGGATGGTTCAAAGACTAATCCTAGATCTTCAAGAGACACCAGACCTCCCACTACCCTAACTTGCCCTGCAGAAATTGCTTGCAAATTTTTGACTAGTTTAAAACCATTTTAGCTACTAAATTGTTGATTTTTTTTTGTCTAGTGAGAGGATTTACAATAACCTAATATTTACTATCACTACCCTTTCAGAAAGAGAAGGCACAGGGAAGGGGGTGCACATAACCCCTTAAAATCTCTCAGCAGTTCTTAAAATGAAATCAGTGTAGCTTTATAAACAACATGACACCTGGTCCTTATTTTTCTTCGCCGAGACCAGTACTTGGGAAGTGGTTCTGGTTGATCCACCCAGTCATCTAAACAACTGTTATTTGTTCATTAATTCAATTCATTCATTCATTCACAAACATTTATCAAGTACCTAGTATGTGCTGGTGGTGTGAAGTCAAGTCCCTGAATTCATATTTAATTCAGCAAATGTTTCCAAGCACCGACTATGCTACATTCTGGAGAAATAGAGACCAAAAGCCATCTTCATTCCCAAAGTGTTTAGAGTCCAATAAGGGGAAAAAAATTAGCGTGAGAGGGTCTCAAGGGTCTACATATTATGTCTATACTTCTTAAGTCTTCGAAACACTTTAATTTGGTATGTGTGTACAAATTTGGCACTTGTGTGATTGATTTATGCCTAGCTCCTCTGTTGGACTCTAAGCTGCTTGAGGACTGGGACCAGATCTAATTTTGCTCACCAGTTTCTCTCTAGCACTTAATGGGTATCACTGAGTGAATGAACTATATAGTGTGATGAACCTGACATTATCTTTAGGATGAAGTCCAAATTCTCTATGGGAGCACCTTAATGCCTTCCACAGTCTAGCTTTTCAGCAAAACCCCACTGCTCACTTCTCATTCTATGACCTATAGCCCCTCTGGGTAGCTCTCTATTTCCTCATCAGGCCTTGGGGGAAGTTCTGCTCATGCTGCTTTCCTCCTTCAGGACAACTCCCCTCTCCCACCCTTCCACCCCTCCCTTCATTGCTTAGTGACTTCTTTCCCATCTTTCTTGAAAGTCTCAACTCAAATCCCACTTCCTCTGTGAGGCACGTGTTTGGGTTCCCTGGAGAGCACACTCTGAGAGGAAGGTTGGAGGGCAGGAAGATTAGCAGGCGATGCCGTTGGGATTAGCGCCTGTGATCGAATGGAAGGGAAGGAAGCAGGAGGGGCAAAGGAGAACTTGGGCTGTAGTGAAATCTCAACAAAGACCACAGCCAACCCACAAGGGGCCCTGAAGCTGGGGCGGCCTTTCAGGGTTGCCTCTACTAGCTGTAGTGAGAGGTAGAGCCTTTACAGTCCTGCATCAGCCAGTCACTGGATGCAGACCGCCTGTGGAAAGGGGGCTGAGAGCACTCTCAGCGGCCGAGGAATAAATCCTTCAGGCCTTCGGAGGGATGTGCGCGGAGCACACAGCATTCACTACACCAGTATTCTCAAATTTCAGCACCCATCGAAACCACCCAGAGGGCTTGTTAAAACACAGATTGCTTAGCCCTAATCTCAGAGTTTTTTGAGTTAGTAGATCTGGGGCGGGGCCTGAGAATCTGCATGTCTAATAAGTGGCCAGGTGAGGCTGATGCTACTTTGAAGGATCACAGTGATTACATTGTAACCTCGACACGCTGTGATTACATTGTAACCTCGACACGCTGTAACCACATACAGCCTTAACCCACCTAACTTCTGACCATTCACATTGCTCTTACCATTTGCTGCCTTGTGCTGTGTTATTTCTGTGTGTCATCTTTTTGAGTCTCATCCTTTTAAGAATACCAAGCTCTACAGACTATGTTATGGTTTATGTTTGTTATGGACTGAATGCATCCCTCCCCCTCCTCCCAAATTCATACATCAAAGCCTTAGGTCCTAATGTGATGTTATCTGGAAGTAGAACTCTTTGGGAGGTAATTAAGTTTAGATGAGCTCAAAGGAGTCGGACCCTCATGGTGGGATTAGTGCCCTTATAAGAAGAGGAATCTCTCTCTCTCTCTCTCTCTCTCTCTCTCTGCTCCCTCTCCCCCTCCCCCTCGCCCTCACCCTCTCTCCATCTCTCTGTATCTCTCCCTCTCCACTAGCACACACCACAGAAAGGCCATGTGAACACAGGGAGAAGACAACTGTCTATGAAGCCAGGAAGAGAGCCTCACCAGACACTGAACAGCTGGTACCCTGATCTTGGACTTCTCAGCCTCCAGAACTGTGAGGAATAAATGTCTGTTGTTTAAGCCACCCAGTCTATGGTATTTTATCAGAGTAGCCCAAGCTAAGATAATATTCTTCCTGAAAGTAAATGGAAAGCCACTGGTAGAGTTTGAGCAGAATGGGTACATGATATTATTTACACTTCAAAAAGAAAAAAAAAAAAAAAAAGGGACTTCCCTGGTGGTCCAGTGGTTAAGACTCCACGTTCCCAATGCAGGGGGCATGGGTTCGATCCCCGGTTGGGGAACTAAGATCCCTCATGCCGCAAGGCACGGCCAAAAAAAAAAGAAAGAGAATTGACTGTAATGGGGACACCCGACTTGGGTTGGAGGACAGAAGGGAGTTGTGAGAGAAGATTCAGGTGGACCAGTAGGAGACGGTTTGTATTTGTCCAGGAGAGATATGCAGCTTGGATTATTAAAAATGGGGAAAAATAGATTCAAAGAGGTATTTAGGAGGCAGTAGTGACAGGACCTGGAGATGGGCTAGATGTGGGAGATGAGAGACAGGGAGAGGTCAAGAATGACACCGCAATTTCTGGAGTATACAGCTGGATGTACTGAGGCACCATATCCTAAACACTGTGAGACAAACAGCCTGTAGGACACAAGACTCTCGCACGCAAAACTTTTACAAGTTTGGGGGGGGGGGAAGGTTTATTTCCCCAAATTGTACATGCTTTAAAAAAAAACTTGTGGGACCCCCCTGGTGGTCCAGTGGTTAAGAATCCACCTTCCAATGCAGGGAACGCAGGTTCGATCCCTGGTCGGGGAACTAAGATCCCACATGCCGCAGAGCAACTAAGCCCGCGTGCCGCAACTACAGAGCCCATGTGCTCTGGAGACCGTGCACCACAACTAGAGAGCAACCTGTGCACCACAACAAGATGCCGCATGCCACAACTAAGACCCAATGCAGCCAAAAATAAATAAAAATAAATAAATATTTTTAAAAAAAACTCGCTGAGGTGCTTCATTTTTCTTCTTCTTCCACGTAAACGTGATTGTGTCGCACTATATTCCCAGTGTAAAGGAATGTATGTGATGCCGCTTTAGTCTTCAGCCATGCTTCTTTGACTATTTGACCACCAAAAACCAATTTAAAGTCTCATAAGAGAACATTTTGTTCTCAAGTGACTGTACCCCTAAAAAGGTGACAAAGAATATCACATGGGCTGGGATTATTGCCAGAAAGTACATCAGCATCTTGCCAAATATGTTCTGCCACTTCAGACACAAGCTCTGGCCATTCTGATGACAACATACAAAGGAGAATAATAGGAGGGATGACCAAAGGAGAGTATGATCAAACAGTCTAGATGTTGTGGTCTAATTCAAGCAGACCTCCCACCATGAAGCAGAGGTGCTTAGAATAATGATTCTTCTGGGAGATTAAGGACATATTGGTACTTTTAAAGGTTTTTTTTCCCATTCAAATCAGTTTTTACTATTTTTCCCATTTAAATCAGTTATTATTATCATTATGTATTTTGTAGAGTATATCTTTAAACGATTTTAACATTTAACGTTTAGTATTTTGTGGAGTATATTTTAACATGAGAAAGCTGTAGAAAAATGAATGTGCCTCGTATTAACTTTGTATTCACTTCAAAAACATGGGTAACATTCTGCAGTACCTTTTAGATCTAGGCTTTTCTACCACTTTCTGCTTTTTTAAACTTGAGATATAATTGGTATTTAACATTGTATAAGATTAAGGTGCACAACGTGTTGATATTGCAATGTAATTATCAACATAGTGTTAGCTGACACCTCCATCATGTCACATAAATACCAATTCTTTTTTGTAGTGAGAAAACTGAAGATCTAGTCTCTTAGCAACTTTGAAGTATATAATACAGTACCATTCACTATAATCACAAACTATGCATTAGATCCCCAGAACTTATTCACCTTTTAACCCTATGCTTTACCTTTTAAGATTTAGGAGTCTCTTTCTCGCTTGCTATGAATGAATGTATAGTTTGTCTTTCTTTTTTGTTTTTTCTTTTTCATTATGATACCAGATAAAAATATGTTTTTTAAAATGTAGGAGACTTATAAGGCACTTTTTGGCACCTATCATGTAAAATGGTTTAGGCACAACAAGCATTCATTAGGCATTTGTTACTGGACAGAGATCATATGGTTTCACATTTTTTTTTCCTTTAAAAGACTTTTTTTTTTTTTTTTTTACCAATACACCTATACTTTTGTGGCTCGTTCGACACCTTTTCCACCTAAACTGACACTGCCATAAAACGTCTACGGTGATAATAAATGCTATTCACATTTTTTTCTTAACTAAGAAGAAATTAAGCTGGAATTCTCCAATTGCAGTTTCAGCTTATTCGTTTTTAAATAGTGACACTCTGAGGACATACAAAGCAGTAAGTAATAATTTATCCCTTACCACCAAGCCAACTTGATTATGAGTCTTATAGACATTATGGGACATAAAAGCTCCAAAGCTCCAAGTTCATATTGCAAAACCCACAGGTCCCAACAGAGAAGGCACGTGCCAAGGGTAACCAAAAAGCCACACACCATCGTGAAGCTGCTAGCAGGCTGACTTTAGGTCCTCAATGCCAGCAAATGTCAAAAACTCATGTCATTTAGCTCTTTTTACATTTACAAACATTTATAAAACACTTACAACATACCAGCTATCATTTCGGTCCTTCAATACCAAGGAAAGCCTTCTGTTGTTATTGGTTTTCAAAGGTACTATAAAGCAAAAGCTACTGCTTGGTTCTGTGTCGTTGGCTTCACCTTTGGGTTTACTTCACCAGGGACCCCAGTCACAGAATTCCAGAGTGAAGGGTCCTTAGAGATTGTGAAATGAGGGATCTACCACAGGTCTACGCCAAGAGAGGCACATACATTTTTTTCAGTCTCGCCTTCCTTGCATCTGCTTTCATGTCATTCCAGAAGGGAGCCAAGAAATAGAGCCTAAAGCAGAAGCACCATCTGCTGGCCAATGTTTCCACCACAATGGACACACTAGTGACTCCCCGGAGCAATTCTCCTAATCGAAAGTCTCAGGCAGAATTTTCCCGACAACCCTCCTCTCCTCCTTTCCCCTACAGGAGAGTTTGATATACTTCAAGCCCTCAGTTTACAGATAATGCAACTAAAGCTCCCAAGGGGTAAGAGGCCCAGGAGGTGAGAATGGGGATTTTGAGAAGTATGTAATCCCAGGCCTCACTGGAGCCCTATTCACTCAGTCTTCAGCGGGGAGGGCTCAGGAAAGTGCATTTGTGACAACCCCCCTGGGTACTTCTAACACAACAAGCCAGGCCTGGCACAGGGACCAGCTCTGAGGACATCCGATGGCGTAGAGAGAGGGGGACGAGGAAGCTGCTGAGGCTAGACAGCATGCAGGGTTTCTGACCTTCAGACTATGATCTTTTCACTTTCAAGGGCAACCAGGCATACACAGGAAAGGTCAGAATTATTAACTCAGAGATGAGCTCCAGATCGCCAGACCACAAGGAGAAAAATAACATGGAAATCGCAGGCAGTAAAGAGGTCACTGTGGATTGTGGGCAGGGGTGGAGAGTGGAAACAATTTACTCCTCAAGACTGATTCCATTAACAGTGAATCACTTCTGCAGACTGGAGTCATCTGCCATCAAAATTGGACCAGTTAGCATACCCCAGGGTTGTATTTCAGCCACAGAGAGCAGGGAATGCTCCAGTGCGGAGGCCAGATGAAGACCTCAGTTTGATTTCATTTATCCCCCCTGACAACTATTCCTGAATCCTACAGAAAATTTTCCTACACTGAGCTACCTTGGTTGTTCTCAGATTCGTTTCAGGATGAAAAAATAGCGTTAAAAAGCTGCAGATTCACTGTGTGTGGGAACGTAAATTGGCACAGCCAGAAAAAGGAGGGCTGTCAATATCCATCACAATTTAAAATAACCATAAGCTCTGATACAGGAATTAGACTCCCAGGAATTTGTCCCACAGAAAATATCTGCACAAACCGGCAGAGATATAAGTAGGTACAGATAGGTTTATGGGAACATTTTTTAACAGTAATAATTGAAAATAACCCAAATATTCATCAATAAGGGAATGCTTAAATAAATAAATGTCATTAATTCAGCTATTTAAAAAGAGCTAGACCTATATATTACTTTCATGGAGTGTACAAAACATATTAAATGAATAGTATTTGTAGTATGACTCGATTTTGTTTCATGAAAACCAAATGTAAGTTGAATACATTGTGTGTGATTTCTGTGTGCATCTATGTATATTTTGATAAGTCATCTGTATTCAATATATACCAATAGACACATGTACAATACATGTTTGTAAATGCATAGAAAAAAGCCTGGAAAGGTACACGTACTGTTGATAGTAGTTACCTGCTGGCACAGATTTGGGAGAAGACCAGAACTCACAGAGTGAAGGACACTCTGAATATTTTTTTAGAGTTTCTAGTTTTACCCTATGCATTTTATTGCTCTTATAATTAAAAAATAATAAAGATTTTTCTAATGAAACTTGATGGAGAGTTATTAATAAGATACTTCTTTTTTAAAAATTAATTAATTAATTAATTTTTGGATGCATTGGGTCTTCGTTGCTGCGCGCAGGCTTTCTCTAGTTGTGGCGAGCAGGGGCTACTCTTCGTTGCGGTGCATGGGCTTCTCATTGTGGTGGTTTCTCTTGTTGTAGACCATGGGCTCTAGGCTCGCAGGCTTCACTAGTTGTGGCACAGGGGCTCAGTAGTTGTGGCTCGTGGGCTCTAGAGCACAGGCTCAGTAGTTGTGGCGCACGGGCTTAGTTGCTCCGCAGCACGTGGGATCTTCCTGGACTAGGGCCTGAACCCGTGTCCCCTGCATTGGCAGGAGGACTCCTAACCACTGCGCAACCAGGGAAGTCCCAATAAGATAATTCTTAATAAAGGCAGTAGAAATTCAGAAAACAATCAGAGTGAAAAGATGAGAGATCTCCCTTCTGCAGGTCAGTCTCCATCTCCATCAGTTCTTTAAAAATCTAGGGACTGGATGGGAGAAAAACTTAAGAACAATTTTTTCCTATGGAATAAAGATTTGCACACTCTTCTTTATCCTCTCCCCCTGGCTTTCCCAAATCCACAGTACCCCTAAGCGAAAGGTTCTCCAACTCTAGAGATCATTTGTGCAAAAATCAAAACCAATCTGGCCACTAGAGGGGGAACATTACACATAAAACCACTTCCAGTTGCCAGGGATGGGGGTATCAATACAAGGGCTGCCTCCAAAAGAGACTGTCCAAAGCTAACAGCCCAGAAGCAGTAATCAACGTGATTCATCCTTTGGCTTGCCTAATATATTCTGGAGCAAAAGATTTTGTTAATAAATATAAAATTGCAAATGTGAATGTGATTCCCACATTAATGAGGTTTTTTTTCCCTACCCACCAAACTGAGTATTTACAAATGTTCTGGAACAGAGGAAAATGCTGAGTTGGAAGCTGCCCTGAAACCACATCTTAAGAAACAATGCCCAGTTTTCAGTCCCTCAGCAGAGTTAGGGGAAGAGAGTAAGAGACTTCAGCCCAGTTTCACAAAGACCAGGGGATTTACTCTTATCAAGGAAGTCCTCCCGTATGCTTTTTCAGAGCGCTATTTAACAAGCATGGTGCAGGACACTTCTCCTTTCACTCTTCACACGTGATCTCAGTCGTCTTATCAGCTGTAACTTTTTTCATGAATTTGAGCCTGGTATGAATGAGCTGATAATGCACCTTTTGATCTTCATTATTTCCAGCAGGTGAATGTTTCCCATATACCCAGCTTTCTCCAACCTCACCCCTAAAAAAAAAAAAAAAATCCGCCTCTTTATGGAAACATGATCGTTTTGTAAAAAGAAGCGGCACATTCTGGAAAAGAAAAGGATGTGATGAAAACACGCCTTTTGAAAATGTGTGGTCCTAACCTTGGATGTCTCATTGCCGTATTGAGAATGACACGGAAGGGATGTAAAGCAGGTCAAAAATTTGCACACAGATCACCCTATACTGACAATTTTAACACTCCTGCCTTGATTCTACCTTTTCTGAAAGTATTTCCACTTAATTTTCAAAATCTGAAAAACAAATCAGTTAAGTAACTTGCCCGAAGTCACACATCTAGCAAGTGGTAGGCTAAGAATTTAAACCAAGACAGTCTGGCTCCTGGGTCCATGTTCTTAACCACTAATTCATTCCGTCTCCTCGCTCTTTGCCTTTTTTCTCCTTCAGTCTCCCTTTTGCCTCAGTAATCTCCCCTCTTCAATTCACCCCTCCCCACACCAAACTCAAAACTGTGGATCTAGTGATGTAGTAGAGAGAAGTCACAAAAATGGTGTGAGTCCTGGTTTGGCCTCATTCAGCCATGTCACCTGGATGCCCTGCAAACACCGAGTCCTAGTTTCCTAAGCGCACAGTGGGAATACTAACCAAAAATAACCGTTTCCTCCCGAGATCGCCTGCAGATTAAATTAGATCATGTACATAAAGCATTCAGCGTAGTGCCTGGCTAAGGAGCACCTAAAACTGTGACTGGAAGATAAACCAGGCAAGAGGAAGGTAAAACAGTCACAATTTACTGAAGATGAATTCCACCAGGAGAAAGTGAGCTGTTTCATGAAAGTAACACTTTGACCCTCCTCACTTGCTTTATGATACAACCACCATCTGAGGGGGCAGATGGTTGACAATGCAGGGGTCCCACAACCACATCACCTAGAGCGGAGGCTGCAACAGGGGGGGAACTTACACTGTGTGCACCTGATATTCCAAAGCCCTCCTGGGGAGTCCTTGTATATCAGAGTGACTCCAATTACAGGATTGTTTAGGGCAGTCCACTCACAGAATTGTCTCTCAGAGGACCCAACTCCATTATCACCATCTCTGAGAAAATGTGACAACCCATGGCGGGGCCATCGGCCTGTGCTGCTCCCCAGAGCTTCCTCTGAAAATTCATAAAAATGAACATATTTCCACAGAGAAAGACAATCTCAGATTGAGAAGACAAACTTATGGTTAAGCCAAAGAAAAGGTGTGAGGAATGGAGAAATTAGGATATTGGGGTTAACAAACATATACTAATACATATAAAATATATCATCCCCAAAGACCCTATGGAATACCAAGAGTGGTCTACTCAACACTCTGTAATAACCTACATGGAAAAGGACCCAAAGATCAATAGATATATGTATATGTGTAAATGAACAAGATTCTTCTGACCCTTCCACGTGACCACGTCAACTAAATCATTGGTGGGTCTTCTTAGAGCCAGGGAAGGAAATTCTCCTCTTGCATTTAATAGGTCTCCAGAAACGAATAGGAAAGAAGCACCTCTTAGCAGATAATGTTACTTTCTCCTGTGGTCATTTAAACTCAATTCTTCTTGACTGTCTTCGGAAGAGCTGGAGAAGGGCTGGTCATTATTCCCAAGACAGACTTGGTCACCACGAGACCCTGCTTTTCTCCTAGATCAGCAGCCCTCAAGCTTTTTGCTCTCAGGACCCCTTTACATGCCCACATCTTACTGAAGGCCCCAAGGAGCTTTTGTAACGTGGGTCAGAGCTAACATTTAGCATATTAAAAATTAAGACTGGAAACATTTTAAAACATAAAAATAGGGCTTCCCTGGTGGCACAGTGGTTGAGAATCTGCCTGCCAATGCAGGGGACACAGGTTCGAGCCCTGGTCTGGGAGGATCCCACATGCCGCGGAGCAACTGGGCCCGTGAGCCACAACTGCTGACCCTGCGAGTCTGGAGCCTGTGCCCCGCAACAAGAGAGGCCGCGACAGTGAGAGGCCCGCGCACCGCAATGAAGAGTGGCCCCCGCTCGCCACAACTGGAGAAAGCCCTCGCACAGAAACGAAGACCCAACACAGCCAAAAATAAATAAATAAATAAATAAATAAGCTTTCATTAAATAAAAAAAAACATAAAAATATACAAGCTCATATTCTATGAGCCATCAGGCTACCTATCATGTAGTTTCTGGAAATTCCCACCATACACTCATGAGATAATGAGAATAAAAAAGGCAAATCACATCTTTTTTTTTTTTTTTTTTTAAATAAACATAGCATACAATTTACTAATTCAACCATTTTTAAGTGTACAATTCATTGACACTAAGTACATTCACATTGTTTTGCAACCATCAGGATCACACATTTCCAGAATTCTTTTCATTTTCCCAAACTGAAACTCTGTACCCTTTAAATTATTTTATTTATTTATTTATTTTTGGCTGTGTTGGGTCTTCGTTTCTGTGCTAGGGCTTTCTCTAGTTGTGGCAAGCGGGGGCCACTCTTCATCGCGGTGCGCGGGCCTCTCCTGTTGCAGAGCACAGGCTCCAGACGCGCAGGCTCAGTAGTTGCAAATCACATCTTAATATTATCATGAAGATAATTTTGACTCAACTCCCTGAATGGGGTCCACAGACCACACTTTGAGAGTTGCTGTTCTCAAAACCCATTACACCAATTCCTATGAGCGTTGCCAAACCCTCAACTATTCTCCTTTGGATGTTGTTTTGAGTTTTAAATGTGGTAATTTATGAAGTTAGAATCTAGATCCTGGACCAAAAATCTCAGAGAAGAATTAAGTAAGAAGAAATAATTTAATTGACTTCCCAGAATTACCTAAACAACTATTCTCTAAAACTGGCATGCAAATTAACATTGAAAACACCACAGAAAACCTTAACAGGCTGACTAGCATATTGTGAGACAACAGACTGCCTTCCCTTTTGTTTTCTTTATTTTTAACTATTGTTCTGCCCATGAAATGACGTTTTCATTGGTATTAAACCTGCCAGAGGTTCTCTGTGAGATAGACTGAGGAGGAAAAGCTTCAGAATTATACAATCTATGTAGCAATAGTCAGATGTAACTTTCTCCTTTAAAGAGAACTTTGATGGGGGGAATTCCCTGGTGGTCCAGTGGTTAGGACTCTGTGCTCTCACTGCCGAGGGCCCGGGTTTGATCATTGGTTGGGGAACTAAAATCCTACAAGCTGCACTGGCACAGCCAAAATTTGCGGAACAGATGGACCATATAGTATCAGAACATTTTCAAATTCAAGTATTAACAGAGATTTGGGGGTCAATCATGCCAGCTTCTTTTTTTATATTTGAGATAGAGATCAAGTTATGCTTTTAAATTCAGCCTCTTTGTTTGCTGCCTCTTGGCCCACTTTGCTCTCTGTTCTAAGCTGAACCCCATGACTGAGGACTGTCTGGTAGTATCTTCCTGCTCCTCTGATCTTAATAATCATACTCATAATAGAAACAAGTACCTAGCAAGCACTTACCCAAGTAATTTGTGCTAAACACTTTATTTTTGCATTATTTCATATCTCCCCACAACCTCAAGAGGTAGGTACTATTATTATCCCCGTTTTACCTGAGAGGACATTACCTGCCTAAAGGTCACAAGGTAAGTAGGTGGAGAGGCAGGGAAACAATCCCAGATAATCTCATTCTGGTGCTCTCTTCACACCATGATAAACTGCCTTTTAAAGAAGATAACGGAAGAGATTAAAAAGGGCATCCTTCCACATCATTTAAAAGAAAATAAATAAAATTTCATTTGGCAAGTGTCTGGAGCAGAGAAAAATTGTGAGCTTCAGAAAAGCAACCACAAAGGGCCCTTCTTAACAGGCACCAAACTAAATGCAGGTGAACCTTTTATCAGCACCACCTGACAAGGAAGGGCTTCTCTCTGTTCCCCTGATTGACTGTCAGCTGGTTTCACTTTCCTGCTAAGGGCTGATTCAGAGCTTCTAACCTTACCCTGTTGAGGTGCCAAACTGACATGTTGGAAAAGGGTTGGTCTGATCGGTCTTCCATTTCCTCAGCAAAGAAAACAAGGAGTTTGTCAAACATGGCCCAGGCCCAGCAATGGGAGAGAATCCTACCCGGCCTTCAATTACCCTGCAATGGAAGTGTCTTTTTGCCTGACAACGATGACTAATTCCAAAGGCCCAACCAGCCTTCTCATAATGATGACTGTGGAGTCAATTACCATTTGGGGGCAGATTAGAATCTGATCTGAAGCTGAAAAATTCCACCTCCTTGGTGCTAATCCCTTCAACTTTCCAATCCTAAATAGGGCAAATTTCAGAAAAGAGCGTATCTCATTTTACAGCCTACCTGAATATTATCTGTAATGATTTTTCTTAATCATAAAATTAATTAAACTCCTGCTTTAATAGTCTAAACACAAGAGTCAGAGGAAGGAAGGAGTTCTGGCCTGCTGCCAGGGCTCCAACTGAGGTTCTTGGCGTTAATAATTTCCATGGTGTTTTAAGCATTTGAAACAACAAAGGCCAGCTTTCACTAAAAGCATGGCTGATTCTGGCAAAACCTATAAAAACAATGCCTACTCTGGGGTAGTTCGTATTACAGACAATTAAATTTTAATAAATGAAACCAACAGTTAAGAAATGGACATTTCTGCTATTCTCTGATATTAGTCTGCAAACTTAATAATAAGTGCCAAAGTTAATGAAAATGAACTGTTGATAGCACTGCTGAGATTGCCTATGGCTATTAAATGATTTTAGGTGGGATGGGGTGGAGATGGAGAAAAGGTGTTCCCTACGCATTTCTAGGCAAGATGATGGCCTTGGGCAAGCCACTGCCCTTTCTCAAACTCGGACATTTCTAACTGGTACGTTACTTACTTGATCAGTCATTTTTCAGAAAAGAAATACATGAGATTTCGTGCTCCATGAAATGAATCAACTTTTCCTAATCTCAGTTGAAAAGCAGCACCCCACAGGCTGAATCTGGCTACAGAAGCAATTTATTAGGTCCTCACAGTGTTCGGTATTTTTTAATCTGAATTGGCTGCCAACATTAAAAACTCAGAAGACTTCACATGAAAATGCAAAGAGCCAGGTACATACTCCCAGAAATTGGACAATCGAGCAAGTCTGGGCTCACATTTCTGCATGGCGGCCAAGGGAGGGCAGAGCAGTGAGAGCGCCTTTAGAATGGGCATCACTCAGCCTGCTTCTTGCCTGGCCCCCCGTTCCCACAAGAGCCAGGCTCTGCACCTCCAGTGCCCCTCCTAAAAGCCAGCCTGCAGGTTAACTCCCTGGTGATAAATATTGCAAATGGTAAGGTTAGTTTCGATATTTGCTGGAAGGAAGGAGGAAGAAATGCATACCAAATATTTTATGAAGGAAAAATAAATCCTACACTAGTCCCTTGTATGAAATTCCTGAAGTCTCAGAACAGAAAACGTCATATTTCCACGTGTTTTTTTTCCTCAAAATACTCCTTTCACTAGGTCAACTATGGATTTTACCACACAGAACAATTCTATGTGTAGCTTGAAAACATGATCTGTTTTGAAAAGGTGATTAGCAAGAGGATTCTGAGATTCTCATGGATGAAAGGCCCTTTGCCTTATTTTATGTCAACAACAGAATTCTTAGTAAAGACGGTCCAAGGAAAACAGAATTTACCAACATATTAGTTTGGAGCCACTACCCCACCACGCCCCAGCCCAAACCAACACTTACTAAAATAAACAGCATCTTCGATTTCTTTTTTTCCTTTCATGTGGACAACAGAGATGCTCTGTCAAAAAAAAAAAAAGTGGGGAGGGAAGAGTTAAGAAAAAAAATGTCTGCATTGGTGGAGATCTGTATTTCATTCTAAGCTGTAGGTTGAACCATGCAAAGTCTGATGCCTCTGAGTAATCTGATGTTTTCTAAGAAGGAAAGGTCACTCTTGCTCACCACAACCATCACTCCCCATCACCTACCCCCTTCTACTCATGTTTACAGGCTTAAAAAAAAAAGATGCCCTGGTGGCGCAGTGGTTGAGAATCTGCCTGCCAATGCAGGGGACACGGGTTCGAGCCCTGGTCTGGGAAGATCCCACATGCCGCGGAGCAACTGGGCCCGTGAGTCACAACTACTGAGCCTGCGCGTCTGGAGCCTGTGCTCCGCAACAAGAGAGGCCGCAATAGTGAGAGGCCTGCGAATCGCGATAAAGAGTGGCCCCCGCTTGCCGCAACTAGAGAAAGCCCTCGCACAGGAACGAAGACCCAACACAGCGAAAAATACATAATAAAAATAAATAATAAATAAATTAAAAAAAAAAAAAAGATGACTTGCTCCCTACTCAGACCCTCACGTACACCCCTGAATATATATTAAGATTGCCCAAGATTCAGGACCAAAGCAGATTTGAGAACAAACCTTAAATTTCCTCCACTCTTCAATGGGACAAAAAAATGAATTAGAAGCACACACCCAATATATGAATTCCTGAAAAAACAAACAAAACCAACAAACAAACAAAACACAGATTTTCCTATACTGGTACTGGCACATCAGCCAAGTAGTCTGTCCTGTTACGACGAATATTTCTTTAAATGCAGAAATAGCTCATAAGTGATTTGTAAACAGAGATTGGAAGATGGTCGAATGTGAAAGTCATGTTGGGGTGTATGTTATTTGAAATGTGTTTTGAAACCATCACGGGTAAACTTTCTTGAAAGTTAATAGAAAACTTTAGCGATATATGAAGACCTCCAAAAATCTTTTTGTAATCCTATGGAAGTACAAGTAGTGGTTTATTTAGTGGCTTCAAAATTGCTAAAATTTGTCCTATGTTAAATAAACTCTCTGAAAATCTGTGAGTTCAAATAAAGATACTACAAAAACATTGCCCCCCTAACCTTAAAAAGATTGACGCAGAAGTCTAAACCCCAATCAGATCTTTATTTTTGATGGAAGTGGTCTCCATTAAAAGCAAATGCCATTAAAAACTTACATCTTGGGCTTCCCTGGTGGCGCAGCGGTTGAGAATCTGCCTGCTAATGCAGGGGACACGGGTTCGAGCCCTGGTCTGGGAAGATCCCACATGCTGCGGAGCAACTAGGCCCGTGAGCCAAAACTACTGAGCCTGCGCGTCTGGAGCCTGTGCTCCGCAACAAGAGAGGTCGCGATAGTGAGAGGCCCGCGCACCGCGATGAAGAGTGGCCCCCGCTCGCCGCAACTGGAGAAAGCCCTCGCACAGAAACGAAGACCCAACACAGCCAAAAGTAAATAAAAAAAAAAAAAAAAAAAGAACAGCAACCTGGATTCAAGGTGTCGTGAGTCCTTGCAGACAATTTAAAAAAAAACAAAAAACAAAAAACTTACATCTTAGAGAAGAAAGACGGAGGAGCCCCCGGGCTTAAGGCTGCAAAGGACTGACTGGCTGTGCTGCTGCCACTGCAGATTTAACTGAGCCGCTGATTTTACTGGGATAGGTGTTATTTTTGTTAGCGCTCCAGCGGCAAAGTTCCTTAACATGTGAGTGGTCTGCCCCTACCTCTGTTTTTCCTCATGCTCCCTGTTTTTTACACACGATTTTGCAGAAGGTGAGGTTTTTCAGAAATGCGTATACGGCATTAAAGCTGCAGTTAGTACAACTACGATCCTGTCGGTCTGTTCGTAAGTCAACACACAATTTGTATAAAGCACAGTGGCCACAGCTGTCTGTAGTCTGGCACGCTCTGTAGTCAGTAACCTAGAAATGTGGTTCTTAAACGAAGGCCTTGTTAGGATTTCACTATAAATGCTTTCTAACATTATGCTGCTGCTAAAAATGCAATTCTAAAGACTAAGCCAAAACACACCCCAAAATATTTATGCTATATAACATTAATTACCAAGAAAAGAATCCAAAATACACACACTAAAAGTATAACCATGTGAAAAATGTAAGTAAGTGGGAGGTAACAAGTAAAAACAAAAACTGTGCTTGGGTAGTGGTGACTTTAAGAATAAAATACCTTATTTCCTCCATTAGCCTTTTCAGTGAAGCAAATGCTTTTTTTTGTTTGTTTGTTTTGCCCAAATTAATCATCAACTGATGAAAGCGTGTAAAGAAACATTTTATGTCCACAAAGTGACAGACTAACAAATGTGGCCAAACATCCCAGCAACACAACTGTTTCTCACGATAATTGTTTTAACATTAGGAGGCTAGGTGCAAAAGTAGCAATCAAGAGTTGGCTGAACACTTAAGAATATTATGTGACTTAGTTTTTGAACAACCAACATAAAGACAAGCCTCTCCTTTCAAATGACATGCTAGAAACAAATATGGGGTCTTCAAGGACCGGGGAATCAGGCTGGGATCCTGATGATAGGGACCTCTGGTTGGAAGCCATCACTCTAAGTCAAGGTGCTTTCCTGGCATGTGAAGCAGCTGTTGGGTTTCACAGGCAGGAGGCACCGCCCTTGACCTTGTCTCATCTACTGAGGCACGAAGAAGCACGGTCATAGTTAGGTTCCTGGCAGAACAGCCTTGCTTTTTGGAATAAAAATTCCCACAAACTGCTCAAATAGCCAAGTTATCAAGTAGCTAAACAACATGAAAGTTTTCTAGCAAACAAAACGCATACATATCACAAAGTCATTTCTTTAAAAGAAAACATAATAGAGGGAAAGAGAAAAGGAAACAATGAGAGTGAAGCCTGATTTAGCAGATACCACTTTATTCGACACAGTGCATGATCTGAAGCATCTGACACTCCACAGCCAACAAGATTTCCTACTTCCCTATTACAAAATACTGGATACCCTGAATACAGTTCATTCAAGGTTCTTGTTTTTTTTCTCCTACATTTAGAATTAAACAGGTTTCTCCATGTAGCAAACATTTCACATTCACCAAAGGCTTTGGGGAGAGGGGGAAATAGGGCTTGTAACTGCCCCCCTGAACCAAAGGCACTTAATGTTAAAATATAAAGCACAGTAAAGTCACCTCACAGACATCCCTGCGTGTTCAGATTGCTGAACTTGAGCGCACCATCACTGGCCCAAGTGGGATTCATTATAACAATGTAAAAGACACTGATTTCCTTGAAAAAACAAAGTGCCGTATGAATATAAAGACCCATTACCGCCACCCCCCCATTCTTTTCTGAAAATAATATATAAGAGAACAATTATTTTACATGATTAGTATTACCCAAGGTTCACACATGGGAAAAAACAGCTAAAAAATAACCTGCCATAAACTCTCACTATAAAATCACAATAGAATCTGATATATTCAGACAATTTGTGAGTTGGGAGACAGCCTCAGAGATCATGTTGTGCATCCCCTCACTGGACAGATGAGGTCACTGAGGCCCAGGAAGGTCAAGTGTGGGACCCTGGGGTCTAACCCCAGGGGCAGAGCCTGGGTAGAACGCAGACCTCCTGAGGCCTAGCTCAGGGTGCCCTCCACCGCCTTCCTCTTTAAAAGACTCTCAAAGGTAAAACATGAAATACACCACACAATAAAGCACACTTGCTGATGCAGGTCAGTTATTTGGTCTCGCCACACGGTTCCTTTGGCCATCGGGCAGGTATGTAAGCCACCTCGGGGTGGGAATTCTTCACACGACATGGTTCAGCCTTCTGAGGGAAGCCGTGTGCAGGTTAGACACGACTTCTTCTCCGATTCGGGAAGGCTCTTCGTGGCTCTTAGCCTGTGGTGGGCAGGTGGTCGGCTGCACAGCGGAATCCCAGATTCGAAGCGGAGCTGTCAGGTGTGTTCTGGCTTCGAGCGGCACAGCGATACCTGTAGCAGTAGGACTTTGCAGAGAGAACCAGACACATGAGTGCTCTTGGACTCTGGGCTGAAGGCTCTCAACTGTCAGACTGATGTTGTACCCAAGTACCAACTGTAGAGAGTTATGCCTACCTGCAGACAGTGCCTGCCCTACAGGCACCCGCCTCCTGCATGTTCAGAGCTCACCACATTCTCCAGTGTTATGCTATAAACGTGACTAGACATAGTACAAAGATGTTGGTGTCAGCATTACTTCGAACAGTTAAAAAAAACGTAACAACCAATGGTTACATAAGTTGTGGCGCATCCGTAATTTAGACTAGTAAGCAGCCATTAAAAGGCATGTTTTCATGTAACATTTAATGACATAGGGATTTCTCAGGATACAATCTTAAATGAAAAAGTCAGAATACAAAACTGTATATGCACTATGATCTCAATCCACGTATGCCAAAGAACAGCAGACTGGAAGATTCAAACTGCACCACAATCCGAACAGTAGTTATCCTCAGGCAGTGGAGTTTCAAATTTCCGATGATAACTATGTATTACTTTTATAATTCAAAAAAGTTATTTGTACATTTAGAATAGCATTTGACAGGAAACCAAGTAATAAAGCTAAATGGCAGTTGAGAAAATATTAATTACGAGCAACATTAAGATATTATTTACCATCCAGCAGGTTGGCAAAGATTGAACAGCAAGCCCAGGAACATCAAGAGTAGGAAAGGCTGTGGAAAACATTTTTTCTTAATACATTGCTTTTGGAGTTTAAATCATAGTAATTCATAAAGCTATGTATCTTTGTGTGGGGGACTTGTTTGGTACTGTTTTATTTTATAAGAGCAGAGTATGGTATATACATATGCACAAAAACACAGACATCAAGCTCTCCAGGCATGGTGCTAGGCGCCTTCATCACTTATTTGATTTGATCATAATGGCCAGAGGAATTAAATGAGTTACCCTAGATGACACAGTTGTTAAAAGAAGTAGAATTCGAACCCAGGTCTAACTGTGGTGTGCTTGCCTGCCTAGCAGGAGTCGATACTCGTAGATGGAAAGGCATCACAACTCACGATTCTGTCCCACCCCTGTTATAGCCCCCTGCATGTACACATGTACTTCCACAAATAAGAAAGCCTAACACATATCCCTGGTCACCTACTAGATATTCAGTGAATAACCACAGATGACTTGATTCAAACACTTCAAAAGCTTCCACATTCCAAAAATAACCATGCATGGAACTCTTATGTCCTAAGATTATTCTTTGATCAAAAATAACAGAGAATGAAAATAAACTAGTTACCCTGTGTACCAAGAGCATCAACTCTGAGTGGGCCCTGGGAAACTCAAGTCCCTGCCGCTGGTTAAAGAAACTGCACAAAGAATCATGTAGAGTAACTCTGGAACTCATGAAGGAGAGAGAATTTGTGGAGGGGCAAAATAGGTCAGCATGAAAGAGGTTTTTTGTTTTTTCCTTAATTCTTATTATTCTCCTTTCTCTCACAAAAGTTGAATGTTTCTAATCTTCATAAAAATTATCTCTAGAGCTGACAAAGGAATTCTCTGGAGCACTTCCACCATGAAAAAGAAAAAAAAAAAAGACATGGTGCTCTGTCTTTTATAGATAGCAAAACAATAGCAACCAATTTTCTCATTTTCCCTGTGGCCAGTGAAGAATGTAACACTATTACCAATATTCAGGCAGGCAGAGGGAAAATGAATAAAAAAATATGCCTGAAATAATGAAAGAAGTGATGGCACCTGCTACTACCTGTGACTGGGATGCAATGGAAGCTCTAAAATGACTAGAGGTGACCATGCAGGAAGACACAGCAGAAGCTTTGTTCCATGTAGGGCCTACTCACTGGGCTGCTGTGAAGCAAAGTGCTTTGGTATTTCTAGAATCAAGCTCCTGTGGATAATGCAGGGCCCCATGCTCTCAGTATGTGTAGTGAATTTCACATTGGAGCAAGAATCCAGTTCAGGGCGGGGGGGGCAGGCAGACAGGGACGTTCTTGTTCCATAAGTGTACCACACATGACAAAAAACAATCAAGCGTTTCCTGATCGCCTTCTGTGCACACTGTCCCGCTGGAGATCACAGGCTAGTTGAGGAAACAATGATTACACATCAAAAAGCTACAAAACAAGCTAGGATTAAAAGATTCTGAGGCTACTACTAATTCAGGGGAGGAAATGGTCACTAAATGTCTAATTTTTCAGGAAAGACTTTTGAAGGCAGAACTTGGCCAGAGCAGGATTTACGTGATTATGGCAGTGGTCTTCTGACTTGAGTATACAGAAGAATAGCCTGGAGAGCTCATGTAAATACCTATTCCTAGGCCACAAACCCAGAGATCCTGATTCAGTAAGTCTGGTGTGGGGTCCAAGAATCTGCATTTCTAACCAGCTTACAGGTGCTGCTAATGCTATGGGCCCATGGACCACAAACTGAGTAGCACCGATTTACAGGACTTAGGAACGAGGAAAGAAGGTATGTTAAGTGGAGAAAACAATGACATCAGAGGCATGAAAATGGAAAAATTCAGGCAAGTGAAGAGGATAGCAAGGCCACAGCCTGAGAGTGTCAGAGCATGGTTTATTTATTCATTAAATGTTTGAGAGTTTACAACATGCTAGATGCTATTCTGGACACGAGGGAAGCAATGCGGAACAAAACAATGTACCCGTTATCGGGAAGCTTACATTCAACAAGGAGTTAAGTAGTCAGACAATAAATAAACGGATAAATTCAAGACTGCTTCTGGCAGTGGTCAGCTTGGAAGACAGTTAAATAGGGAGAGAGGACTAGGCCTGACTAGGTGCTACTTAGATAAGGTGGCCTGGGAAGGCTCCTCTGAGGAGGCGCTGCGAAAGCTGAGCTGCCCAAAGATTTAGAGAATGAGAATTCCAGGCAAAAGCAATGACTGGTACAGAGAGGATAAATGATAAAAAGCAGGAAACGTGGGTGGAAAAATAGGATAGAGTCACATTAAAGGTGGTCTTCTTGGCAGAAAGAGGTTGGGCTTGACACAAGTGGAAATTGTGACAAACATTTTGCTAATTTACTCACCTGAAAAGGCAAAATCCAAGACTCATTAGCTATTTAACCTTAGGCAAAGCCTTTCTGAATCTGCTCCCTCTTCCGATTAAATGGGGCTATTAATGGAATAATGTCAAAATGCTTCATCTTATCTTTACATGAAAAAGCAAAGCAGTAGACATGTGGCGATTATTCAAAGTGTTACTTTATAATGAACACAACACTCTTAATTAAAGGAACTCACTTTGCCTGTCTTATCTGACCTCCCTGGGTTAACCTGCTTCCTTACTAAAACAAAAGCAGCTTCTCTGCAGGACTTAGTGATCTTGTGTTTGGAAGATGATTCCTTGCCAGCATCTGAATATGGTTACGCATTTGCTACAAAAATAGGAAAATTATTTGTTATATAAATGGAAAAGGTGAAGGGGTATCTCTGGTGACAAGGCATAGGACTGAGATCTTTGTTGGATGGCATAGTTCAATAACTCTCAAACTTATTTCTCAAATTATATAACAAACTGTTTTAAAATTCGGTTTTCATACGCCACAAAATGCAGGCTGTAGCAACTGTGACGAATTGTGCCTGCCTGGAACACTGTGATCAGAAAAGAGATCCATGATGTATAAGAGATTCTTGACCATAGCCATATTTGAAGACCCGGGTACATACAGCATAATTCCATTTTGGGAAGAAAAAATAAAAGTGCACCAAAAAGTTTGGTAGAATACTATTAATAGTTTTCTTCAGAAAGCAGGGTGAACGATTTTTTTCATTTTTATGTTTATTATTTATTTTCTAATTTTTATGCAATGAAAATGTTTTGCTTACATAACAAAAAAGCTTAAAATCAGTGACAACAAAAAGAGCTAGTCCTTTTTTGGATCATAGCAGTACCTAAAATCTTCCATTAACCTAAACGATGAAGAACTAAACCCTAAAAAGCAAGTCTCACTACAAGTTAGTGTCCTGAAAGGTCAGGACCATCACATGAGAAAACAGTCAATTCACATTATCATTCCACTGCAAATGCACTCATTCACTCAGCAAACATTTATTAATAAGTAGTTCATTTTAAATTCCAGTAATGGGCAGCTAATGAAATACGTAATTAAAGAGGAAAATGGCCTGATTTCATATGTCCTCATTGCTTTTTCTTTTTTTTCCAACTCTACTTTTAGCACCAAAAATGGTTATTAATGATGTTAGGTCTTTGAGTGGTTGAAATATGGGTCATTTTATTAATTAAGAACAGAGGTAGTAGTGAGGACCTGTTTTAGCCCCACTTCATCAAAATGGCTAATTACTTTGTGAAATTGACCTCGATATCTGCACTAAGAATATGATCCTGGATTCAGGAACAATTCATTTAAGATAATGGCTTACCAGCCTTGGGGCTCTGAAGTCAAGTGGGACGGCAATATGGTTTTTATGAGAGGAAGACTTTTAGGGATAAAGAACAGTTTTAAGGTAATTGTAGCTCATTATGAACAAAATGATTATAGAAAAATGACACAGCACAACTCAGGTCTCTCAATTTCCCATCCATTGCTCTTGCCACTGACACTTGGACAACTCCTTTTGCTAGTAATCTTGGTGTAAAATGGTGGGGTTGAGGGGGTAGGGGAGCTAGGATTTCGTCAATGTTGTAGGTTGGGCTAAAGATCCCACAGAGATTAATCTAACAACTTCAAGAAAGACTAGTATTTCTTGAGTACTTACTATGTGAACTGTTCTAAGAACTTCACATGTATTAGGTGACTTAATCCTCTCAATAATCCTGAGGTACGCATTATAAGCATGTGCATCGTATACACAAGGAAAAGACTGAGGCACAGGTATGGTAATCGTGTGCCTAAGGTCACATGGTTTGTAACTGTGAATCCAGGATTACAGTCTTTTCAGTCCCATTCCAGAATCTGTGCTCTTAACACCATGTTGACTCATAGTTGTTCTTTCTGTGCCTCGTCTCCTTACTGAAGCTATACTTTGGATGGACTTTCAAAAAGTCAAAAATAATAATCAGAGCTTACTTTAGACATGCAAACTGGCCCTGGGCCACGATCAAAAGTAAGTCACCTTCTAAGCAAGGTGATTTTTTTTTCAAAATGAATTAAATTATTCTTTTCTCTTTTTATTTTCTTTCTTTTACTGATTTTCACCTGTGCCATAATAATCATTTCCAGGATTCTGCCTAACTAGTTAGCAGTTCATTAGTTGGTTTTTATTCAAAAGAGAAAATGGGGGAAAAAATCTTATTATAATAAAGATGATGATTAAGAATGATGGTGTTGGACTTCCCTGGTGGCGCAGTGGCTAAGAATCTGCCTGCCGATGCAAGGGACACGGGTGCAAGCCCTGGTCTGGGAAGATCCCACATGCCGCGGAGCACCTCAGCCCGTGTGCCACAACTACTGAGCCCACGTGCCACAACTACTGGAGTCCGCGTGCCTAGAGCCTGTGCTCCGCAGCAAGAGAAGCCACCGCAATGAGAAGCCCCTGCAACGCAACTAAGAGTAGCCCCCGCTCCCCACAACTAGAGAAAGCCCACGTGCAGCAACAAAGACCCAATGCAGCCAAAATAAATAAATTAAATAAATAAATTTATTAAAAAAAAAAAAGAGAATGATGGTGTTAGCAGCAACTAACTTACGGAGACTTTACCATGAGCTAGGCACTGTACCAAGTGCTTATTTACTTTGGTGCATTTATTCCTCATAAGAACCTTACAATAGGTGCAATTATGATGTACGTTTTACAAATGTGAAAACTGAGGCTTAGAAAGGTTAAGTAATTTGCCTAATGTTACAGGCAAAGACTAGCAAGGAACAGTTACAGAACTCCAACCCAGATCTAATTCTAGAGTCCACATCTTAATATACTTAGTGGCAGTTAAAACTGCCACTCTTAATCTAGTGTAAAGAATAAGCACTGAAAGTAATTCACAGCCAATACTGCGCTGTTTTCTTGACTACACCAAAATAACCAGACTGACGTTAAAAACCTACATCATCTACAATTAACTTGACCAAAGATCCTAGAGCTGCCATTTCTCTCTGGAAAACCTTGTGGATCCCACTCAGTTTTGTCACTCTGCTATTCTCTTTTCTGGAATACTCTCTCCATCACTCTGAGCCTGACTAAATTAAAACTTATCCTTCAGGGTGACTAAGAAAAGTTAAAGATGTATAATATAAACTCTAAATCAGCCACAAAATTTTTAAAACAAAGAGTTATAGCTAATAAGCCAAAGGAGAGAAAATGAAGTGATAAAAAAACACTTAATCCAAAAAAAGTTAAGAAAAAAAAAAGCAAAAGGAAAAGAACAGATGAGACAAAGAGAAAAACAAATCTCAAGACAACAAATTTAAACCCAGCCATACCAACAATCACATTAAATGTAAATGGTCTAAACAGCAAGTGAAAAGGCAAAGTTTATGTCAATAAATTCATTAACTCAGATGAAATGGACAAATTTCTTGAAAGACACAAACTCCCAGAGCTTAATCAAGAACAAACAGATAATCTGGATAACCCTGCGGCTATTAACTAAATTAAATGTGTGGTTACAATTCTAGGCCCAAATGGTTTTCCTGGGGAAATTCTATCAGACATTTAAGGAAGAAAAATGCTAATTCAACATTAACTCTTCCCCAAAAAATTCAAGATGAGGGAATATTTCCCAACTCAATCTATGAAGCCAGCAATACACTGATACTAATACCAGACAAGAAAAAAAAACAAAAAAAACAAAAAACAAGAGACCAATACCTATCACGAACATATTTTAGCAAACTGCATCCAAAATATATACAAAGGATAATACACCATAGCTAAGTGGATGTATTCCAGGAAGCCAAGGATGGTTTAACATTTGAAAACAGAAAATCAATGACTATAATTCACCATATTAACAGGCTGAAAAAGAAAAACCATATAAACATCTCAATAGCTGCAGAAAAAGCATCTGGCAAAATCCACATCCATTTCTGATAAAAAAAATTCTCAGAAATCTAGGACTAGAAGGAAACTTGCTCAAGCTGATAAAGGGCATCTTTGAAAACACTATAGCTTATATCATAGCTAATTTTGAAAAGTCCAATGTTTTTCCCCTAAGATCAAAAAGTAGGTAAGACTGTCTGTTCTTACCACTCCCATTCAACAATATACTGGCGGTTCTAGCCAACACAATACAGCAAGAAAAAGTAATAAAAGATATCCAGATTAAAAAGGAAGAGGTAAAATTGTCTATACTCACAGATGGTATAACCACTTATGTAGAAAATACAACAGAATCTACAAAAACAACAGAGAGATCAACTCGATGCTTTGTGACGACCTAGAGGGGTGGGATAGGGAGGATGGGAGGGAGGCTCAAGAGGGAGGAGATATGGGGATATATGTATATTTAGAGCTGATTCACTTTGTTGTACAACAGAAACTAACACAACATTGTAAAGTAATTATACTCCAATAAAGATATATATATAAAAAAAGAGTCTACAAAAACATCACTAATATAGATGAGTTTAACAAGGTTATATGACACAAGATAAATATACAAAAACCAACTGTACCATGAAAATGTATTTATTAAAAATATATATTACGTTAAAAGATATTTTAAAAGAATAAACTAAGAAGCTTATAAAAATTTAAAACATTTAAAATAAGCAAGAAAAATGAAATGTTAAAGTAGACACATTCATATGCATGGCACTGGAATATTTTGGTGTTCATGCTTAAAATGTTTTTTACAGGATTCATTTTCTCCACTTATCTGTGAGAAAAAAATCTTCTGGTCTTTAATTCTTACAGAGTAAATGGACTCCCAATTAGGAAAAGTGCCATATGTCAGACACATAACTGGTGGTAATTAGGGTTTTGAGATGCTCTTGTGCAAAAAGAGATTCACCTGTTTTTCATGAAAGTCTGGTTCCCCAGCAAGAGGATTCAGCTACACCTGCAGCAACAGCTTGAATCAGAGGAAAAGAATCTGGGACTACAGACAGATGGGTATATGAACACCTAAAAGTACTGGGACAACATAGGCCAATGCTTTTAATTTAAAATTAAAATTAGAATTTTAAAGATAAATCTGTCCACATCTTGTTATAAAGGTAGGTGTAAAGCATAAAGTGAACTCAACTCTATGAACTGCCACCTAAATAACTACACTAAAAATTCTAAGAAATGCAGAAGACACACACCCCTATGAACTCACACATATACATAATTTAAATAGGTTCTCTTTAGGCCAGTGGCTCCCCAACTTTGATGTATGTTATGATCACCTTGAGAGCTTTAAAATCCTGATGCCCAGGTCACAATTCAGAAATATCAAGTCAGAATGAGGTGAGTGAGGAAATAGGCATCAATATATTTTATAGATCCCAGATGATTCTAATGTACAATAAAGTTTGAGAACCATTATTTTAAGGCAAAGTTTGACAATGCCTCCATTATCAAATTAATAACTTAATTTGGGGCCATTACAGTTTTAAGTCTCTAACTGCCTAGACTGACTGAATTACCATAGGAAGCTTCTTTTAATAACAATCTGCAAAATGCCATGTTTGCATAGAGATAGAAAGACAGAAATTGAAGTGCTAGAGATACTAAAAATATATGATTTAAAGAAAAGATGGGAGAGAAGTGGTATTCGATTTCTGAACTCCTTAAAAAGGTTACTCATGAAACACTGAGTTACTTTTACTCGCCAAGAACAACCAACTCTGACACTGAAATTATAGCCCAAAGAGAAGAATCATTCTCTGAGAGAGATGTTTATTCCACAAAGCACACACTATATACCTAGGACACTTGGGATGTTTCCATTCCAGTATACCACAATCTACCCTCCATTTATAACTCTCAACTTAATCTCAACAGACAAGCCAGAAATTTACAGGAGTCTCAAATAAATTAAGGGTGTGCTTCCAGATTTACATGCTGGAAACCAGATATACAGCTCACCCTGATTCATGGGACAACAAAGATCTCTCAAAGGGTCAAGATACAACAGATGGAATATGGTTGACAACAGATCATTTACAGCCTCTGCTTCTTGCACCACTTTTCCCCATGCCTGTGCACAAACTTTTTTTTTCTGGCGTTGATGGAGATAGGTATGTATTAACAGAAGTGGATGAGACATCTTGGGGCTAACGTTTACAATGGATCCATAAACCTGCTGTTAGAACACCAAAACAGAGTTTAGTGACTTGACTTACCTTATGGCACATGTAGGATCCACCTTTCTTCACCCGGTCTTTCCCAGAAGGGGGGCCTTTCTGTGGATGAAGAGAAGAGAACTCGTTAGTCCAGAAAGCACAGCTGTCCCTCCCACAGTCAGAGGGTCTATTTTAATCCAACCAGCTCTCACATGGTTGCCTAAAGTCTCCACATGCATTTCTGCCCCTGGGTCTTGCACCTGCACCCATGCACCTTCTTGAATGCCCACCTTTCCAAATCCTACATCTTCTGAGGTCCAGCTCAAGTTCCGACTCTTTGGTGAACTCTTTGTGACTACCTTAAGCAATCCAAACCCCGACAGTGTTTCCTACCTAGACGACTAATAAGCTGCTTCGCAGCACCTCTTACATCACCTTCTCACACTGATGGGCAAATTTATCCTGCGTTATAACTGGCCAGCTCAACTAGACTGGCAAGCCTCTTTGAATTATGTTTTTAAAATCCTACTGTGCAACACCTAATAAACCCTTTGCTGACTGAATAAACGGATATGCTTTTTATCTTTAAAAAAATTTTAGGTCAGGTTTACTGAGGTATACTTTATATACAGTAAACTTTTATACTTTTAAAACTTTTAAATGCACACTTCTGATGAGTTTTGACAAGTGTATAGTCATGTAACCACCACCACAATCAAGATATAGAACATAGTTTATCTTTTTCAAAAAGATTTATACAGTGTTTATTATGAACCAAGTAGGGTTCTAAGTATTTTGCAAATATTAACTCATGTAATTTCTGTAACGACTTCTGAGATTAAGCAAGTGCCAGAACGAGGATTCACACCGAGGCAGCCTGGCTCCAGAGTTTAGAGACCAGGAGTATAGGAAACTGGGCAAGGCCTAAAAGAAGGCAAGAAGGAACAGTGGCGGGACTTTGCTGGTGGCTCAGTCGTTAAGAATCCGCCTGCCAATGCAGGGGACACGGGTTCGAGCCCTGGTCCAGGAAGATCACACATGCCGTGGAGCAACTAAGCCTGTGCGCCACAGCTATTGAGCCTGAGCTCTAGAGCCCTTGAGCCACAACTACTGAGCCCATGCGCCACAACTACTGAAGCCCATGCGCTCTAGGGCCCGCATGCTACAGCTACTGAGCCTGCGTGCTGCAACTACTGAAACCTGCGTGCCTAGAGCCCATGCTCTGCAACAAGAGAAGCCACCACAATGAGAAGCCCACGCACCGCAACAAAGAGTAGCCCCTGCTCACCACAACTAGAGGAAGCCCGCACGTGGCAACGAAAACCCAACGCAGTCCCCCCACCCCCAAAAAAAGAAGGAACAGTGGCTACCACTGCAATGCGAACTGGAGCCAGAAAAAGCCAGCCAAGAGGTAAAGACTATTTCTTCTAGGGAGGGCTCTGGATAAATGTGCAATGGAAATGAACACCGTAAAGCTGCCAGGACAAAAGCCTCATCGTCAGGTAAGCCATGCAAAGAGTATTTGAGAGTTACCAATAAATTCCTACGAACCAGAGCCATATCTGGGAAGTCTGAGGGGGATAAGAATTTTTTGCTTTTCCTTTGTTACGCAAGAAGTCAACTAATACAGCTGCCTGTTCTTTGCTTACTGAAAATAAGAGAAGGTTGAACAGAGCCTCCTATTTTAGTTTTCCTTTTCCTTGTCAAAGGCCCAGACGTCAGTGGCAGAAGTTAAAAGAACCATGTTTTCTCCAAGCATGGCTAACACACTGACTCGCAAATGTCAACTTGTGGGCAGAAGTTCATGTTTTCTTCTAAACCAGGTACTTAAAAACTGTCAAAGACCAAGCCACTGATTATTTTTCATTCCACTGCAAGGCCACAGTATTTCCATGGCCTTAAATGTTTTATGTTACATTAACAAACTTTTATTGATTACAAATGGGCAAGCTATAATTGAGAGGAGCTACATGTGAAAATAATGACTTCACAACACAGCATCCTTCCCAGGAGTATCTGGAATCTGACAGCCATTACAACAGAATCTGCTGGGTGAGTTTATCATTCTGTGATAAAGCAGCATAATCACCAAGAATTCACTGAAGCAGAAGTGAAAGCATTTAAAGCTGTGCAGCTATCCCATAGAATGTCCGCTCTCGCCTACATTAAATTTCTTGCTTGGGGATTCTTGCGTTACACTGCTTCAGGGGGTTCTCTGCATGCTGGGTTACAATGTAAAAAATGACAGTTTAAATGCTGATTAAAGTCACTCACAGTATCTGCTATCATGCAAGATTAAATTCTTTTGTCAAGTTAGATCTAAGAACAACAAAAAGGAGCTGATTTGCCAACAGGAAGGAGAACAGAACAGTTCCCTTTCACCACCATCTCCAATGAAGGAAGTCTGCAATCAATGAAAATGACACTCATCAAAGTGACCCAAGCACTAATGAGACTCATCCCGGGCTGATACGGCCACAGCAGTTAACACAGTCCCCTAGGTGGCTGCTCATCTGGTCCTTATAAATACAACTATTTTTGCCAGAAAACAACATGATGTAGGATCAGCTACATCTGTTTGAAATGCTTACCACTTGGCCAAAAAAAAAAAAAAAAAAAAAAAAAAACCAGAAAAATTACTTGGAGTGTGTAGTGGGTTGAATAGTTTCCCCCCCCAAATTCATGTTCACTCAGAGCCTCAGAATGTGACCTTATTTGGAAATAGGAACTTTGCAGATTTGTAATTTCTGTATTAGTTAAGATGAGGTCATACTGGATTAGGGTGAGCCCTAAATCCAGTGACTGGTGTCCTTATAACAGGAGGAGAGGACACAGAGAAGGCCATGTGAAGATGGACACAGAGACTGGAGTGATGCAGCTACAAGTCAAAGAATGCCAAGGATTCCGGGGAACTGCCAGAAACTAGGAAGAGACAAGGAAGGATTCTAGAAACTCTCAAGTGAGTATGGCCCAGCCAGGACCTTGGTCTCAGACTTCTAGCCTCCAGAACTAAAAGCATAAATTTCCGTTGTTTCAAGCCAGCAAGTTTGTGGTAATTTGTTATGGAAGCCCTAGGAAACTAACATAAGGGGGAAATGTCTCCATTTCTTTTCATTAAAGAAAGGATCGATAAATCAAAATTAACGTCGTCTCTCATGATCAAGTTTGTTACTGCAGGTTAAAACAACTTGAGAAGCTACCGACGGTAGTGTCTGAATACCTCACCTCTCTGCCTGTATACTTGGCAAGAAGAGAGGCTGCCGGGCCGCACAACCTGCACCACCAGTACTTAAGAATCTAAGTAAAAATATACACTGAACACAGAGACCCTGATCAGAAACAGACAAGAACCCATGTGAATGTTGTCTCCAAAGGGACTACTACCCATAACTGCTCTACTCCCAGACAGCAAAATACGAACAGGTCTCTAATGCTTGGATGATTGCAAGGACAGCAAGAAAAAAAAACAAAACAAAAAAGCAGGTTTCTAAATGTTAGCCCCAGTAATCTCAAAAGGCCAAGCAAGGTGCATCTCCAGTTCTCAGGACAAGAGCTGAAGGAGCAATGCTCCGAGTGCTAGTGCAGGGGAAGAGATCCTCATGTGAAACACCTTGCAAGGCATAAAAGTCCTTAGTGATGAAACAAATCCACAGTAGATGCCACAGAACCACTCACCGGCAAGGCTGGCTTGCTGAATGAGGAGTAAGCCTGCAGGAAGAGGGTTGACCAATGCGCTGGGGGTGCCCAGGTCGCTCTCCACAGGAGCATAAGCCACGACATTTTATGTAGTCAAGAGATACGCTTCCCTTTCCCTCCGTGTCATATGCAACACAACAACAAGGACAGCAAAAGAGGGAACAGAGCGTCTGACAAATTTTCATCAGTCAGCAAAGAGACAAAAAGCACTTCTTTTAAACCATGTGTGATGAAATCCATAGTGTGGAATACTGAGCAGCTGTTAATAAAAATGAGGCATGTTAAAAAAATATGAGGCACTTCTGTATGAGTATATTGTACTGTCACTTTCACTTAGAAAATGCCATGGAATCAAGCGTTTATTCTGATCTTCTTATACGCTGTGTCCCAGTGGGGAGTTGATTACCTGCAGTGAGCATCTGGCCCTGGGGCACAGGAGGGTGCCTCACCCCACAGGCCGCTCCTCACAGGTCAGGCATGCACTCGTCCGTATGTGCTCATTTTCATTCACTTCAGTGTATGGTTTGACCCATGGATTATTTAGAAGTGTGTTTATTGTCCAAGTGTTGGAGATTTTCCTATTTTACTTCTGTTACTGATTTCTAGTTGGATTCCACTGCAGTTAGAGAACACACTCTGTATGACTTCAATTTTTCAAAATTTGTTGAGGTTTATTTGATAGTGCAGGATACGGTCTATCTTGGTGTATGTTCCACGAGTACTTGAAAGAATGGGTATTCTGCTGTTGTAGGGTAGAGTGTTCTACAAATGTCAATTAGATCCCATTGGTTGACGACATTGTTGAGTTCTTCTATATCCTTGCTGATTTTCTATATAATTGTACCATCAACTGTTGAAAGGAACATTACAGTCTCCACCTACAATTGCAGGTTAGTCTATTCCTCCTTTCAATTTTATTAGTTTTTGCTTCATATGTTTCAGCTCTTTTCACTGGGGCATACATATTTAGTATTACTATGTCCTCTTGGTAGATTAACCATTTTATCATTACACAATGTCCTTCTCTGACTCTGGTGATTTTCTTTGCTTTGAAGTCTACTTTATATGACATTAATACAGCCATTCTTGTTTTTTTCTGATTAATGTTTACCTAAAACATCTTTTCCCATCATTTTGTTTTCAACCTATTTATCATTATACTTGAAGTGAGTTTTTTGTAGACCGTATACAGTTAGGTTATGTTTTTTAATCCACTCTGCCACTGTCTTTTAATTGATGTATTTAGACCATTGAGCTTTTAATGAAATTATTGATATCTAAGCACTTAAGACTGTCATTTTATTTTTTGGTTTTTGTCTGTTCTCTATTTTTTTTTGTTTTCTTTTTTCTGCCTTCCTGTGGGTTACCTGAACATTTTTTTAAAGAAATTCATTTTTATTTACCTATAATGCTTTATCACAGTTTTATATATATAAAAATACATATACATTTATAAATATATAACAAATACATATTATATATTAATATATAACTAATATATAAAATACATTTTATATATTTAATAAAATATGTGGATATATTTTATATATAGTTATATATAAAATATTATATTTATATATATTTAAAATATTTTATATACATTTACATTTATATATATACATACATATAACTGTGATAAGATATGTCAACTGGTATTATTTTACCAATTCCAGTGAAGTATAGAAAATTCACCTCCCTTCACAACACTCTAGCATCCCCTGTTTATAACTGCATTAAAAATTTCCTCTAAATACATTTAGAAACACATCAACGTTACAATTTCTGCTTCAACCATCAAACAAAACCTAAAAATCTCGAGAGAAGGACAGCCTACTGTATGCAACTGTATTTCTCCTTACTATGTTCCTTCTTCCATACCGATGTTCAAAGGTTCTTTCTGTAATCATTTCCTTTCTGTTTAGTGAACTTCCTTTAGACATTCATTTAGGATAGGTCTGCTGGTGATAAATTCTCCAGTTTTCTTTCATTTGAAAATATCTTGATTTCCTCCTATTCGTAAAAGACATTTCACTAGATAAAGGATTCTGGGTTGGCAGTTCTTTCAACACTTAAAAAATATCATGACCACAAGGAATACAGAGGAAAAGTATCATGCCATTTCTTCTGCCCTTTTTTAGGGTCTCCGATGAGAAACCCACGGTCATTCACACTGGCCTTTCCCTTATAGATAAGGTATCAGTTTTCTCTGGCTGCTTTCAAGATTTTTCTCTGTCTCCTGTTTTCAAAAGTTTAATTATGATATGTCTTGGTATGGGTTTCTTTGGGATGATCCTATTTAAGGTTCACTTAGCCTCTTGGCTACAGGTTTAATCTCCTCCCAAATTTGGGAAGTTTTCAGCCACTATTTCTTTGAGTACTCTTTCAGCCCCATGCTCTTTCCCCTCTCCTCTGAGACTCCCACGACACAAATGACCACCTAGAGGGGTGGGATAGGGAGGGTGGGAGGGAGACGCAACAGGGAGGAGATTTGGGGATATATGTATATGTATAGCTGATTCACTTTGTTATAAAGCAGAAACTAACACGCCATTGTAAAGCAATTATACTCCAATAAAGATGTTAAAAAATTTTTAAAAATTTAAAAATAAAATAAGAAAAAAAATGTTAGATGATCTTTTTACAGTCACAAAGGTCCCTGAGGCGTCATTCATTCATTCATTCATTTTCTATTTTCTCTCCATCATTCAGATTGAATAATTTGTTTCCGTTTTTTTTCACCCTCTGATTTTTTTTCCCCCTCTGTCCCTTCTATTATGCTGCTGAACCAATTCACAAAGCTTTATTTTGGTTATTCTATTTTTCAGTTCTAAAATTTGCCCTTAGTTCCCATTTATACTTTCTATTTCTTTTCTGAAGTTTTTTATTCTCTTTTTTCATTGTTTCAAGCATGTTCATAATTGCTCACTTAAGTATTTTTATCATGGCTGCTTTAAAATCTTTAGCTAAATGGGTAATTCTAACATCTCTGTCATTAGTGTTAGCTATCGATTGTCTTTTTTTCATCTCGTTTGGTGTCTCCCAGGTTCTTGATATGACAAGTCATTATTCACTTGAAACCTGGATAATGTTTATATGTTACAAGACTCTGGCTCTTATTTAAATATTCTGTTCCCCTGGCTTTCTTTGACGCCACATTGGCAGGGGAAGGGAGGGAGCCATCTCGTTACTGCCAGGTGGAAGCAGAAGTCTGGGTTCCCCACTCAGCCTCCACTGACACCTCATGAGGGATGCTCATTACTGGAGAAGGTGACAGTTTCGGCTCCCCAAACGGTAGCCACTTACACCATGGGGAGGGGTGGCCTCATTACTGCCAGGCAACTATGAAAGGCCTGGCACCCCACCTGGCCTTCTCTGACACCACCCTGGCAGAGGTATTATGTCACCTCAATACAGCCTCATGAGGGTGCAAGTATAGGCTCCCCACCCTGGCCTTTGCAGGCATGAGAAAACACAGTTTTTTTCTGTCATGCTTAGATGGAGTAGGGTGGTTTACTGACTGGAAGTTTTCAGTATTGCTAGACTGTCCATCTCCTGTTTCCCCTTTGGCTAGAGAGAGCAGGCTTTTCTTGGGACTTTTTTGGTTTACATTCCCTGGCATTTGCTGTCTTCTTCAGCTCCAAGTCTGGGATATATGAGGCAAAAAGAACATCCGTGGAACTCACCACCCTGTCATTCCTAGGGTCCCAAGGTCTGCAGCTACTCTGCCTTCTTTCCGCTCTTCAGGGACTTCTTATGTTCCTTTTCTAGGTAGTGTCCGGAGTTTTAATTGTATTTAGTGGGAAGAAGAGGGAAATGTATGTCTACTTCATTTTCCCAGAACCAAGTCAGACCTCCTTCACATTCATTTTTAAAGGATAGTTTTGCTCGATATAGAAGGCTTAGTTGATAGTTGTTTTTTTCCAGCCCTTTGACTGTATCACTCCACCATTTTCTGACTTCCACTGTTTCTGAGGAGAAAGCAGTCATTAATCACATTATTGTCCTGTATGTGATAAAGTGCTTTTCTCTTGCTGTTTTCAAGATCTTCTCTTTGTCTTTCAGCACTGTGACTATGACATGTCTAGGTATATTTCTCATTTGTGTTTATCCTAGTTGAAGTTCATTGAATTTCTTGGAACTGTAAATAATTTTCATCGAGTTTGGTAAGTATTTAGATCATTTCTGCAAAAATGTTTTGTCCCTTTCTCTCTCCCCTCTCCATCTGGGACTCCTATTACACATGTGTTGAAATTATGTTGAAATGTCTGATACTGTCACACAGGTCTCTGTTGATCTGTCTCCAATTTTTTTTCCTCTCTGTTCTTTGGTTTGGAAATTTTCTCTTGATTTACCTTCAAGTTCACTGATTCTGCCATCCTACCATTTCTAATCTGTTACCAAGTTCATCTAGGGAACTCTTCATTTCGGTTATTATAATTTCAATTCTAGAAATTTCACTTGGTTCTTCTTTTATCATTTCCATTTGTCTGTTGTGATTCTGTATTTGTTGATGCACATTGTATTTTTTATCAATTCTTTGAATATATTTTCCCTTAATCCTTTAAACATAATAGCTGCTTTTAAGTCTTTGTCAAGTCCAGTATCTGTGCTTACTCAGTTTCTATTTAACTAATCTTTTTCCTTGGTATTGGTCACAGTTTCCTGTTTGCATGTTTATTGCTTTTTAGGTGAAAAGTAGACATTTAGATTATTTATACACACACACATACACATATAAAATCCCCTCACTGGAATGATGTGGGGATTAAAAGAGAGAATGCATAGAAAGCACTGAGCAAATAATAAACAATAAACGTGCAGTCATTATTGTTTATTATTACACATGATTAGTTCACGACTAACTCAGACTTCCCGAAGGTGCCCATAAACCAAGTGGCATGTAACTTCCAAAATTCCAAAACCACAGTGATAACTTGACCCATTTTTTCTAAGGCCAAAACCCCCAAAAGGAGTCTAAGTTCTAATAAAATAGCTGACCTGTTACTAACACTGCAGAAGGAAGACAGACTATTGTATAGTACAGTGAAATTCACATAGCTGGTCGCAGCATGCAGAGGCTGTTACCACAGCATCCGACTTAGCAAACCGTTAACATTTTTAACGGTAAAACCCAAACAAAAATATTCTGGGGGCCAGAGAAAGAGTGGAGTGAACTTCTCCTCAAGAAACTTTTAAAAGTCTGAAAATATCATTTGACTTTACGCTACTTTCTCTTTCCCTTGCCTGGTACAACCGATACCACAAACACCTGAGGAGAAAACTGAGATTCACTATTTTCAATTTGACAACGGCAGCTAGCCTTTATTTTAATAACATTTGTGAGAAGACCCAGAAATCTCGTGAATACCTTAAAGTGTTTTAAATATTGTTTTCATCTGCATATCACATACCGCATAAGACCAACAAATAATAACAAGAGTAACTCTGAAGAAGCAACAGACACCCAGTAAAGGATCAAATTGGGGAAGGTCAGACCTATTTCTCACTGAGTCTTCCTCCATTTCACTACACCCTACCCATCTGCTCAAGCCAGAATCCTGAGGAGCAATTCTCAATTCCTCCCTCTTCCCACCCCGACATCCAGCTGGTCTGATGAGCTCTACCTCCAAGGCAGATGGCTAATGGGTGGCAGCTATCATCTCCATAGTAACCACCCTGGCTCCAAACCACCACTTCTCCCCTGGACTACTACAATAGCCATCTAAGACGTCTTGCAGCTTCCAAAATGGTACCTAGTAGGAGGAGCACAATAATATTTGTAGAATGAATAAAAGACTATGCCATTGTGAAAGAAGCTAGACAAAAAAAAAAAAAAAAGTACACACTGTATGAGTCCATTTATCTAAAACTCTAAAAAATACAAACTAATTTACTATGACACAAAGCAGATCAGTAATTGCTCACGTATGAGAGGTAGAGAAGGCAAAATGGAGGGATTACTAAGGGGCACAAGGAAATTTTGGGGTGTTGGATACGTTCACTATCTAGACTATGGTGGTTTCATGGATATGTGTGTGTATATATATTTATTTTTTGATCAGTATATATATTTATATATACAATTATGTATATATACATATACAAACTGATCAAACTGTACACTTTAGAAATGTACAATTTATGCCAATTATATCACAATAAAGCTATTTTTAATGAAAGTAAACAAATTTTTTAAATGATGGTATTTTAAATAAAACATGAGGAGTGGGATTGGCTTCAAATAATCCAGGAGACAAGGGGAGCAGGGATGAGTGGGCGGAAATATACATGAAACAAGATTAGCCATGAGTTGATAATTATTAAGGCTGGGTACTAAGGACATGGGGGTTTAATATACTATTCTCTCAACTTCTGCATGTTTGAAATTTTCTATAATAAAAACAAGTTTTTAGTTAAATGAGAGAAAATCATAAACCAGATTAAGCTCAAAGAAGAAAAAACTTCCAGAGCCCCAAAATGCTAGGAGTCAAAGGTTTCCTTAGAAGTTTATGTATAGGGGGTTTGGAGTTTAAAAGGACAGATTTCATTCTCCACTCTCTGACCCTGAGAAGCGTGCATCTTCCCTTGAGAGCTAAGTCATCCTCGCCCTGATTGGCTAAAAGCTGTGCTCTCTGCACACTTGACTTCTAGTCAAGCCTTCAAGCTATCTTATCACCCGGGCTCCCACAGGCATGGTTCTGGCAGCCTGAACTTTAGGATTAAACAAAAATGATCTTGCTGCCCATTTGAAGCACTTCATGCATGCTAAAACAGTGCCCTTGTTAACTCACCAGGTACTATAGCAATAGGCAGCTCAGAAACACACAAACAGGAGCAGCCTTTTCAATCTTTTCCTTCAAGCCTCTGCTCATGTGTCTCCTAAAACGGATCTCTTTTCAATCACCTCAACCATTTTTAAAGAAAGGAACTGTGCCCACATTTGCTTAGAGCATGCTAATACCTCTTCTCTCATTTGATCCTCACAATAACCTTGGGAAGCAGGAAGTATCATGATCCCCATTTTAGGGATGAGGAATGGTGAAACTCAGAGAGACAGAAAAAATGGAGAGCCCCAGGTCACACAGCTAGCAAGTGACAAGGCCAGGAGTCAAGGTCCCTCCCACCTCTGTGCCTGTCTAGCTCAAATCTCTTTCAGGCTAGCTGCACCTCAGACCAACTCACTTTGTTTACCTGATGTCGAACATAACAAGGGATTTTAAGAGTGGGTAGCGAAACCAGTATTTCAAATAAAGCTTTTTCAATTATGTGTAATTTTATTCATCCCCCAGCACAAGGTCCAACAGAAGGGACTGCAATTAGCTTTAGACCTTGCATGAGGAGAGAAAAAGGAGGGTGACACCCAGAGAAAGGTCAAAGAAAGGAAACTAGAGGTCAGATTGGAAAGAAAAGCACATTAAACACACAGTCCAAGTTAACAACCCCTGCAGTATTTTCTCTGTAAAATCAGCATGTGCTGTATGGTGATTACCCTGTTAGAGAAATGAATGAAAACAGTCATTTCCTCCATGCTACTTGTTTCACCCAATCTAGGGTAAAAAGGAAGAGAATTCGCAAAGCTGTATTAACTCACTCTCAGTGTCCATGGTCCTCCATTTTCCAAAAAAATATGTCACTTTCATAGCCCAAGGACTACAGTAACAATTCTTGCTGTGGGGGATAATACATAAAACTGGATATTTACAAACCACTGATGCCAGTTGCAGCAGCTAATAATAGCAGCTAATAGTTACTGAGCACATATTAGAGTCAGGTACTGTTTTAATGTTTTTCATCTTTAAAACGGTATTTTGATGTAGGTTCTATTATTGGTAGGGCAGTTATATAATTTATTGTCCCAATAAGGATACTTCAGGGAGTGCACAGGGCCGCTGTTAACAACTGTGCCAGGCGTGAGCACAGGCTAGGAATGTTCGGACACCCCATCACTAGCCCCATCTTACAAATGGAGAAATAAAGAACAGAAAGGTTAAACTGCCTGTCCGACGTCACGCAGCTAGTAAGCAGAGCAGCCAGGAGTCAAGCCCAGGCCATATGGATCCAGGCTCACACTCAGCCACTCGGCCATGTGCCCCTTATGAGCCAAAGTGGTATCATATTTTTTAAATAAATTATTCCACTGTTCCAGTTTGAAGAGCACAAGGCTGTCCGCATTTCACAAGCTCACTGCAAGAAAATGGCTAAAACCCATGGGAAACTGTGAGTCGAGAGTTCACATTGTTAAAAAATAAAAGACATTCATTAGCTTCGGGATAGAGCTGAAATAACTCCCCTTGTTAGACGTGCCTCTCCTAAAGTACTTCTCTTGGCATATGACATCTGCTTCTTTCACTTAGGAATAAATACACATTTAAAGTAGCAACACTTACTATTTAAACAGACATCCATACTTAGATTGATACTGCAGATACCTTCAGTGGTTTCACTGGCTCAAACCCCCCTGGGTTTGGGGGTCTCAACCTCATACCATGGAAGCAACTGTTCCATTTCATAGACCTACTTTGTCAAGTCTCATCTTCCCTTGTGTATTACTGGAATGGTTTTCAAACACCTCCAAGAAAAAATCACACCCCAGAACTAAAGGAATAAGGAGGAAATCCAACATCTTCCTTTCATTACACAATAAACTACAGGTGCCATGAGACCTCAATGAGCCACAGTGTCAGGTCGGTGGAAAGTGTCTTTATGTACACACAAGATTGCGTGTGGACATGCTTCTTAAGGCAACATGATGGTGGTCTGTTTCCCATTATCCCTTTTCTTGGGTCCCTCATGACATCACTGTCCTTTGCACTTACAGTTCTTTCTGCCTCTTCCCTCAGACTTCACACTCCATTTAGTGTCTCTGTCAAATGACAAGCTTCCAGACAGGCTGAAAGATCATACCCTCCTCCACCTACCATCACTCTCTCTCTTGCTACCCTATATATATCCCCCTTCTTCCTCGCTGTGGTATCAAAACACACATATCTGGTCTTTGTCCCCAGTTCCTGGCACAGAGCTGAAACCCTTGGAAAACATGTGTCTTTCTTTTGGCTATTCCTGAGTTGTATACTTTATAATTAACCAGCAATCATAAGTAAAGTGCTTTCCTGAGTTCTGTGAGTTGTTCTGGTGAATTATCAAACCTGAGGAAGGGGTCATGTGAACCCCCAAATTCATAGTCTGCCAGGCAGAACTGTGGCTAGCCTGGGTACCCCATTTGCAGCTGGCATCTGAAGTGGACACAGTCTTGAAGGACTGAGCCCTTCATCTGCGGTGTCTGGGATAACTCTAAAAGTTAGTATCAGAATTGGATTGAATTTCTGGACACCCAGCTGGTGCTGGAGAATTGGTGTGGAAAAATGACACGTATTTGGTGTCAGAAAAAACACACACATTTGGCGTCAGAACGGTGCCAGAAAAAATTAAATACACCAGCGCTTACCACTTGGTGACAAATTACAAATTGCTTTCCTTCTCCTACCAGAAAGCAGACACCTTGACAGCATGGACTTTGCTCTGTTCACTGCTTTATCATTTGAGCCTTAAATAGTGGCTGGGATTGTAGATGTCAACACTATTTGAACTAGTAGTTGATCACCCTGCACTTAAGCTTCTGTGTAATGACTCCTGGCCAAAGTAGAGATTCACCAAAAAAAATAGGCGAGAAGGTTAGAAAGAAGAGTAAGACGGGAGAGCCCCCTGTGATACAATGGGAAATATATATTTGGTCTTTGTACTGGTTCTCCAGAGTGATGAGTGGCTTCTGTGTGCTAATAAGATGACTGGTAGCTGGAGAGCCCTAGAGAGCTTCAGGATGGGAGCTGGTCAGTCAGAAAGACCCAGGCATTATTATCAAGTTGGAACTTTTAGCTCCACTCCCTGATCACTGGGGAGGGGGAAGGGTTGGTAATTGGGGCTAATCGCCAATGGCCAATGATTTAATCAATTATACCCATGTAATGAAACTTCCATAAAAAACCCAAACAATGAGGTTGGAGAGCTTCAGAGATGGTGAACACATCCACATGCCAGCAGGGTGGTGCACCCCAACTTCACAGGCATAGAAGCTCCTGTGCATGGGACTCTTCTGGACCCCACCCTATACCTCTTCATCTGGCCGTTCATTTGTATCCTTTATAATAAACCCGTGATAGTAAGTTAAGTGATCTGTGAGCTTTTCTAGAAAATTATCAAACCTGAAAGAGGGGAGCTGTGGGAACTTCCAACTTAGGAGCCAGCTCAGGCAGAAGTGTGGGTACCCAGAGTGCCCAATACTTGGACTGGCATCTGAAGTGGCAGCAGACTTGTGGGAATGAGCCCTTAAACCTTGGAGTCTGTGCTGACTCCAGGTGGTTAGTGTCAGACTAAATTGAATCGAAGGACACTCAGTTGGTGTCCAGAGAATTGGACTTGGCTGTTGGTGTGGAAAAAAACCTATACATTTAGTGTCAGAAGTGTTGTGGCACTTTTCCCAGAACTAGAATAAAATTTTTGTTTTTAATTTGTATGGAAACACAAAAACCCTAAACAGCCAAAACAATCTTGAGAAAGAATGGAGCTGGAGAAATCATGCTCCCTGATTTCAGACTATACTACAAAGCTACAGTAGTCAAAACAGTATCGTACTGGCACAAAAACAGACACACAGATCAATGGAACAGGATAGTGAGCCCAGAAATAAACCCAAACTTACACAGGCAATTAATCTGTGACAAAGGAGGCAAGAATATACAATGGAGAAAAGACAGGCTCTCAATAAGTGATGCTGGGAAAACTGAACAGCTACATGTACAAGAAAGAAATTAGAACACTCTCTTAACACCATACACAAAAATAAACTCAAAATGGATTAAAGACCTAAATGTAAGACTGGACACTATAAAACTCTTAGAGGAAAACATAGGAAGAACACTCTGACATAAATCGCAGCAAGATCTTTTTGGATTCATCTCCTATAGTAATGGAAATAAAAACAAAAATAAACAAACGGGACCTAATTCAACTCAAAAGCTTTTGCACAGCAAAGAAAACCATAAACAAAATGAAAAGACACCCTATAGAATGGGAGAAAAATATCTGCAAATGATGCGACTGACAAGAGATTAACCTCCAAGATATACAAAAAGCTCATACAGCTCAATATCAAAAAACAAACAACCCAGTCAAAAAGTGGGCAGAAGATCTAGACAGACATTTCTCCAAAGAAGACAAACAGATGGTCAAAAGGCACATGAAAAGATGTTCAACATCGCTAATTATTAGAGAAATGCAAATCAAAACTACAATGAGGTATCACCTCACATCGGTCAGAATGGCCATCATCAAAAAGCCTATAAATAATAAATGCTGGAGAGGGTGTGGAGAAAAAGGAACCCTCCTACACTGTTGGTGGAAATGTAAATTGGTACAGCCACTATGGAGAACAGTACGGAGGTTCCTTAAAAAACTAAAAACAGAGCTACCATATGATCCTGCAATCCCACTCCTGGGCATATATCCAGAGAAAACCATAATTCGAAAAGATTCATGCACCCCAGTGTTCACTGCAGCACTATTTACAATAGACAAGACATGGAAGCAACTTAAATGTCCACTGACAGAGGAATGGATAAAGAAGATGTGATACATATATACAATGGAATATTACTCAGCCATAAAAAAGAATAAATAATGCCATTTGCAGCAATGTGGATGGACCTAGAGATTATCCTACTAAGTGAAGTAAGTCAGACAGAGAATGACAAACATCATATGATATCACTTAAGTGTGGAAACTAAAAAAAAAAAAAAGGATACAAATGAACTTATATACAAAACAGAAATAGACCCACAGACATAGAAAACAAATTCATGGTTACCAAAGTGGAAAACAGGAGGAGAGATAAATAAGGAGTTTGGGATCAACATATACACATTACTATATATAAAATAGAAAATCAACAAGGACCTACTGAATAGCATAGGGAACTATACTCAATATTTCATAATAACCTGTAAGGGATAAGAATCTGAAAAAGAATATATATGTATAACTGAATCACTTTACTGTACACCTGAAACTAACACAATATTGTAAATCAACTATGCTCCAATTTAAAAAAATATAAAATAAAATAAATTAAAAAAAATAAGATCCTGCTTTCAATTCTTTGGGGCATATACCCAGAAGTGGCCCTGCTGGATCAGAGATCTATTTTTAACATTCTGAAGAACCACTATGCTGTTTTTCCAAGAAGCTGCCCCATTTTACTTTCCTACCAACAGTGCACAAGGGTTCCAATTTCTTCACATCCTTACCCACACTTGTTATTTTCTATTTTTTTAAATAGTAGCCATCCTAGTGGGTATGAGGTGGCCAAGGGCCTCAACTTCTACAGCTTCTAGGTAGAAACTTCTAGGTAGGAAGGAAAGAGAGAAGAAAGAGCAGCAAAGTCCAGGAAAATGGTTAATACTCTGACTTATACAACGGTAGATACATATGATTTGTTTCAGAGATATAGACCATAATAATTGTGCAAATAAGCGGTAGTCTTCAACACAAGGCCATGAAATATCTAAGTGCTAAAAACCAGTCAACCTAAACACAGAAGAAGCAACTATTAAGAGAAAATGAGTAGCACGTTGGATTTCTGCAACGAAGAGCTAACTTTCTTATCATCTGCTAATAGGTGTACACTGTTAAATGGAATTTGTTGTCTAATAATGCAGATGGTTCTTTAATTTCTGAAAGCTTAATATGCTAATGTACTACACAAAAGAACATTCATGGTCTATCCAATCCTGGAGGGGTTGGTTCTAAAGTATAGAGAAATCAGTTTGTTTCATCCTAAACAAGGCAAGGTATATAGTAGCATCATCCTAAAGAAAGGTGACTTCTGGGTCAATGAAAACCAAGCCACCAAGATCACAGGGTACCAGCTACATCTGCTGAAAGGTCTACTCCAGGTTCAGTCACTTCCATCTCTCAGAATAATGGTGTGAAACCGTTCAGTCCTACTTGCAAAGCCAGATATGGCTCTAAAGCATTGCGAGAAATAAGAAAAACACAGTTTAGTCTTCCTGAGGATTTCGTTTATCACATTCTCTTACACTCACAATCTACTGTGTTCTTCAGTGACAACTCATTAGCAAGTTATGAGAGAGTATAAGCAATTAGTTTATACCAAATAGTATTTTTAAACATTTTTTTGCAAAGAATACTTGAACACTTCCATGATTTTATTTTATACATTGTAAAAGTAGACAAGTGCTAAGTGTCCAATTCTGTAAGTTCTGTCACTTCGTTAGAAGCAGTGTTCACTTTTTTTAGTGAGTATAAAGCAGAGACTGTCCATGGAAAGAAGTGTTATTTACAGTTGCATGCTACCAGATGTCTTATCTCCTTTCCACATCCCTAAAAAGGTCCAGAATAAATGTCTTTCATGAATTAGATTTCAGAGTGAGGTGTCATTTCATAGCTTGCTAGCTTATTGTATTTGAATTTTCATTACACATAAAAACAAGAGCCACAATTAAGATTTATCAAGTGCTTACCACATACCAGTCACTGCACTAAACATTTTCTTTGTGGTATCTCACTGAAATCTCTCAGTAACTCTACAAGGGGTAACTACTATTTCCTCACTTATAGATGAGGAAGCTGAGTGAGAATTTAAGTGACTTGCCCCAGGTTAATCAGCTGGTAAGTGGCTAAGATAGGAAACCAGGTCCGACTCCAAAACTGCCTGAGTTTAACCATCATGCTCTACATCCTCCTCACATATAGTTAAATACATAAGCACATATATATAACAAGGTGTGTCTGCTTGACTCCTTAACATCTGCAGGCTACACGAGGGCAAGCGGATCAGGTCTGTGGGATTCCCAGAACCCAGCACATAAGTATGGTATTCAACAGATTGCCAATAAATTTTGCTGAAAGAATAGAAGTATATATTTATATAGAAATCACACATGTGGATATGTATGTACCTATACTATCAATATGTCCACATATCCACATGAAAAAAATTCCCAGAATAACCTGATATAAAAGATGGTTGGGGGCTTCCCTGGTGGCGCAGTGGTTGAGAGTCTGCCTGCCAATGCAGGGGACACGGGTTCGAGCCCTGGTCTGGGAAGATCCCACATGCCGCGGAGCAACTGGGCCCGTGAGCCACAATTACTGAGCCTGCGCGTCTGGAGCCTGTGCTCCGCAACAAGAGAGGCCGCGATAGTGAGAGGCCCGCGCACCGTGATGAAGAGTGGCCCCCGCTTGCCGCAACTAGAGAAAGCCCTCGCACAGAAACGAAGACCCAACACAGCCATAAATAAATAAATAAATAAATAAATAAAAATTGTATAACTTAAAAAAAAAAAACAAAAACAGATTTATTAAAAAAAAAAAAAAAAGATGGTTGAACTGTTCTATTTTTCTCTTCTCAATAACATGTTTTTATTTCCAGATCCTTAAGGAAAGAACAAATGAGTCACACTATGGCATAGGAAAAGGCATGAAAGGTGAAGCTATAGAAGTGGAAGATGACGCAACATTACTTCACTATTCATTAACAGGTTAAATGTTCAGTGCAAAAACTGACTTGCCGAATCAATACTTTTAAAGAACAATTTAGTGGAAATAAGAGATTAGGAAGGTAAAAAGGACAAGAAACTGATTGAAAATCTCAAGATACAAAAAACCATAGGCATAATTCACTGCCTCTCCCTTGCTCTGGAAGAAGCCACTGCATGACACAGCAATTCACATCTCTTAAATTAACTTTCATATTTATAACACTTTCTGAAATTCCTGACTTAGTGTATGCAGTTTGTGGTAAGATACTATAAGGAAGTAAGTAGCCTTTCAAGTTTTGTATTTCAAGTAACATCTGGAGTCTGGTAAATACTGTATGAGTCTCAAGATCAGAAGACCTGGGATTTAATCCTGACTCCGCAAATCAAATTCAAAATCTGGGGCAAAGTGAGAACCTCTCTCCACTCCCTGAATTATCATAAGAAATGAGACTAAAACCACATGTCTCCTTTTGCACAATCAGGAATATTTTGCGGGTATGAGAAATACAGAAGAGTCTCTGAGAAAGAGGGAGAGAGGGAGACAGAGAGGACTCTGAGTTCTTCAAGGAGAAAAAAAACCAAATATAAATGTAAAGTATAAAGAACGTTGACTTGGCTCCTCGCAAAAGCACTGGGCAGCCCTGGGGTAAATTCAGGCTGTGGACAAGGGTCTGAGGCACACTGCTTCTTCTGCAACCCAAACATTCTACTGTAATAATCTAGAAAGCTAGAGTGCAGAAGGGCTTGGGGGACTGTCTCCAGGTTGACAGAGACCACACTTTCTCTTCCCAAACAGTGTGCAATGATTCCACCTCTGGTTTAGGAGTGCTGTGGTCAAGGTGTTTACGACTACAGACTGTCGTATGTGAAAAATGGTAAAGAAGAGAATTATTCTGTGTGCCAGAATATACACATACACTAACCTTTGTTGACTGTCAAGCATGATGAGACAGAGGCCTTAGCCGAAAATGTTAAGCATAAATTAGGGGCTGAGATACTGGGGAAGTGTTGAGGGAGTCACTGCAACACCAAGAAAAACGATCTGTCCAGGAAGGCCTAGGGTAGGAAGGAGATGGGAAGGGAGGCCCACGGAGGCGGAAGCCAGGATGCCAAGCCTGATGCAGAGGCTCTGGCTCTGGATACAGCGCCTGCACTTCCGGCTGTCGATTCATACTGCAAACCACACCAGGAAAGGAGAGAAAAACCTTGGGCAACTGACCCATAATGGAGGCCTCTTCCACCTAGAATTTGGCAAGTACTCGCCTCTGTCCAGAAATGCTGCTCAGACTTGGCCTGTCAGCTGTGGACCCAAATAAATAAGGGACCCAAGTGACAGAGACTCTGCAAGCCCCCACCCTCCTTTCCCCGTGGCCCCTTCCAGGTAAACAGAGGTGCAGAGAAGGAATAAACAACCTCTGAAAGGAAGCCAAAAACCTGGGCTTCAGTTCTGATTTCCTAAGCGTCAGTGGGGCAAAGGCTTCCTAGTATCATGGAAGAAAGGAACTGTAATTAGGGACTGTGAAACTCAACCTCTCTGCAGGCAAGGATGGTGTGACATTTATGTCTGCCCCTAGGACCAAGCAAGTGCTCAATAAATGCTTATTAAATAAATGGAAGAAAAGAACATAATCTGGTCTAATAAACAAGAGGATGTGCTGAAGGGGAAAGGATTTTCAAAATGGAAATGTTCCAACTGCGGGGTGCTTGGAAAGTAATTAGCTCTCATTTACTGAGTGCTTACCGTGCAGGTACAGTGTCATGTGCTTGAACCTCTCGTGAATTCTCAGAACAACCCAATGTCCTTAAATTGTATCATTACTCCCACTTTATAGACGAGGAAACAAAATCAAAAGATGTCACCCCCTTCTCCCAAGGCCACCATGCCATCAGTGGCAAAACTAGGATGTAGAACGAGGTGTGAATCATTTTAAAACCTGTCCTCTTAACCATGTTCCTACCAGCTTCTTCATCCATCACTGCCTGTTTTCCAAGCCAGCACGAGACTCCAGGGCTGCTGTCCAGATTTACTGTACCCTAGGAATGCCTTGCTACACCCCCAGCAAAATTTACAGATGAAGCAGTAAGCCAGACAAGGGCAAGATGACTCACCTAAGGTCCCTTGACATTTTAAAGCTAAATCTCAGATGGAAACCCAGGCTGCTGACCTCTGCTTTCATCACAAGGCCACAGTTCTGTTATTCAGTGCAGCAGGAAGAACTTGACTGAGGACAGCAAGTAACCACATTAGCAAACTCTTTGCTCTTTGCCTGTAACGTTTTTGTTATAACCCCAACCCATTATGCCGACCTTCTGCCATCCCAATCTTAGAGCATATGGCTCCCCCTCCCAGGAGTGCTCTACACTGTGAAAAAGACAGCTCATAAAAGCCCTTTTACTGAGCATGGCAAACTAGGAGAGCAATTCACAAGTCACTCTCCAAAGCCCCTAGTTGGTTAGCTAACAGAAATTCTTGAAACAGCTCGACTGTGCCCATAAGGAGAAGAAAAATACACTGCGGCAAAACTAAAAGAAAGAAACACACACACACACACACACACACACACACCCCCCTCTCACTGCTTTTACTTTTACTTTCACCGTGAGTATGGAAGAGGCAAGGCGCTTCAGGACTGAAGGGCAAGCAGAGAGCAGCTGTGGCCTCGGGGCGTCACTTCAAGAAACTGAAAGCAGCAGGGAAATAAAGGAATCAAAACCCTTTCTCTGCTTACCATGAATTCCTCCCAAGGCCATGCCATGTCCTTCCTGTGTTTGGATGCCAAGGACGTGGCACACAACTGCTGCCATCCTTTCTAAGGGCATCTCCTCAGAGAAGCCTTCACGGCTCCAACCAGCAGAGAAAAGAGCTCAGGGAGGCCGCACCTCAACCACATCAGCAGCAAACCTTACCACAGCACATCGTGATTTACCTGGTCACTACCCACCCTCTCCCTAGACTATACGCTCCCTAACAGCCGGCCCGTCTCAGGCACCTCTGCATCCCCGAGAGCCGATACGGCCCCATAACACAGTATAAGTCCTCAGGAAATGCGGCCTGACCTCTGCCTTGAGCCTCGTCCCATTCACGTGGTATCACTGACAAAACCACAGCCAAATTGGTTGATTGTAAGAAGCTGGAAGGGAAAACCACTACCATAAATGACAGAGCTGATAGTCACAATGAGGTCTGTAAGCAGTCTCTGAAGGTTGAAACCCATTAAAAAAAAAATGGAATTTGATGGAGAGAAGAGATAGGCTCCTCATTACATTTCAAAACACAGCTACATGGGGCTGCCCTGGTGGCGCAGTGGTTAAGAATCTGCCTGCCAATGCAGGGGACACGGGTTCGAGCCCTGGTCCAGGAAGATCCCACAGGCCGTGGAGCAACTAAGCCCGTGAGCCACAACTACTGAGCCTGCACTCTAGAGCCCGCAAGCCACAACTACTGAGCCTGCATGCCACAACTACTGAAGCCTGCGCGCCTAGAGCCCGTGCTCTGCAACAAGAGAAGCCACCGCAGTGAGAAGCCCGTGCACTGCAATGAAGAGTAGCCCCCGCTCTCCACAACTACAGAAAGCCCGTATGCAGCAATGAAGACCCAAAGCAGCCAAAAAAAAAAATGAATAAATAAAATAAATAAATTTAAAAAAAACACAGCTACATAACATAAAGAGAAGATTCAAAAAAGTTTAAAACTACTTAAAAAAATAAATGCATAAATCATAGCTGCATAACAACAATATTTAGGGAGACCTAGCCTAAAATCAATATAAGGGGAAGAAAGGGAAGTTTTATTTGGCTACTACAAGCTGCTCCTGTTGCTGCTGCTACTACTACACATAGTAGTGAGAGGATTCACAGCAGCAGGAGGAGAGAACCGGTCATGTTGAAAACAGAAGCTGCCATGTACCGTATGCTTGCTATTTGCCGAACATTGTGCTAAGTGGCTACAAACGCTCTCTCACTTCCTCACAACAACTCTATGAAGTAGGAATCTACATCCCCATTTACGAAAGAAGCAAACCTGAGTCCCAGAGTAGCTAAGTGACTTGCCCAGGGTCACACACCTGGTAAACCACAGTGACGGTAATAAAATCCAAACCTGGCTCTACTGAATTCCACTGGCTCAACCTTTAACTCCTACCACAATCTGAGACCTGATGACAGACAAGGAGGAAAAAGGACAGCCCCACTATTATTTGCATCTATCAGGGAACATCTAGAATGCTGTGTACATGTCCAGAAGCCCATTTAGAAAATGAGACTTTTTTAACCACTCATATTATTCAGAGGAACGTAACCTGGGTTGCCCTGGATTGGAAACCAAGTTATTCAAGGTGCAGCTGAAGGAATGGGGATGTTTATCTAGAAAGAGAAAGACGAGGGGTCACAGGCTATGACTCTCTTCAGGTATCTGAAAAGCTTTCATGCACGAGACAGAAGCTGTGTTCTGTATTCCACCAACTGCAGAAGGAGCACCAGTGAGTTGAAACTCCGGGGACGGAATATTTGGTTGTCCATGGGAGAACATCAAACAATGAGCACATCTGATAACACAACTAGATGCCCCAGACCTTAGGGCGTTCTTGGCCTCAGGAAGTTTGAAGCTCGAGGCTGCAGGACCATAGCTGTCATGGGTACCAAAGAAAGGGTTCCTGCAGGGGTAGAAGCTGGAAGTTTTCACTTCCCTCCAAGATCCACTGATCCTCCAAACTAAGAGAGGAGGCCACAATACATTTGGGTGTCCCACTCTATTTGATCAGGAAGAGTCCAGAGCTGTAACATGAGACTGTGAAGGTAATACTATTGTGAATAGCATTTTTACCACCTTCCAAATAGCAACTGGAATTAGCATTCACTCTTTTCAAGCAAGAAGCATGTGTTTGAAAATGTGTTTACAGGATCTAAATATCTGAGCCATATACATTCAAGCTTATTCTTTCTATTTTTCAACAGTTTTTTTTTGTTATTGCTGTTGAATGATCAACCTTGCTCCAGAACCACGAAGAACAGTGGCAATGGATAAACATTAGCTTTTCCTCCAGAATGATTTTCATCTTCCACTAGGGAGAAGAAGATAAAATTCTTTTCATAAGCATGGCCTCTAGAGACTGATGATTTTTGATTGCCCTGCTTTCCCTTTGGGATTTATTAAATATAATTTACAACCACAGTAATTTATTATCAAGTTTAAATCAACTTCCTTAACACTTTCATGCCTTTTTCATTCTGAATACCAGGTCACTTCTACATCAAACGGATTTATTCTAAACTGTCCTCATTGAAAATACACGAATGAAGGCCTTACGGCAGATAAAAATCCTCAATGAACTCCTTCTCCTAGCACATCCTGGGTATGCCTGCTCCACTGATGAGGCTGCCGATGGGGCAGCCGATGGGTGGGGCAATCTCAACTAAGGATGATGTGATATTTACAGTTTCTTGCCCGGCTGAGACAAGGACAGGCTCACGCCATAGGCAGAGGAGGACTAGGAGACAGGCTAAGCAGGGGTCTAACATTTTTTTTTAAGTTTATTTATTTATTTTTTGGCTGCATTGGATCTTTGTTGCTGTGCACAGGCTTTTCTCTAGCTGTGGAGAGCGGGGGCTACTCTTCGTTGTGGTGCGCGGGCTTCTCATGGGGTGGCTTCTCTTGTTGCAGAGCACGGGCTCTAGGGCGTGCAGGCTTCAGTAGTTGTGGCACTCGGGCTCAGTAGTTGTGGCTCGCGGGCTCTAGAGCGCAGGTGCAGTAGTTGTGGTGCACGGGCTTAGTAGCTCCGCGGCATGTGGGATCTTCCTGGACCAGGGCTTGAACCCGTGTCCCCTGCATTGGCAGGCGGACTCTTAACCACTGCACCACCAGGGAAGCCCCAGGGATCTAACATTTTTGATGCACAAAATTCATTGATCCATGTAGTGGTGGGAGGCCAGAGGAGGGGTTATTGGGAAGAGGAACAACCAAATGTGGAGTTTAGAGCAGGGGTCCCCAAACCCCGAGGCGCAGACCGATACCGGTCCGCGGCCTGTTAGGAACCGGGCCGCACAGCAGGAGGTGAGCGGCAGGCAAGCGCGCAAAGCTTCATCTGTGGCTCCCCATCGCTCGCGTCACCGCCTGAACCATCCCCCACCCCCCACCTCCCGCCCCCAACCCCGTCCGTGGAAAAACTGTCTTCCACAAAACCGGTCCCTGGTGCCAAAAAGGATGGGGACCGCTGGTTTAGAGGATGGGCAAACGCAAGTCCAAGCCCCAAGTCCAGTCACCCAATGGCAAAAGCAGGACTGGCCATTAGGCATCCGCCAGCACCTCAGGTCAGAGGGTTGGCATGTGCCCCGTGAGATGGGCAAGGGCTCAGATGTGTGTCCTTCAAAACGAGCAGAGTGCAAACTGCAAACCACGGCTGGCACACAAGGAGGGCTTACAGCCTCCTGATCAATTCCACACCACAACAACGCAGACTTGCAAAAGAGAGCACACTTCCCAAGATGTCTAGAGCTATACAATCTAACTGAACAATCAAACGTTGACAAAAACAAAACAAACAGAATCTCTGGCTAATAGAATTTGGCAAGCAGCAGGGATTCATTCAGAGGAGGAATACTTTTTAGAAAACTTAATTCCCATTGGACTTTAATGGGCCATGAAGTGAGATTTTCATTGTAAGGATGACTATGTGATATGCTAACAAAAGGTAAGGATAGGAGGAATATTAGGCATTCATTATTTATAAACATCATTTTCTCCCCCTCTGCTTCCAAAGGCCAACATTCCTCATTAATTCTGCTGAACAGAAGCATACAATATCCCAATTAGGTACCCAAAAATAATTTAAACAAAAAGAGTAAACCACCACCACAATAGTACTTTTGGGGTATAAAGTATTTTTACATACAACATTATCAAATCTAACTTCCCAACAATTTCATGAGATAGGTATAGTTATTCCCAATTTGTAGATAAGGAAACTTAAGATATATTCTAAGTTTAGAGAGATTCCTTTACTATTAAGTAGTAGAGCTATAATCCAAGTTACTTTGACTAATTCTAAGACTAGAATTCTTTCCCTTAGAAAAAAAAAGCTGCCCGGATGAAACTGTGTACCTCTAAGAGTGGGAAAGATATTATAGATCACTCCATCCTTTCACATCATCAGCGAACAAGTCAGCATGATACCAGGGTAGTGCGAGTGAGGATGCAGGTGTGAGAAATCAGGATGCTATATAAGCTCTACATAGTCTTTTAAGCACCACACACTGCCACAGATTAATAAGGGTCTCCGGGTTACGTAACTAAAAAGGAAAAAAACCACAAATCATCTTTTATTACTATAATTATTGGGTGAAAAAAACCAATAGTATCAACAGCCACCCTCTGGATTGTGTCTGTGTGGGAAGAGGTGATGCCACCCTAAGCAGTTCCAGAAAACACACACATGCATGCATGCACACTCCCAAGAACCTTCTACCAGGTAAGACCAAACCGACCCTCACTCCATATGGCCAAATAGCTCAGCCTCTCCTAGGATTGTGTGTACAAAGCACACAAGGTGTTCCCACCACCTGCTTTTGCCATAAATGACTACCCAATAAAATAAACACTAATGATTAGCTTGTGCTCCCTGGAAGTCACTGAATAAGAAAAAGATAATCCCCGAATAGCCTCTGCGTACAGAGCACTGACTTTTCCTAAGCTCTCCAAAGAAGATTTAAAATGATCTGCCATTATGATTTAGTCTTGGAACTAAAATATACACATGACACTGAAGAGGTCAGTTCCTGGGTTGAAATGTTTACTAATCACATGGGTATTCTGGTCCAAAGCTTTCCCTGAAAATATCTGTTTTTAACTAGCCTTTGCTTTTGAAACACCTGGAGTATGAACAGTAACCAAACTCTCTTGATCCTAGGTATCTGGAATTGGGTTTATCATACGACCAGTTATTATGTACCAGGTTCTTTGCTAGGCACTGGAGATACACAGGCCATCAGGGAAGAAAGGCAAATAAATTAAGACCTCAAAGAGGGGACTTCCCTGGTGGCGCAGCGGTTAAGAATCCGCCTGCCAACGCAGGTGACACGGGTTCAAACCCTGGTACGGGAAGATCCCACATGCCGCGGAGCAACTAAGCCCGTGTGCCACAACTACTGAGCCTGCGCTCTAGAGGCCGTGAGCCATAACTACTGAGCCTGTGTGCCACAACTACTGAAGCCCGCACACCTAGAGCCCGTGCACTGCAACGAAGAGTAGCCCCCGCTCCTCGCAACTAGAGAAAACCCACGCGCAGCAATGAAGACCCAACACAGCCAAAATAAATTAATTAATTTTTTAAAAAAAGACCTCAAAGACAATTGGGAGTTTAAACAGATCAGATGAGAACTATCAGGGCTGTGAGGAATTGCAGGGCTCAAATCCCAGAGAGAAGGGAAGTCCAGAGAGGTGAGCCTATTTTCCCAGAGGTCTATTGATTCCAGTGGCAGCAGCTATAATGCTGAGAAGCTGAACAGAACTTTGCATAGACTTATAGGCCAAGGAAGAAAAACCTGGAGCTCGGGGGCCTACAAGGAAGAAAAGTCATGGAAAACCCCTAGACTGTTCGTTGGCACCCTGAAGAACTATACCCAACTAGCCCTCACAGGGACTGAAGCTCAGCTTCAAATCATCTCAATTTGTGATTGGAATAAGCTAATGTGAAATAGAAGTTTCCAGAAGCAAAGGTAAGTCCACTCTAGAGAAAGATCCCACTATCCAGATCTCAAATAATCACCACAGTTTTTCTTAAACAATATCTGGTACTCAATCAAAAATAGCAAGGCATGTGAGAAAACAAGATGGGACCAAAATTCAAGAACAACAGACAACAGAAGCAGATCAGCAGAGTGGCCAGATATGAGAGTTGTCAGATACAGACTTTAATATATGATGACTAAATGCAAACTAGTATATCTCGAATGGATAAACAAGGTCCTACTATATAGCACAGGGAGCTATATTAAATATCCTGTGATAAACCATAATGGAAATGAATATGAAAAAGAATGTGTATATTTATGTGCAACTGAATCACTTTGCTGTACAGTAGAAATTAACACAACACTGTAAATCAACTGTACTTCAACAAAATAAATTTTAATATATATATACATATACAATGACTAAAAAACCACAGTGAGATAGCACTATACACTGACCAGAATAGCTTAAATTAAAAATACTGACAAATATTAAGTGTTGACTAGAATAGTTTTTCTTCTTGTTCTTTAGCTAAAAGAAATATAGTAAATACAATATACTGTCAATATATGTTAAATCAAAATGGTCGATATCATAGGTATCTGTTATGCTATTTTCTGTACTTGTCTGAATTTTTGTAACATTTCATAATTAAATGTTGAAAGAAGAAGAAAAAGCTGTGGCCATTGAGAGATCAGCAAGGGCTAAATTATTTTAGCCTTCAGAAGTCATGTTCAAGAGTTTGTACTTTATTTTAAACAGAAGAGTGACAGCATTAAGCGTGTCCTCTATAAAGATCATTACAGCTACAGTAGAGCAGAGTGAAGGCAGGGAGCCCAGCTGGGAAGCTGATGCAGTAATGCAGATGAGAGACAGGCAGTGGCTCTACAAATGAAGGAGAGCTGTGAAGATTTGAATGAAAGAGTCTGAGTTTGCAAGGGAGTTGGGATTTAGTTCTCAAAACTGTTGAATTTTATCCCAGTCAAATAAGGAAGCAAATGAGGCCTCTGTGACAGACAGAACCCTACAAGGAGAATGATTTATACAGCAAAGACAACATCTGAGATAGAGCCCGGGACTGGGGAAAATAAGAAAAATATGGATTTTTCTGTAAATCCTTAGAAGAAACACAAGCAATTATAAAACTGAAAGCTAATAAGCACTCAGCTCGACAACAGATGGTCAGAGAGATACATTCACAACTTGCCAGCATTTTGAAGCCTCGTGCACCCCCTTCCAAACATGCAGATGCTTTAATCTGAGGGGAAAAAAAATTCTATTTCTGATTCTGACAGCAAACGCCAAGTCACATCTTGCCAGTAGAGAATGGCGTCTCCCAACCACAAACCCACTGAGAACTTCACAACCTTATTCTCATTTTGGAGAGATGGGTTGTCTTTGACCACTACTTCCAGCAGCCCTGCCAGAAAGTACAAGGAAAACAAGGAGGAAATGACAGTTTCTGAAGAACTCAGCTTTTTCATCTGCCCCCAAGAAAGTAGATTTCTGTCTCTAGATTACTCATGAGCAATCCACGTGTTATTCTGTGAAGAAAAATCAAGCATATCAAACAAATTTATCCCCGTATTCTGAAAAATGGCCCGAAGCTCAGAGTCTGACAACTTCCTCAATTACTCTGAGCTGTTTAACACTCCACTGAGAAGAGATCGAAGAATTAATTTTCTTTATCACTACCTTTTGTGGCTTTTCAAGAGGTTAAGGTTTAAAATTAAACATATTAAGTTCCCAGTCTAGCTAGTTTTGGTATAAATATACATTCTTGGATCTGACTTATGAATGTCTAGTTTGCTCGAGATAGGATTTTTAAATGGTATTTTCCCCCCAATCTGTTTACACAAGAAATATTCAGACATGTTCTTTTTAAAGGAAGTACTTCCCACCCACATGCCCAGTTTTTGTAGCGTCTCAATTTTTGTATATTCTGCTGGGAGAGCTTGGTTTTAGAGGCAGAGGAGTCCACTAGCTGCAGTCAACATTCCTCCCATGCCAGAAAAGGTAAAACTCAAACATGGTTGTCTAAATTCCCATGGTTTATGATGCACTGAACTGACATACTGTGGAGTTCAGCAAATAATAATGAAATGACTCAACTTCCTTATTCAACATTCACCCAGAAAACATCCTTTCTCATTTTCCCCAAACAATGCTCTTCAATCAAAATTTCAACCAATGAAAACTCAGGCAATTAGCTGGATGATAAACGCCATCTACCAGATCTCACTAGTTATTAATAAACATTAATGAATCTTGCATACTTATTTATATATCTCACATTTGATCACATTTATGAGGCTGAAATAATTTCTAAAGTTATAGACAGATTCCCTCAAATCATTATCACCATCACAATCCAGCAGCATATAAAATGTCCATAGACATGTCTATACAATGCTTTAAGGTTGAAATAAGAGACAAGTGCTTCATATCCCTTTGGGGAAATTCCAAGATTAATGTCAATAGAAAATAAATACCCGAAACACATGAAATTGCTGCCACAGACTGCCCAGGGGATGGAGGTAACCTTTTCACAATACATACTCAGAGACTGATACTCACTGGGTTAATAATGGTTTCTTCAACAGAATGGTGAATGGTCCACCAGTCTGAAGTCCACTCCCAGGCATTCCCTACTATATTGTATAAGCCGTAACCATTGGGAGGAAAGGCGTCAACCTAAAAATTAAAAAAAGGGGGAAATGTTGTCAAAGTACTCACCTTGTCTAGAAAACCTCTTTGGTACAAAAATGCACAAAGAACTCTTAAAGTATGAATATTAATTCTCATTCCAACAGTGAAAATACAATCTGGCCAATGTAGAAACAAAGAAAGATATTTTTCAGCTTTGAGCTCTCAAAGAGAGTTTAGAAACCTAAGAAGAGTTTACATTACATGGTAGGAAAGTCAATGAAATTATTCCTAATAGAGAGACTAGTACTGATCATAAGTCAAATCTGTATCTGACTGGGGAGTGAGGGGTAAACGATCTTTCGACCTTCAAAAGCATAACAGAAACACCATATTAGACCCGGTATCAGTCTTGTCATCAGAGCTGAGCTCTGCTGGCCATGATGTCTTTTTAGCACTGAGAGATCCCAAGCCAATTCTGTCCTCTCCACCAGCCCCCTCCAGCTTATCTTTACGCCTCAGTCGTTATCATCGCAACACTGAGGGGACTTGTTTTTATAAAGAAAATGTGAATTCACTGCCAAGCGTATCTGTAATACATAGAGGGTTTGCAATCTCTGGCACCTGGAAGTATGAGGTAAGCTGCACAGGCTCTTCAGCAAGTAGTCTGATCACATTTCAAAGGCAGACCAGACAGTCTGCCACATAATACTGTCACAGACATGGTACTTACTTGTGTAAGAAGGAGGATGGGGAGGAGGACGAGAGAAAAATCTTTGACTGAAGAGTAAATATGTACAGAACAGTTTTGCTATTTTAGGGACTCAAAATTTTTCCTAACATATTGTAATAGAAATTCTTATACATGAAGAAAACTTTTATTTTTTAAATGAAAAAAATATTAAGGTATCTTTGGGGTTCTTTTTTAAAAATCTTTTTTTAAATCCATGTTTTTTTCCCAATTAATGAGGTAGAACTAAAAGGAATACCATTCACTTCTACTTGGCTTCAGATGGTTTTAGATCGACACATAAATATGGAAGCATCTGATACTTGGGCAATTCAGAGCACTTCAAAGTTATGAAGCTACTCCAAAAAAAACTTAATCCAGGCAAGGTGGAAAGCTGAAAATTTTTACCACTCTGCTTCCTTACTCAGCATTCATTATGGAAACAGTGGTACCTATTCATTGCTTCATTCAGTAACTCCATGCGTGTCGACTGAAAGCAGGAAGGGTCTGATGACATAGACATGAACAAGCTTTAATGAGGGAGAAAGGAGGAGGATACCAAAAAAAAAAAATCCAATCCTGAAAGGCAGGGTGGGATGAGTAAGGTAAGATAATGAAAGAAAAGGTGCAGGAACTCCCAAGAGGGAGAGATTTCAGGCTGAAGGTGAACCCTCCTCAACAAAGGTAGAGGTACCTTGTGGGAATTGAGGTCAGAGTTCAAAAGTCAGAGAGACAGTAAAGGAGGAAAGGCCAGAGGATACACTGTCCTTTCAAGAATTTGGAGATGATCAGGAAGAGCAAGACAGAATAACAGCTGGAAAGAGAAGGAAGGAAAAGAAGAAAATAAGTTATTTCAGGGAAAGAAGGGAAGGAGCAAGGGACGCAAGAGCAAGTGAGGTGGAACGAACGTTCTGGAAGAAGGAATCATTTCTCAGGCTCAGAGAGCAGACAAGTGGAGGGGCTCTCAGGTCAGTCAGCCTGAGGTCCGCTTTATGGGCCAACACACAGCAACCACTGGGCAAGCAAGTTAGCCTATCTGGAGCAGTTAAGCCATAAGATGAGGAACTAAGAGCATCTACTCAAAGGTTTGAGGGGTTATCCCTCTTTAAACAATGACATTTAAGTGAGGTAAAATCAGGAGGCCACCACCCCCAAAATTACCACACAGAGTATAAAAATTTTAAATGCTCATGGTTAAATTAATCACACCAACCAAAGCTTCCTTCCAGAAAGCTCAGAAGAAGACAAATGTACCTGAGAAATACTTCAAACATGTTTATTTTCAGGTGAATGAGCTGACAGCCATGAAAACCAAAACATACTAATAACTGTACAACCGAGGCCTAACCAAATACAAATCTAATTCTTCAAATTCACTGTGGTCAGAATAATCTGCTCAGTTTACAACCAGAGTGAAAATAATAAAATACATAAAATAGCAGAGGAGGGAGCTATTTCACTGTAGTCCATCCTATCATTAAAGTTCAATTCCTGCTCTCAACTGACCAGGGCCTGTGGACACAACAAGGCAGCTAAGAAGGACGAGATAATTCTCTGGGTAAACAGTCCCAATTTAAAGGTACAGATCTTGTCAAGTCTCATTCCAAACACAGGTGGAAGTGGTCTCTCTATAACTTGCTGCTTTTTCTCTCCTCAGGTCCTGTTTCTCAAATTGGTTATTTGCGGGCTCCTGTTAACTGTTCTAATTTTGTCTTAGGAACTTCTACGGCAACTTCTTCAGGTAAGTTCTGTTGAATATACTCCAAGCAGACATCTATTGAACCCACAGTTAAATGCTCCAACTCTAAATATCTGTAAAGTATCCTTATTTCATACGGAAACTGGTGTTTTCTGAAAAGGTGCACTGACTTGAGAATAAATGACTATTTTCCTTGGAGGCTCATGTGCTTAAATAATGATAAGAAATTCTGTAGCCATTAAGTGCTGTAAAATATTCATAACTGTCCAACACAGCTTCTCATGGCCTTTTATGAAAACTGGCAGGCGCTAATATAATTTGTGAGGCCCATCAGAAGCCCATGCCATAGGCTTCAAGGCTAAGGGCAGTGGCCCTACTTCACACAGACTCCCATCGAAGAGGGACATCCAGGCTGCCAAGGCCCTTCTCAAACCACGTGATGGCCACTGTCCTGTTTCTGCACCAACTATCATCTTTCCTGGGGGGTCATGAGCAACCTCATCAGGCACCTTATTCTGTTCATCCTGCAGCGCCGTTCTGCCAACAAAAGGTGGCCCATGAGATACTGGCTGGGCTTCTTACCCAGGAAATGGTTGAGAAAAGGTTGAGATAGTTTAGACCCCGAGGTCTCTAATCACTCATTTTACTGACTAAAACTATGCACCCATGAGAGCACAAGCGATCCTGAAGGAAACTTGAGAAGAACCAACTTCTAGATGGCCTGATTAGTCTTTTGTCTGTTGAATAATACATCCAGTTCGCATTGGTTTGTGTCAGTACCTTTATCATATACCTAACTCATACATATAGAATTTTAGAAGCACACACATATGCACTCATGTGCCTATTTAAGGGCAACATATTCTCATGCAACTTTTCTTTTTTTATATTAACTCTGCAAAAAAAAAAAAAAACTATATTGCTTTAACTATATGGCTCAAAATATTTTTAAAGTTCTGATAGGTCAAGTGTCTCCTCACCCTTCAACTTTTCCAATGTCTCGGTCTTTCTCACTTGTTTATTATTTCAGTTGAAATTCTGGAATCATTTGGTCATGTTCCAAATAACATATGTGTGCTACATTCATAAATACATTTTGGAAGAAATATATTCGTGTGAAACAAAAATACAAATATTTTAAAAATGACAACTGTTTGAAAGATTGTTGAAAGAAAATTATTCTCTGTAACAACAAACCCAGTAAGGTGCTATTTCCTCACCACAAGATACCTTTCCTGACTGCGTTGAGAAAACGACACCTGGCCTTCTCAAACTCTTCCAAAATATAGCAGAGGGAGGAACACTCCCAAACTCATTCTACAAGGCCACCATCACCCTGATACCAAAACCAGACAAAGATGTCACAAAGAAAGAAAACTACAGGCCAATATCACTGATGAACATAGATGCAAAAATCCTCAACAAAATACTAGCAAACAGAATCCAACGGCACATTAAAAGGATCATACACCATGATCAAGTGGGATTATCCCAGGAATGCAAGGATTCTTCAATATACGCAAATCAATCAATGTGATACACCATATTAACAAATTAAAGGAGAAAAACCATATGATCATCTCAATAGATGCAGAGAAAGCTTTCAACAAAATTCAACACCCATTTATAATAAAAACCCTCCACAAAGTAGGCATAGAGGGAACTTTCCTCAACATAATAAAGGCCATATATGACAAACCCACAGCCAACATCATTCTCAATGGTGAAAAACTGAAACCATTTCCACTAAGATCAGGAACAAGACAAGGTTGCCCACTCTCACCACTATTATTCAACATAGTTTTGGAAGTTTTAGCCACAGCAATCAGAGAAGAAAAAGAAATAAAAGGAATCCAAATCAGAAAAGAAGAAGTAAAGCTGTCACTGTTTGCAGATGACATGATACTATACATAGAGAATCCTAAAGACACTACCAGAAAACTACTCGAGCTAATCAGTGAATTTGGTAAAGTAGCAGGATACAAAATTAATGCAATCTCTTAGAAGAAAATTAGAGAAATCTCTTGCATTCCTATACACTAATGATGAAAAATCTGAAAGAGAAATTAAGGAAACACTCCCATTTACCATTGCAACAAAAACAATAAAATACCTAGGAATAAACCTACCTAAGGAGACAAAAGACCTGTATGCAGAAAACTATAAGACACTGATGAAAGAAATTAAAGACGACACAAACAGATGAAGAGATATACAGTGCTTTTGGATTGGAAGGATCAACATTGTGAAAAGGACTATACTACCCAAAGCAATCTACAGATTCAATGCAATCCCTATCAAACTACCAATGGCATTTTTGACAGAACTAGAACAAAAAATTTCACAATTTGTATGGAAACACAGAAGACCCTGAATAGCCAAAGTAATCTTGAGAAAGAAAAATGGAGCTGGAGGAATCAGGCTCCCGGACTTCAGACTATACTACAAAGCTACAGTAATCAAGACAGTATGGTACTGGCACAAAACCAGAAATACAGATCAATGGAACAGGATAGAAAGCCCAGAGATAAACCCATGCACATATGGTCACCTTATTTTTGATAAAGGAGGTAAGAATATACAATGGAGAAAAGACAGCCTCTTTAATAAGTGGTGCTGGGAAAACTGGACAGCTACATGTAAAAGAATGAAATTAGAACACTCCCTAACACCATACACAAAAATAAACTCCAAATGGATTAAAGACCTAAATGTAAGGCCAGACACTATAAAACTCTTAGAGGAAAACATAGGCAGAACACTCTATGACATAAATCACAGCAAGATCCTTTTTGACCCACCTCCTAGAGAAATGGAAATAAAAACAAAAATAAACAAATGGGACCTAATGAAACTTAAAAGCTTTTGCACAGTAAAGGAAACCATAAACAAGATGAAAAGACAGCCCTCAGAATGGGAGAAAATATTTGCAAATGAAGCAACTGACAAACGATTAATCTCCAAAATATACAAGCAGCTCACGCAGCTCAATATCAAAAAAACAAACAACCCAATCCAAAAATGGGTGGAAGACCTAAACAGACATTTCTCCAAAGAAGATATACAGATTGCTAACAAACACATGAAAGGATGCTCAACATCACTAATCATTAGAGAAATGCAAATCAAAACTACAATGAGGTATCACCTCACACCAGTCAGAATGGCCATCATCAAAAAATCTACAAACAATAAATGCTGGAGAGGGTGTGGAGAAAAGGGAACCCTCCTGCACTGTTGGTGGGAATATAAATTGATACAGCCACTAGGGAGAACAGTATGGAGGTTCCTTAAAAAACTAAAAATAGAACTACCATACGACCCAGCAGTCCCACTACTGGGCATATACCCTCAGAAAACCATAATTCAAAAAGAGTCAGGTACCACAATGTTCATTGCAGCTCTATTTACAATAGCCAGGACATGGAAGCAACCTAAGTGTCCATCGACAGATCAATGGATAAAGAAGATGTGGCACATATATACAATGGAATATTACTCAGCCATAAAAAGAAACGAAATTGAGTCATTCGTAGTGAGGTGGATGGACCTACAGTCTGTCATACAGAGTGAAGTTAGTCAGAAAGAGAAAAACAAATACCATATGCTAACACATATATATGGAATCTTAAAAAAAAAATGGTTCTGAAGAACCTAGGGGCAGGACAGGAATAAAGATGCAGACGTAGAGAATGGACTTGAGGACATGGGGAGGGGGAAGGGTAAACTGCGACGAAGTGACAGCGTGGCATGGACTGATATATACTACCAAGTGTAAAATAGATAGCTAGTGGGAAGCAGCCGCATAGCACAGGGAGATCAGCTCGGTGCTTTGTGACCACCTAGAGGGGTGGGATAGGGAGGGTGGGAGGGAGACGCAAGAGGGAGCTGATATGGGGATATATGTAACTGTATAGCTGATTCACTATGTTATAAAGCAGAAACTAACACACCATTGTAAAGCAATTATACTCCAATAAAGATGTTAAAAAAAAAAAAAAGAGAAAACGAAATGCTTTCAACATTGCTTCATTAATGTATGGTTTTGCTGACAAAAGGGCAGAAAGAAAGGAACACTCATGGAGGGAAACATGTGATACGCAGTCTGGAAAAGAGTTTGGTTATATATCTGAAACCCTTATCAAGAAAGTTTTCTAGTCTTTGACTCATTAATTTCACTGTTAGGAATCTATCTTTTAAAAAATCATCAGACTAATAAGGACCTACTGTATAGGATAGGGAACTCTTCTCAATACTCTGGAATACATGGAAAAGGAATCTAAAAAAGAGTGGATATATGTATATGTATAATTGAATCACTCTGCTGTACAGCAGAAACTAACACAATCAACTATATTCCAATAAAAATTTTTTAAAAAATCATCGGAGATACAATATCTATGCATAAGATGTTCATTGTTGTTTAGCAGAAAAATAGATATAATGTAAATTTGCAAAAATAAGAGATAAATAAATTAGGGTTCATTCAAATGACAAGTTATCCAGCTGCTAAAAGACATGTATTTGTGAAGAACTGCTAATGACAGATAAAATGTTGCTGATATTACCCAGGGAAAAACAGTAGGATTTTAAATATTATAGTATGACCGAAAAGCAATATCTAAAAAATATATAGGCACATATACACCAGAAACATTTATGCTGGCATCTATGGTAGTTAAGAGCATGGCCTTTGAAAACAAACCGACCTGGTTCAAATCCCAGCTGTGCTGCTTTCCAGCTGTGTAACCTTGGGCAAGTTAGTTAACCTCTGTGTGCCTCAGAATGCTCACCTGGAAAACGGGGATAACAGTACCTACCTTACAGAGCTGAAGAGACACTCAATGAGATAATTCATGCAAATGTCTCAGCAACGTGCCTGGCACTCTGCAAGCACTCACTAACTACTAGCCATTAGGAGCATCATTAACACGGGAGACGAATGGGAGGAAATGCACCTACACGTTAACAGGGGTTACCTATCTCTGGGTGGCAGGATTCCAGATCCTTTCAATTTTCTCCTCTGTACACTTCTTGTTTTTTCAAAGTTTCCACAACAAGTATTATGGAATCAGAAAGAAAAAGGTGTTACAGAAGAAGAACGTCTGGTTAATTATTAGTATTTGCTACGTGCGGTGGTGGACGGAGGCAGGAAGGGTGCAGCACGTGGGGCAGAGAGTGAGCGGCGCTTTCACTCATTGCTGGCGGTTTCTGGGTGCGCTGCAGCCGCCGCCATCCGTCACAAGCCTTGTTACTCACAGGCGCAGTCCCTCGAAAGCCGTCCTCTCCGGTGTTGGTCACAGGAAACTCGCCCTGCCAAATGTTGGCATAATGTTGGCCCTTCGGCTGCAGTTTGTTGCCCCAGGGGAAGAGTCTGTCAGAAGAGACACAGGCATCAGCCTGTCAAACAGACACAGGCTTCTGGACGAAAGTCAAGAGGAGGAAGGCAGTGAAAGAGAGAACATTGCTTGCTTGTTCCGAGTGAGCTATTCTTTAAAAAAAAAAAAAAATACATAAAGCTTTTAATCAGGATTTTTTTTTTAACTTCCGCATAGCCAGTTCATGTCAAGTTCACAACAACCTTGGTCTCTCCCGAGGACTCAGGAGGCCTGAAATAAATCACAGAACTAAAAGAAGGGCTTATAGGAGGCTGGGAAAGCAGACATCATCCTGGACTTATATGGAAGCAGGCAACATCACACCGCACTTTTTTATAAAGCCTTCGTTATTTTAAGGAGCCTTTCCTAGAAGATGTGACCCAAACATGAGTTTTCTGTCTCATGGCTCTGGAAGCAAAGATATATTGCTGCTTCAGGAGATGCCTAAGATAAGAAAATCCAAAAAGCAAGGCAGCCTGCCAGGAGGCTCTAAGGAGGACTATGTGACACGGGGATGGGGGCTCAACTGCCGTAGCCCACCTCACCGCACACATGGCTTTGGGAGACTGTCAGGGGGTGGTGACCCCTGCATCCACGTTCCCCAAGTAACTTCACGGGCGGGAAGAAAGCCCAGTAGGAGCAAGCTGCGATCTGGCTGGGGTTTTAAATCAACTGTCCAGCTAATGTAAGTTCCGTAGATTTAGAAAAAGGACCACATACTGTTAGGCAAAGACGAGACCCTCCAAGTACCTATTTTGCAGGCCTCCTCGACAGCTGTACTCCCACTCGGCTTCCGTGGGCAACCGCTTCCCCGCCCATGTGCAGTAGGCGACGGCGTCGTTCCAGGAGACGTGAAGAACCGGGTGATCTGGCCTGGGGAACAGCGAGAGCAGAGTTAGCAGGCCAGGATCCGGAACCGGAACCGGAACCGGAACAGGAACCGGCAGGACCAGCTTCAGCAAAGTGCCCATCATCACCTTCACCTCAATCTGTGATGCTGAGCTGGGCCTGGTCCCCAAATCAAGCCCCAGCCGGGCCACATCTGTCACCCTCTACCACGGGTTTCTGACATCTCAGGCTCCCAAAGAGCTTATGATCCCCCTTGGAACAAGACTCAAAACATTTCTTCACTTTGCAGGCAGGCCTGGACCCCGAGGGAATCTCACTTGGTGCAGTGGGTGTGGAGATGCACCGGCCAGATCCCCCTATGAGGAAGGAATGATTTTCCAGCTGCTGGGAGTGGCATCAGCAGAAGCTTCCAGCTCTCAGCTCCTTCAGGAGAGCTGCAAAGAGCCACCTCACAGCCACCAATGACCAACCACGGCAGGGGCATAAAGGCACAGCCATGTGAGTTCACCATAGCTAAATCCTATGGGTCATTTATACCCCAGAGCCCCAGGGACCGGGTGGGACGTCCTGGACCTGCATTGTAGTCTTGGCTTCGCCCTCTGCCCAATCCTGTTTCCTCCCCATCCCTTCCACAGGTGTGGATCCCCTTATATAAATATTCTGCACACCAAGCTCTATCTCAGCATCTGTTTCCAGAGAATCCAATCTGTGATACTTGGCCTTAAACTCTGTGTCTTTCTGCTATAGATGAGTCAGCTATATGTGCCTCACTCTAGCAAGTGAGGAATCTAGCAGATTCCAAGTAAGTCTTTATTTTTTCTAAAGGTATAGAGGGGTAGGGAAGGTTAGGGGGAAAGTTTGAGAATAAGGGGATAAACATATTTACCCAGCACCAGATAACTTTAATTCCCTGCTCACTCTTTCTCAGGTGTACTCTACATTCCTAGGCTATTTCTTCAGCATCTTTGAATTCCCTACAGTAATTACACCATGACTTTCACTTATTCTTCACAAGCGTTTATTGAGTACCTATTACATGCCAGTCACTGTTTTCAGCACTGATATTAAGACACGCACTTTTCTCAGAAGAAGGACTCAGTCAGTGCATATAATACATTCCACTCTGAGTTTTCCTTCTACCCTTTGCTTTTTCTTTTTCTATTAAATTCAGGGAAGAAGATAATAATTGGGACCTAAGAGGCCGTCAACCTGAGGTACCCAAGAATCCTACAACTTTCCACCTCATGGTCTATTTCTACCATAGAGGCTACCACCTCAGGCTTCGAAAGATTTCTGACGTTTTCAAGGGGCTATATCCCTAAAGCTGAACTTCATGTACTTCCAGCTTCCTGACAATGAGGGCAATAACCGGGAATGTTGTCAAAAATAGAAGCTCGAAAATCCCATCTGAAAAACTAGGTTAGGAGAACAGTTTTCTTGGGCTGTTGAGATGCTGAGTCCTGACCCAAACCTTTCTGCGTCTTCAGGGCTTAAAGTGCCATCCGTTTTTGCTTGAGATAATTATTTCTTTGCCACCCTGGAGACTTGCTGACCGACTTGCAGCTCTGTGGTTTTTCAGTCAGACGGTGGCTTCAAAGTATGTCAGTCCAGGACTGGAGATAACATGAGTCCTAAACCCAAGGCCTGAGCTTCTACAGTGGCCACCTGGCAGGACACCACCACTTATCTGTAAGACAGATGGTCTCCTTCCTCACAATGACCCACTCATGAGGGAGAGCAAACAGACAAGTTGTAAAGGTTAAACATGTCATGAGATTTGTAATAGGCCTGTCAAAGGGGGAAAAAATCTGCAAGAGGGAACCCTCTGACAGGCCAAATGAGGGAGGAAGAAGGTCACTTATTGAGAGCTCTCTGTGAATTAGGCGCTATGTTTGGGTCTGTACGTACATACAGTATTTCCTGCCATCCTATTTTCCTACCAACCAAGTGAGTAGAGTTTGTCATACTCACTCTTTTATAGAAGATGGCCACTGAGTTTCTTTTCAACAGCACAGGAACCTATTTTGGAAGGAAACATGTCATCTGGGGAAAGACCCGCCGGCCTCACCTGTGCAGGACAGTAGAGTCGGGCCCTTCTGGGTGTCTCCAGTTAGCGCCTTTAACAGGTAACCACCAGGGAGCAGCTGCCACCTCAAAGCAACCCAGAATAAGCTGAGGTTAGTTATGATGCCTCTAGAAAAACACTGACTCAGTCTGTGCAGAAAAAAATCTCTCTTAAGGTCTTCAACTTCCAGGTGACTTACCAAATAACTTTACCAGAATATCAAAAATAAAGATTTATATGTAACTAAATCTAACAAGTAAGCATTATCTCGGGAACTCCCTGGCAGTCCACTGGTTAGGAGTTGATGTTTCACTGCTGTGGTCCAGGTTCAATTCCTGGTTGGGGAACTAAGATCCAGCAAGCCACACATTGTGGCCAAAAAAAAAAAAAGCATTATCTCACATCATAAAGCACCACAGTGATTAAATAAATATGTATCTAAATGGTGTGTGTCTCCAAGAATTTTAAAAGACACACTTCTAGCTAACCCTCTATAATCTCTAACAAGTGAGACAGGTAGTACTACTCCTATTTAAAAGATGGTTGGGCTTCCCTGGTGGCGCAGTGGTTGAGAATCTGCCTGCTAATGCAGGGGACACGGGTTCGAGCCCTGGTCTGGGAAGATCCCACATGCCAAGGAGCAACTGGGCCCGTGAGCCACAACTACTGAGCCTGCGCATCTGGAGCTTGTGCTCCGCAACAAGAGAGGCCGCGACAGTGAGAGGTCCGCGCACCGCGATGAAGAGTGGCCCCCGCTTGCCGCAACTAGAGAAAGCCCTTGCACAGAAACGAAGACCCAACACAGCCAAAAATAAATAAATAAATAAATAAATAATAAAAATAAAGGAATTAAAAAAATAAAAAAATAAAAAAAAAAATAAAAGATGGCGAAACAGCATTAATCTTACAGTTAAGTGCTGGGCTGAAGGTCAACCAAGGTAGTCAGAGACCAAGCTGAACCACAGCATAAAGAGCTGGAGTGTGTTTTCAAAAGACCCTGGTTAATATCCAGCCCAACATGAGTTGCATGGCTCTGGGCAAGTTCACTGCCTGCAGGGCCCCAGAGTCCTCATCTGTGAAATGGGAGCAGGCCCGCCTGCCTCACCTACCTCAGACTCAGAGGAGGCTGCATTAGATAGGACTGGGAAGTGCTCAGCCCAGATCCTGTTCCCAGAACCTGAACTCCTACTTTACAGTTCTGTTAACCTAAATACCCATATCAAGTGGACCTCATTTAGCAATTGATTGAGAACTTGGCTTTGGAGTCGGGCAAAATGAGATGTGAATCATGGCTCTGCCACTCCCAGGGTGACCCCTGGCAACCTAATCAACCTCCCCACACCTGTTTTCTCATTTGTAGGTGAAGACAGGAACAATGCCTACCTCAGGGGTTATTACAAGGAGGAAACAGAACGTACACACAGGGCTTAGGACTAGGCCTAGCACTTAGCAAGCACTCAGTAAAGGGAACCAGTCTCAACCATGGGCCTCATGACAGTCAGGAAGAGAGTTACCAAAAAATTACCATCATCAATGATGCTAATACTAAGTAAAGAAGTGTGCAAATGTTTCTTCTAATATAAACCAGAGCAGACTCAAGGTTATCCCCATGACAATGTTACTCTCAGTCCTCTGCGTCCTGATGAGCCAGCCTGAGGGGAAGAGAAGGGGGAATGTGATCCTGCTACCAATTACAGCAATCACTGAAAACACCAAACCCTGTCTGGTTCTTTTTTCACATCAGCGCAATCAAAACATTCATGGTATTCCAATCACAGTTTGATGGAAAAAGCCAAATTCTTTTATATTTCAACGAAAGAGGCATTGTGTCCTTAAAGGACACTACTGCAAAGTGTTTTATTTTTCAGAGAGCAGGAGAGGTGAAAGGCATGGCTTCTTCCTATTTCTTCTGTGGCACTGCGGAATCTTTAATGAGGAGATGTTCTCGCTGACGACTCTGCTTGATGTTTAGGTGCCAGTGACAGGTAACTCATTCCATGTCAAGGGAAGACCTGCAGAGAAAGCCCAGGTCATCCCACTCTTACATTTCAGTATCTGTACATCACTCACCCACCTCTACCCTGCCCCCAACACTAAGGCCACCAGAAGGTTCTATTTCTCAAATAAAAAATAAAAAATTTTTAAAAAGGAGAAGAAGAAGAATAAAAACAAACAAACAGGAAAAATGTTAACCTTTGTTAAATCTGGGTGGTAGGAACTAGAATGCCAGTTTTTCTTATACCCTATTGTATTTGGAAATATTTCATCATTAGCAATTTTTTTTAACATCTTTATTGAAGTATAATTGCTTTACAATGGTGTGTTAGTTTCTGCTGTATAACAAAGTGAATCAGCTATACATATACATTTATCCCCACTTCTCCTCCCTCTTGAGTCTCCCACCCTCCCTATCCCACCCCTCTAGGTGGACACAAAGCACCCAGCTGATCTCCCTGTGCTATGCGGCTGCTTCCCACTAGCTATCTATTTTACATTTGGTAGTGTATATATGTCCATGCCACTCTCTCACTTCGTCCCAGCTTACCCCTCCCCCTCCCCGTGTCCTCAAGTCCATTAGCAATTTTTTTAATGGATTTATTTATCTATTCTATTACTGATGGGCATTTGGGTAGCTTCCAGTTTGGGCTACTATGAATGGTACTACTTCTGTGAACATTCTTGAAAGCTCATGACTGAGTAAATATGCGTAAGCATTTCTGCTGATTGCACGCTGTGGAGTGGAACTGCTGGATCCCAGGGTAGACACAGGCACAGCTTTAGTAAAGACAGCAAACACAAGCCTTAATGGCAGAAGTCCTCCACAGTTCGCGACCTTCTTCAACGGGGAACTTCCATGGAGTTGGACTGTGTGTGGTAGACACAGGGCAGCTGCTCCAGTGGCCTCTGAGTCCATTCCCTTTCCCTCTCTTCTTCCCCTTAACTCACTCTGGTTGCAAATATTTATTGAGCACCTGCTGTCTGCCAGGAGCTGAGCCTAATTCCTAAAGGGGATCTTCAACTCCCAGAATCCTCAGAGTATGACTTAAGACAGTTGGTATATTGCGAGTTTTTCAACTATTTGTTGCACATATTTATCTTACATGGTTAACTGCACAAAGCAGGATACAATGTGTGAACCTAGTCATTTTATTTTCTTCCAAAAATATCTATAAAACTCAAATTGGTGGGTCCAGGTACCACCTTACACACATGGGTTCTATAGCTCCTACTCAACTTCCTCCCCATCATATACACACACTTTCCTCTCATTCTAGATATCTGCTTTTCATTTCTCCCACTACCACTCTTGCCTGAAATCTTTCACATTTCTTAGCAACCCACTGAAAACAGACCACCTCAGCACAACTGACTTATTAGGCCACATAATTCCTTGTTGGACGGGTGCTGTCCCGTGCACTGTAGGATGCTCAGCCGCATCGCAGACCCCTCCCCACTAGATGCCAGTAGCATCCTACCTGCCACCCAACTATGACAACCAAAAATGTCTCCACATTCACCAAGCCCCATACAAGAGAAAGCTAGGGGGCCTATAAGGGAACCTAACGGCATCGCCACCTGTCAGAAAGACTGTAAGTCCCCACTGTAATGGTCAGATTCAGAGTCAGGAACCATTTCCACGTAGGACACATGAAGAAGGAAAGATAAGTAATCAAAGTCACCCACAAGAGAAGACTGAGCTCAGAGGTAGTACATCATTCATCATAGCCAAGTTATACTGGGAAAGCCATGTTTTCTGGCCAAACTTATGGCAAATCCCATCGAGTGTCACCAGGTGCCTTCTTTCAAATATCACTGATAACTCCATGTTTTTATTTATTTATTTTTTAGCATCTTTGAGTATAATTGCTTTACAATGGTGTGTTAGTTTCTGCTTTATAAAAAAGTGAATCAGCTATACATATACATATATCCCCAAATCTCCTCCCTCTTGCGTCTCCCTCCCTCCCACCCTGTCTATCCCACCACTAGGAGGTCACAAAGCACCAAGCTGATCTCCCAGTGCTATGTGGCTGCTTCCCACTAGCTATCTATTTTACATTTGGTAGTGTATATATGTACATGCCACTCTCTCACTTCGTCCCAGCTTACCCTTCCCCCTCCCCGTGTCCTCAAGTCCATTCTCTACATCTGCGTCTTTATTCCTGTCCTGCCCCTAGTTTCTTCAGAACCTTTTTTTTTTTTTTAGATTCCATATATATGTGTTAGTATACGGTATTTGTTTTTCTCTTTCTGACTTACTTCACTCTGTATGACAGACTCTAGGTCCATCCACCTCACTACCAATGACTCAGTTTCATTCCTTTCTATGGCTGAGTAATATTCCATTGTATATATGTGCCACATCTTCTTTATCCATTCATCTGTTGATGGACACTTAGGTTGCTTCCATGTCCTGGCTATTGTAAATAGAGGTGCAATGAACATTGTGGTACATGACTCTTTTTGAATTATGGTTTTCTCAGGGTATATGCCCAGTAGTGGGATTGCTAGGTCGTATGATAGTTCTATTTTTAGTTTTATAAGGAACTTCCATACTGTTCTCCATAGTGGCTGTATCAATTTACATTCCCACCAACAGTGCAAGAGGGTTCCCTTTTCTCCACACCCTCTCTAGCATTTATTGTTTGTAGATTTTTTGATGATGGCCATTCTGACTGGTGTGAGGTGATACCTCGTAGTTTTGATTTGCATTTCTCTAATGATTAGTGATGTTGAGCATCCTTTCATGTGTTTGTTAGCAATCTGTTTATCTTCTTTGGAGAAATGTCTGTTTAGGTCTTCTGCCTTTTTTTGAATTGGGTTGTTTGTTTTTTTGTTATGGAGCTACATGAGCTGCTTGTAAATTTTGGAGATTAATCCTCTGTCAGTTGCTTCATTTGCAAATATTTTCTCCCATTCTGAGGGTTGACTTTTCTCCTTGTTTATGTTTTCCTTTGCTGTGGAAGAGCAGGTAGGATTGTATTGCTATAAACTTCCCTCTTAGAAATGCCTTTGCTGCATCCCATAGGTTTGGGGCCATCTTGTTTTCATTGTCATTTGTTTCTAGGTATTTATTGATTTCCTTTTTGATTTCTTCAGTGGTCGATTGGTTATTAAGTAGTGTATTGTTTAGCCTCCATGTGTTTGTATTTTTTACAGATTTTTTTCCTGTAATTGATATCTTGTCTCATAGTGTTGTGGTCAGAAAAGATACTTGATATGATTTCAATTTTCTTAAATTTATCAAGGCTTGATTTGTGACCCAATATATGATCTATCCTGGAGAATGTTCCATGAGCACTTGAGAATAAAGTGTGTTCTCCTGTTTTTGGATGGAATGTCCTATAAATATCAATTAAGTCCCTCTTGTTCAATGTATCATTTAAAGCTTGTGTTTCCTTATTTATGTTCATTTTGGATGATCTATCCATTGGTGAAAGTGGGGTGTTCAAGTCCCCTACTATGATTGTGTTACTGTCGATTTCCCCTTTTATGGCTGTTAGCACTTGCCTTATGTAATGAGGTGCTCCTATGTTGGATGCATAAATATTTACAATTGTTATATCTTCTTCTTGGATTGATCCCTTGATCATTATGTAGTGTCCTTCTTTGTCTCTTGTAAGAGTCTTTGTTTTAAAGTCTATTTTGTCTGATATGAGAATTACTACTCCAGCTTTCTTTTGATTTCCATTTGCATGGAATATCTTTTTCCATCCCCTCACCTTCAGTCTGTATGTGTCCCTAGGTCTGAAGTGGATCTCTTGTAGACAGCATATATAAGGGTCTTGTTTTTTTATCCATTCAGCCAGTCTATGTCTTTTGGTTGGAGCATTTAATCCATTCACGTTTAAGGTAATTATCGATATGTATGTTCCTATTACCATTTTCTTAATTGTTTTCGGTTTGTTATTGTAGGTCTTTTTCCTTCTCTTGTGTTTCCTGCCTAGAGAAGTTCCTTTAGCATTTGTTGTAAAGCTGGTTTGGTGGTACTCAATTCTCTTAGCTTCTGCTTGTCTGTAAAGGTTTTAATTTCTCCGTCGAATCTGAATGAGATCATTGCTGGGTAGAGTAATCTTGGTTGTAGGTGTTTCCCTTTCATCACTTTAAATATGTCCTGCCACTCCCTTCTGGCTTGCAGAGTTTCTGCTGAAAGATCAGTTGTGAACATTATGGGGATTCCCTTGTATGTTATTTGTTGTTTTGCCCTGCTGTTTTAAAATTTTTTTCTTTGTATTTAATGTTTGATAGTTTGATTAATATGTGTCTTGGTGTGTTTCTCTTTGGGTTTTTCCTGTATGGGACTCTCTGCACTTCCTGGACTTGATTGACTACTTCCTTTCCCATATTAGGGAACTTTTCAACTATAATCTCTTCAAATATTTTCTCAGTCCCTTTCTTTTTCTCTTCTTCTTCTGGGACCCCTAAAATTCGAATGTTGGTGCGTTTAATGTTGTCCAAGAGGTCTCTGAGACTGTCCTCAATTCTTTTCATTCTTTATTCTGTATTCTGCTCTACGGTAGTTATTTCCACTATTTTATCTTCCATGTCACTTATCCGTTCTTCTGCCTCAGTTATTCTGCTATTGATTCCTTCTAGAAAAGTTTTAATTTCATTTATTGTGTTATTCATCATTGTTTGTTTGCTCTTTAGTTCTTCTACTTTGTAATTAAATGTTTCTTGTATTTTCTCCATTCTGTTTCCAAGATTTTGGATCATCTTTACTATCATTACTCTGAATTCTTTTTCAGGTAGACTGCCTATTTCCTCTTCATATGTTTGGTCTGGTGAGTTTTTACCTTGCTCCTTCATCTGCTGTGTGTTTCTCTGTCTTCTCATTTTTGCTTAACTTACTGTGTTTGGGGTCTCCTTTTCTCAGGCTGCAGGTTCGTAGTTCCCATTGTTTTTGACGTCTGCCCCCAGTGGCTAACGTTGGTTCCGTGGGCTGTGTAGGCTTCCTGGTGGAGGGGACTAGTGCCTGTGTTCTGGTGGATGAGGCTGGATCTTGTCTTTCTGGTGGACAGTACAACGTCCAGTGGTGTGTTTTGGGGTGTCTATGACCTTATGAT